>NC_091826.1:34887616-35227616 GCF_038994185.2 Dermacentor albipictus
TTATAATGCATTGACCGACTGAGTGGATCAATTCATCAGTTGAATTGGATTGAAATGCAGTCCTATCTTTGATCGGTCCCTCTTCAAAAGATTCCTTGTGTGTTTAAATAATTGCATATGTTGTCTATAATTCCGACAGTGACCGTCTGCATGCCGTATTGATCTTGCAGCATTTTCGTAAAACTGCTGAAAATATCTTAAAGTTGTTGGAATACGTATATAATTTCTTCCATAGTATGGATTGCCTGCCTGCTTGAGTGAGAGTGAGTGAGTGAGTGAGTGAGTGAGTGAGTGAGTGAGTGAGTGAGTGAGTGAGTGAGTGAGTGAGTGAGTGAGTGAGTGAGTGAGTGAGTGAGAGTTTTACGTACTGAAGTTACACCTATGCCGCGACAAAGGCCGTAGTGGGCAGTTTTAGTTTTCGCCACCAGGGTTCTTTAACGGGCGGAAAAAATCAAGTGAACGAGTTGTACTTCCGAACTGCGCTTTTGAATACACCGATAGTAGTGGTAGTAGCAGTCCCCTGGTCACACCAAGATAGCTGCATTATGTGACAGCCTGAGTGAACATTTCTTCATTTGTGGTTGCCTCAAAACACGGCTCGTACCCACGAGGGGAGCTGGCCACACTGGATTGACTGAAAAGTACACCCAACAAAATACCGAAGGGCGTAAAGGCAAACATTCAAAACGAAGAATTTAGTCAACTAAATGATAACACAAGTTTTGAGAGGATTTATACATAACCTTAGGGAAGAAATTTTTGAGGATGCTTAAGTTTCGCCTTTAGGAGTGGAACGCGATAGCATTCAATGATCCCTGTCTGCTTCTCACGCTTCCCGGCAACAGCACCCTATGTAACCGTAATATTTACCAGGAAACGCTGGCGGCAAACGCTATGCACGAAGGCAAGCTTTCTGGTAGAAACGCGGCCTCTTGCGTGGGCCGATCCCGGAGGTAGTGCACAGCCGTGCCAAAAAAATTACATCATTTTCTGGTTTCTCTTATTGTTTCGCCATTTTTAATATTGAAGTCTGAAAAGATTTAACATAGAAGGCATACGCTGTCAATGTTTTGTTTCGTGACATTCGTTTGTGGGCGGTCATTCTCAAAATTCGGAGGAATAACGTTGTCAAGAATGTAAGACGAGCTGTGGGCAACTTTAGTGACAGAATGGTGTGGCTATTTAACCTGCATATACTGCATGTAATATACCAAGGCGTGCCATATACATATACCTCAATATATGCGGCAATTTTTGCTCACGGACAATGCCGCCGACACCGGATTTGCTGCGACACGGGGCCCCTAACGCTTACGCGTTAAAAAGAACGCTAAAGTTCGCCATTGTCGGGTACCCTAGCAACGTCACCTTCCGGCCGCTTCAATGAACTTGTGCAGAGCAGTAATCGTAGGCCCATGGCTTGTTCCCAATTGATGATAGGTCGCCAAAGGCAAAGTATTTGGTGTTGTAAATGCTGAACCCAGATTGGCCAGTTTGAAGAACCAGAAACATTCCGCGGAGGGAGGGCTTACCGGCGAAATCGGGAAGGCACTGCTGCAGAGTTTCTTTGTTTTCCTTTCAGACAGTGCCTCGCACCCGCTACGGAGGAGTGATCCAGAAACGGGGGACAGAAAGAACAAATAACTACAAAACTTGATATCTTGATTTCGCTTTTCAGTCCAACTTGTCCGAAATATATGAGTCGTCCTGACTTCGCTGCTGGATTTTTTTTTTATACGATGCACTTACCAAACATTTTACATGGGACGGAGACGATATCCTCCGCTAGATAGGAAACTAGACAGATCACAGGCTTTAAAACACAGGTCACTCCAGGTCGGGGCATACCCTAACCCCGCACTGTTACGCAGAATGTATCCAGAGACACAATCTGCGAATATTTGTGAGCTATGCTCAGGAGTATAGCTAACTTGGAACACATGCCTGGCAGTCCCCCTCCTCTCCCCTCACCCCCCCCCCCCACACCGTCCCCAGGTATTTCGAGTAGTCGAAACTACCCGAATATTTCGCAACAACCGACCGTTCAAGTCTGCTTACCGTTTTCCGTCTTATAAACACAGTATGTCGCAAATTATGAGAAGGGAAACAACGACAAATTTTTTTGAAGCGGTGCAGGAGTGAATTGAGTAGTACGAGCTTTGTTTTTGGTGTCGCGAAGGAAGCCGACTTGACAATCTGTAATTTCTGCTTGAAATCTGTCATTTAGGGTTCCTGGCAGTCATGTCATGCACCAGTTTTATATGTATTACGCTGCAATCAGTGATGTTTTCCTGGCAACGAACCCTTTTGATGTCTCTCGTATATCTACGTCGCACGTGTCTTTCGACAGGTTTCTGCATCCTTAATTTCTTTCTTTCCTTCCTTAATTTATTTTTCTCTCCTTCTTTTCATTCTTCCTTTCTTTCTTCATTTCTTCCTTCCTTTGTTTCTTTCTTTCTTTCTTCATCAACTCCTGACCATTTCATGCCAACCATTTAGTTGGCGTTTGCGGTAAGCTTTAGTTCAACAGCAGCCATTCATTCTGGAAAGGTTATGCGCGACAAGGCTTTGACTACGTTGCCAAGCTATTCGTACAGTCCGTTTAAAGGGCTCCTCACGAGGTCTGGTCATTTTGAGCTGACAAGCTCAGAGCATACATTGCGCGATAAGGATCGCTTCTGCAAAGTATTACGTCGCTATACGCCGAAATTTCAAACCGAACGTCGTTTCTCCTTCTCCTCGCGGCCGCCACGCTCCAGGCCGGAGGATGACGTAGTCGTGTGCCTGCGCCTACATACTGGTGTCCGCAATGTGACGTCGCTCGTGGTGACACGTGACTTCGAGAATTATTCAAGACACCATCTGTTATCTGTGCGAGCTGTTACTTGAATTGACGAATTGAAGTTTAGAGAAATAATAAAACACGCAAACGGAATGTCTGTGGGTTTTTCGTTTTACTTCGCACCGAAGCGAGAGAGATGTACTTCTGCTTCGTCTGCTTGTTCCCGCGATCGTGCGGTCACGTGCGCAGGTACCGAAACTATGCCATTCTCTACCGTGACCCAGCGCGTGATCACGCTCTTCGATCCGCTTATTCTGCCACAGTATTCGTGTAGCACTGAAATCGTGTAGTTAGTCATGTTTCCTTGTGCACAGCGCGCAAAATTGTGCACTGCGCGAAACGATAACAGCTCGCGCGCGACGCCGCCAGCGGAAGTGCGTAGCGAGCAAAAAAAAAAAACAAATAGAAAGAAAAATGACGGCGGGGCCTGTGACGCATCCGTCACGCGATCCTCGAGGTCCGGCATGCGAGAACGCAGGGAAGGAATTTCGCTTGCAAGGCTAGACGGGGCGAGTGGAGAGGGTGTCTCGCTATGCAGTGGAGCCCGCCTGCTGAAATCGTGGGTTCGCGGCACTGAAATATTTCCATCTCGGCTAATAATGAGCCGACCTGAAATTTTTTTTTTGCCGCAGAACGCCCCCTAGAGGACACGTAACAACTTCCAGCGTATAACGAAAATTTGATATGGGGCCTGGTGAGGGGACCTTTAATGACAATTAGCTATCTTGTGGTTCAAACACAATCCCTCGTCCTCGATCGTTTGCTGCGCTTTTTGCACTAGTCATTATCAAAATCTTCATCGTCAGCCAACTTTTTTCAAGTGTCCACTGTAGGACATTACTACAGCGTAATAGGGTAGAAGCTCGGGTAAGTAGGTCGTAGTTCGTAACGGTGGTAGTTCGTAGGGTGGCGCGCGAATGAAGGAAAAAAAAATGGCCAGGCTTAGCTTGGTTAAGCCAAGAATGCGTTGCATATTGCGCGAGTTGGCGCCCAGCTTTTCCTCCGGCTGTCGTGACGTCAGGTCACGTGGTTGCGCTAAAGGTCAATGGTGGCTGCCCGGCCGCGCCCAAGGGCTGAACTGAGTGATTGCAATATGCAACGCATAAAAATAGAAGCAACTTAATAACAAACATAGCAAACTTAAAAGAGAATAGACCCACATATGAGACGCGCAGCAATGAACAATGGCTCATACCCTCAATGGTGGCTGCCCGGCCGCGCCCATGGGCTGAACTGAGTGATTGCAATATGCAACGCATAAAAAGGACAGTCGCGGGCCGTGGGGCTTTGGATACGCAAGGACCCCCGTGCGCGCTGTTTCTAAAGCGCCCTAATATACGTGATTGGGTCGCAGAGAAATAATTTCCCCCGCCTTCGGATGGAAATGGGGACGATATAGAAGCCGCGAAGGTCGTGCGGCTTTATACTTATTTCGGGCAGGACTCGTCGAGACATTTTGACTTTGTAATATCTTGACTCGGTCTTATTTGTCTATTTTTAAAAATTTTGTTTTTTTTTCGTGTCGTTTCAACCAGCTCCAGCGGAAGTATGAAGGCGTGCGCGTATCACGACGCACGTATTCTGCTTTCATTCAACTAACCCTATCCCTGACTATGCTGTATGTACACACCACTTGAAGAAAACCCCCATACAAGAGGCGTGCACCAGGATCCGACGATCGAGCTATCTTAAAGGGGCGCAGTGCGTGTAATCAAATTTCACGCCACCCGGAAGCTTTGAAGGTAGCTCACAGCGTTTCGCATACATCCGGAGCAGCGCGACCCTGTACTTGTGCAGCCGTACTATAGGACGTCCGGTAGCAGTTAGTGTACCGTTCTCAGTGCATACGGAAATGCAGCGGCGACTTTTGACGCCCGTGTGAGTGCACCCCGCTTTACACGACAACAATGACGAACACGGACGGCTGCACGTAGGCTGCTCAAGGAGTAATCTCTCGAGTGCGACGGGGGCTATTGTTGGCTACGGCCTTGACCGGCCACGGTAAACTGATTCACGTTAGAGTGTTTCCCGGTCGCGTTTCTCTATTTTAGGGGCCGCCCTTATCTGCGAGCCTATCTCTATCTGTCCGTGCCTATAAACAGCAGCAGGCCTACGGCTAGAATACATTGCAATTATAGATAATTTTTCGCTGTATCTTACGGACGCGGCTTCTTACCGTGTTCGTACACCGTAATGGCGGCCACGGTGACGTCAGTGCACCATGTCGTCGCGCGTACACTGCTTTGCTTTGTGATGGGGGCCATTTTTTTTGTTCACTGGATCATCGGTGCTATTAATTTGTCGATCGGCGCAAGACGCGCTTTTCCAGCTGCCGGTTTTAGCGTTTACAGTGATTTTCGATGCGCTAGTACCCCCAAGATGGCGGTCACAGTGTCTATAAGTGACCGGGTTAAAGCAGTGCGTGACACATTTCGCCGAAGTGGTACTAAGTTTAATTCACGCTACTCGCACGCACAAAGACGACAGTGAGCATGAAGCTTGGGACAGAGTTAAAGCATGGGTTCTCTAGATACCAAAGTTAGTCTCGAAGATGTCGGATGTCGATGACGTCATCGACAATATCTTGCCGTCATGTCGAGGAGCGAAATTCGCGTTTAGTGATAGAGATAGTTGTGGTGACGTTGATCACAAAAAATAAATAAAAGGAGTGCTGCGTGTTTTTTTTTTTTTTGCTCTCACTTGCTACAGCAGCATATACATATGCGGCCATCACCAGCCGCTATAGCGATAGCAAAACGAGATTCTGTAAAAAGTACTTTTTGAGAAGTAGCAAGCGCAATCCGTAACAAACGTTCTTCTCAAATGAAGAATGTACTCGCGGCTGTTCAAGGAGAGCTACAAACTACTGATGAAGTCAAAACAAAATGCAGAAAACTGATAGTGGTATGACTGACCGCGTTGTAGATGTTGTTGCTCTCACCAGAAAATTTAGCGAGTTAGAATAGCGTCTCCGACCTAATATTCTTGCTGTAAGGCGAATAAGGAAGTACGATTGAGAAAGAAAAGAGTGCTTATTTGAGAAAATTAACTAGGAGATATTCGGATCATTGTTGTAACTAAAAATAAATACTGTCGAAAGGATACACAGGCTGGGAAGGAAGTTGCCTGCTAAAGATAACCCGGTAACTATTAGGGATTCATGGATCTTGTTATAAGGAAATATTTTATTGTTGCGATAGCAATTATATGGGAGCTCCAGCCGCTTTCTTGTCGTCGCCGTGATGTTTCGTATAGAGTCCAAGGGCGATAACATCGTCGCCACACCCGCCGCGGTTGCTCAATGGCTATGGTGTTGGGCTGCTGAGCACAAGGTCGCGGGATCGAATCCCGGCCACGGCGGCCGCATTTCGATGGGGGCGCAATGCGAAAACGCCCGTGTGCTTAGATTTAGGTGCACGTTAAAGAACCCCAGGTGGTCGAAATTTCCGGAGTCCTCCACTACGGCGTGCCTCATAATCAGAAAGTGGTTTTGGCACGTAAAACCCCACAATTTAACATCGTCGCTGCGCGCCGTATGTTGTATGTGCGAGTGAAAGAGTGCGACGGTGAGCTGACGATGGAGGCTAAATCTCGCTCGCGCAAGGAAGGAAAGCAGGGAGGAAGCGCGCCGTCTTCCGTCGCGCGCGGGGCACCGAGGGAGGGGAGGGAGGAGGGCGTTCTGCTAATCCGGCGGCTGCTGCTGCGTATGGCGCGCCCGCCGTCTACGACGGGGACAGAGTCCGCCGAGGGCTGGCTTTTCGCGGCTTAGTTCGCGTTGATGCGAGACGCAGCACGAAGGTAATAATAATAATATTTGGGGTTTTACGTGCCAAAACCACTTTCTGATTATGAGGCACGCCGTAGTGGAGGACTCCGGAAATTTTGACCACCTGGGGTTCTTTAACGTGCACCTAAATCTAAGCACACGGGTGTTTTCGCATTTCGCCCCCATCGAAATGCGGCCGCCGTGGCCGGGATTCGACCCCGCGACCTCGTGCTCAGCAGCCCAACACCATAGCCACTGAGCAACCACGGCGGGTGCAGCACGAAGGTCGATTCGCTCGCTTCTGCTGCCGCGATTCCTCCCTGCAACGTTCTGACAGCGAGTTTCCGCAGTCATCGAGTGAGATGTGTTCATGTCAGCCTCTGCTCCCGTGACACCATGCTTGTTAATCTACTTATTAAGCAGATGTTTACGGGTTTGTATGGCCGATAAAACTACCATCCTTACTTTTTGTGACTGTCTACTAAATGGCTATCGCAATCGATGCTTCGCCTTTCGGTCGAAACTGCGACTTTTTTGTTTGTTTAAAATCTGGAATGCGCTTAAGCTTCGCCTTTAAGAGTGGAACGCGATATCATTCAAAGATCCCCGACTGCTTGTCACGCTTCCTGGCAACCGCAGCTTTCTTGCGGATGCGCGGAGACGAGCGCCATCTGGATGGTGTTGTTGCAAGGAACCGAGTGGGCCTCACCGCTCTATGAATGTCAGAAACGCTGGAAAATAAGTTTATGTTTGAGTTTCCGCGTTGTAAAATTAACCTTTTATGGTATATTCAGGTTACAATCCAATGCTACCATGTCTGTAGGTTGAGTTTAGGTCGTACTGTGCGATTTTTTTTTTCTGGCGCATTCCCCGCAGGGGCGTCTGCGTAAGCAGGCGTTTGGTGTGTTGCGACACCACGTACCCGAGCACACGAGGATTGGACCCTCCCTCGTGTAGCCGTGTGCGGCTTAGCCGTGTCTGGGGAAAAGGGGATCCTGGGGATTGAGCCGATGCTGGGTGTTTGGACCTTTAAAGCGGAGGCCACACACCTCTTCGGCCTCGGCTTCACATAGACGGCACCTCCAGACTGACCCATCTGGAGGAAATCGGCAGTCGCCTTTTCCTGTCTCTCTCTTCCTACAACCTTCGTCTTTCCGTTACTTTCCACCTTTCCTTTCTCCTTCTCTTTTACATTTACTTCCTTCTCCTTGGCGGCAAGGGTTAACCCTGTGTGGCTATCCAACCGTGGGTTAACTATATTTGGTTATAGTGGCGGCGTACGACTGGCGTCGTGCAGACTTGGATGCAAGCTCTGCCGCGTCCCCTCGTTGGGCTCCGCGGTGGGCGGTCGGCGCTGTTGCCGAATGTTTATATATTTCATGGAAACTTCTTTCCCCCACCTTCCTCATCGCCCTCAAAAGCGAGGGTGCACCGAAGATGTCTTCAAGTTTTTCGGACACCAAATCCAGAATTTTCCCCGCTTCCATGTTATTCACTCTGAAAAGCCAAACAAAGCAGTGCGAACCATTTCACCATTCCTTGTTTCAAAGTCCTTGACTGATGTTTTCGGTCCAGGTAACAAGGTGTCGAGGATGGCAAGGAGTGACCTCCTCTTGGAGCTCCGCGATCTGAAACAATATGAGAAACTACCGAAACTAGTGTCATTTGGGTAGACCCACATAACAGTAACCCCACACCGTACAATGAACACCACCCGTGGTGTTGTGTCGGATGATGATTTGCTTGAGCTGACTGAAGCGGAACTCCTGGAAGGCTTCAGTGAGCAAAATGTGATCAATGTCAAAAGAATTAAGATGAGGCGGGATGGCAAAGAGATTCGGACGAAGCACCTAATAATTACCTTTGGTTCAAGTGTCTTGCCCGAGTCAATCGAGGCCGGGTACATAAAGCTCCGTGTTAAGCCGTACGTGCCTAATCCACTCCGTTGTTTCAAATGCCAGCGCTTCGGCCACAGCTCGCAGAGCTGCCGAGGCCTCCAAACTTGTGCGAAATGTAGTGCCCTTGAACACGCCACTGAAGCTTGTAAGAACTCTCTCCACTGTGTAAACTGTGAAGGGGATCACGCCGCGTACTCGCGGTCGTGCCCCTCCTGGAAGAAGGAAAAAGAAATTGTAACGATCAAAGTAAAAGAGAATATATCGTTCAAAGAGGCATGCAGGTGGGTAGCATACCTGCCAAAGAAAAGCTTTGCCGAAGTGGCGCGTCAGGGCGCAGCGTCACAACGGCCTCCGGCGGCTGTCCGACCCACAAGCAGTGAGTCGGCAGTTACGCCATCTGCCCCCACGGTGGTTGCAGCCGTGGGCGCAGATGGCGTTACTCCATGCAAATTGCATGGTTGCACATGGGCGTGGGCTTTTGGTGGGGGTCAAAGTCACACCGTCAACCACCAGTTAACGACATCGTTAACGAAATTTCTCGCCCTGTTCAAGTTGAGCTATTTGCTGACGACTGTGCGTTGGTTTAACGAGGTTATACTTGCCCCGAAGTTCGACTGATGTAGAAATGTCTGGCCTTGAAAACATTGTTTACTGGTTCACTCGGTGGGGCATGCAACTGGATGGTAATAAAACTGTTTACATTTTCATAACAACGAAAGGTTATAATAAAATCTCATAGTATGAGTTGTGTTGGGCTAGTTGGTACACGCGACCTAGAGTGAAGTAGTGTAATTTACTTTAAATAAAATGTCGCCTCTCTATAACCTCTGCCCTGAACATCCACCCCAAAAGTTCGCCACTGTTCACACCTCGGAATCACAATGAGCAGTGACCGCAGCTGGAATGTGGCTGTATTGTATGAGATCCCTGTTAGAAAACGAACATATTAACGCTCTAGAGATGATACAAGTAAAAGCTTTCACGTTATATATTTTTTAAATATTGACCACACGAATTTCCCCAATAACCTAATGAACGAACATAACATTGAGGCGCTGGATGTTACAAAGAAATAGCGCAGTCTGAAATGGGGGTCTTTTTTTTTCACTGCCTAAAAACAGCCGTTTGTCCCTCTTCCCACGCACTGTAACAAATTGCAGTGATCTGACATTATTGCCGCTGCGAAGTACTTTTTATATTGAACGTGTGTATCTTCAATGTGAGTGGTAATAGAATAGAATAGAATAGAATAGAATAGCTTTATTTCCATCTACTTGATGGAGGAGGCTGCAAGTAAAAGCTGCTCCAGTAGGCAGCTTGACGAGGCCCGCAGCCCCCTCTACAGAATATTCGGCAACAGCATACATGCAAGCACATATGCATCATACATACATATATACACATACACATCTGTATACATACATATATATACACATACTCGTAAATACTCTCATGAACCCACATACTCGCATTTACACATGCACACCCATATCCATACAGAGCCACTGGTGACAAAACCAAAAATACTTAGGGTAGCTTGTGTGGTTCTCGTGGTGAATACAAATGAGACAAGAATACGCCGCTGAACATTATATACACACATATATATATACATACACATGCATTCATATACCCCTATATGCATACACACTCGTATGCATACCTACACACACACACACACACATATACAGAAGCATATATACACACTTTATATACATACTAGCCGAGAGGATGTACACTCAACCAGTAATTTAAAAATCATGCATATAGAAGTCTCTCAGTTGTTGGACCGTTATTTGGGTGATATCAACGCCTAGATTATTATATTTATTTAAAAGCATTGGCATTGTGTGTGACAGCTTTTCCCTTAAATAATTTGTTCTGGGTGTGACCACCCGCCATATCTCTTTATGACGGGTAACATAAAATTTGTCATTAAGTTCCAGGTTAGAAAGTTCTCGTAGAAAGGACCAGTTCAGTTTTACTTCCCGCCTAAATGCAGTGGTTAACTTGTACTGGTATAACCTTAACACAGAAATTATGTTGGCTTCCTGAAATAAGTTTATAGTATGGGAGTTGTAGGGGACATTAAAGAGTAGCCGAACAAACTTCTTTTGCAAGACAAGTAGTTTATGCAAATTAACAAAGGTAGTTGTACCCCATACCAATAAGCAATAATAGAGGTACGAATAAAAAAGCGAGTTATAAATGAGAAGTTTAACTTTAAACGGCAATAGTGATTTACATTTCCACGTCATGCCAATGACCCTAGATAACTGGATTGTGACTGCGTCAATGTGTTCGTCCCAGAGCATATTACTCGAAAACGTTACGCCGAGAGTTCTCATACTAGTAACCATTTCTATCGTTTTTTCCCCGTACATAATGTTAATATTTGAATTCACTGGCTTATTTTTTGGGCCTAAAGAGCACAGCTTTGGTTTTGTTTGTATTTATTTCTAATTGGTTCATTATTGACCAATCCCTCAGCTTAGAGAGCATGAGGTTCGTTTGATACTCTATATCTGTACAGTTTGTTCCTGAAACAAATATACTGGCGTCATCAGCATACAGGACATATTTCGCGTTTAGGTAAATATAAGTTACATCATTGATATAGGCGTTAGAAAGAAGGGGCCCCAGACACTTCCCTGCGGAACTCCTTTTGAAATAGGCTTCATACTTGAACAATGCATATCTATCTGAACAAATTGCTGTCTGCTTGCTAGGTAAGATTTAATTAGTGCTAAAGAGTGACCTCGAATGCCATAGCTATAAAGTTTTTCAATCAATGTTAAATGGTGAATATTATCAAATGCTTTGCTAAAATCCACATAGACGCCAAGCACAAGTCTTCTTTCTTCGAACTGGGATAAGATGAATTCCTTTTGTTCCAACAGTGCATATTCGGTGGACTTAAGCTTTCTGAAGCCGAATTGGGCAGGTGATATTATATTGTTCTTCTCGAAAAAATTATTAAATTGGCGATGTAAGATTTTTTCCAGGCCCCTAGAAAAGATCGGCAATATGGATATAGGCCTATAATTTTGGATATCATTTCTGTCTCCCTTTTTAAATAGAACACTCACTTTAGCGATTTGCATTCTTTTCGGAAAAGTTGCACTGGACAAGCATAAATTAATAATATATGTAAGGCACGGTGTGACAATATCTAACACGTACTTTATCGGTCTAATTTGCATGCCTTCAAAATCACACGAGGAACTATTTCGCAGTGACGTGAAAGCAGAGAAAACTTCATGTTCAGAGACAGGCTCAAGAAATAATGAGAAGGGGCTAGCAACAGGCTTCAACTTAAGCAATGTCCTAGATGAACTGTTTTGATTGTTGCTAACAAAGTGATCATTAAACATAGTGGCGAGAGGGATGCCATTTATGTTCAGTTTTTCTATACGAGAATGCGATTTATTACGATTAAGGACAGTATTTAACCTTTTCCATAAGAAGTCAGGTTTTGGAGCAGAGCACTCAAATTCAGACTGAATGTGTCGCACTCTACTTAGTTTTATTTCTTTATTCAGTTTATTTCGATAAGTTTTGAATTGTTTCAGTGTATCTGGGTCCTTATTTTGAATAAATTTATGATACAATTCGTTTTTGCGATGTATTTTTGCAAGCAGTTCAGACGTTATCCACGGTTTACGAATTTTTTTGCCTAAGGTAATTCTTTTTTCGGGAAAGTGGTACTTGTATATACCAGAAATTATATCTATGAACTTTGTATATGCCTCTTCAGCGTTCGCGATTTGACCGATAACTTCCAGTATGTATGTATAAACCTTGTAACTGCTTTCTTTATATATTTTTACCGTCATTTTTTTTTCAAACCTTCGACATTTTCTTTATTTGTTATTATTTTCGGTATTCTACAATCTTCGCTTGTTTGTCAACTTGCTTCTCGTGCTTATCACCCTTTTTCTCGCGAGACCGGTTACAAGTTTGTGCGTATTGCCGCTATTCTTGCTGTCTTGAACTCGTGCCGGTATTGTTTCAATCTGCGTCAAGTTTTATTCCTTCAGCGAACTTTCAGTGAATCGTATTTATTACACATCTATAATTGTTCGTTGATCATTGTACACGTTGTATTGATATTTAAATTCGAAGCAGTTCTTGGGTAACATTTGCCACTTTGACAGTATCTGTCTCTCTATCCAGCCCCCTACGTCTTGGTGTTGTCATGGTCGTTTCGTTTCGTTCACTTTGTGCACTGCTTCGCATAACATCAACTCACACAGGGCGTGGTATCAGCCGGCTCTTATATATATTGTGTGCTTGTGTGTTCATCTATTTTGTCCCAAATATAAGTTTTTTTTAATTCAAAACAGTGTGAACATCTTGAAGGGGCAGCGCAAAAAGACGATGACAGAAGGCAGGAACACACAGGCGCTGCCCCTTCAAGATGTTCATCCAGTACCAACTCGCCCAAATGTCGATCCTACTACAAAACAGTGTTTATTTCCTCTCCAAGAAAACGAAATTGGGAGGGGGGGGGGGAGCGGAAGTCGGGGAAAAAATGATGCTTAGAAAGAGCTTGACAAAGCCCGGTCCCTCTAAGTGCAGTTCGAAGGCCCTGAATAACTCCATAGAAAAATCGAAAATGACGAAGTCAAACTCGTCGACGGCAATTGATGCGCTCGCGCGCATTACATAAATAAAAGACTCATCGAATTTCATGCGAAGAGCCACAGGGTACCCTTGTTAGAAAGAACCAAAGAAGGTTATTCGCTCTAAAAAAAAATGATGCTGCCGTTTTCCCCTTAAAACACAAGGCGCATACTACGAGGCCCAGTAACATCACAAGCTGCGGGAGTGTGCTGAATTGGGCTCGTTGGTATCCATGACGAAGGGGGCATAAATCGTCGTCTCGGCTTTCGTCCTGTCCTTCGCGCTGTATTTTTTTATCCTCTTCAACAAACCAAACCTACAAATAAGTAGCGTAAAGGTAAACAAAATATACAAAAGGTAGAAAAAAAGAGTTAATCAGAGAGGCGTCCCATGGGAACACCCGTAGGACTTCATAGCCACAGTGTTATATGCAGGTGTTTCTTCTTCTACATCAATTTTTTTTGTAATTCCCCATGGCAGACAGCACAATTCAAACCCTTCAGATATAGTATCCGACGAGAAATCGAAATAGGTGGTCGACGAATTAAGAAATATCACTAATTAACTTTCTAACGAATTAGTTTGCGGCACATATTGTAATTCACAAGTTGTAAACTGCGAGATCGCAAGGCATATGAAGCGAATTCTCAGGACTACGCCAGTTTCGAGGTATAGATGTTCATGGTGGTACCCACGGAATACGAGGGCAAATCAGAAAGCCTTCGCCCCTAATTTTTACTAGCCAAAATCAGGTGCACGCAGGGAATTACAAATGTACGTACTATTCTACCTTCCTCAGACTATTTTTCTTCGTAGTTCCCACACCGGTTTAGGCTATTGTCCCATCGCAGCACTAAATTTTAGATGCCCCTGTGGTAGAATTCGTCCTAACGCGGCCTCGTTGTCATGCAAATCTTCACGGCCTTTTGCGAACTCGCCGCACCACCTCACACTTCGCTAAGCGGGACAACTTTCCCCATACGTGAGCTGCATTTCCCTACATATTTCGATATGGGCGTTCGTCCCTTGTTCATAAAGAAACCAATCACACTTCGCTGCCCGCACGCCGTGAACGTACGAAGCACAACCGCCGTCTTCAATAGATGGATGGATGTTATGAGCGTCCCCTTTGGAACGGGGCGGTGGGTTGCGCCACCAAGCTCTTGCTATTATACTGCATAATGCCCTATCTAGGTTAAAGAAGAAATATAAAAAAAATAACGAAAGACCACTATGAACTCCCAAAACCAAATTTTCAGCCCCCCTATTGCGAACATTGCTTTTGTACGTCTCCGTTTTTTGTTTTTTTTGTGTGTGTCGTTTCCCTACTTTTCTTCCACCAACCCTCCAATCGCCTCTTACCAACCTCTATTGCGGACATGTTTACTTTTACCCTGCTCTCGCTGATTCCAAAGGCTTCAAGGAGGCCCGTGGTGCCTAAATCGACCGCTGGACGTCATCACACTCTAATAAAACATGCTCCATCGTTTCCCTAGCTTTACCGCAACAAGTTTGGGTTAGTAACAGGATATCGCAGTCGCTCTTTTCGATATATGTGCAAACTTTACCGCAACTTCAACAACCGACAGCAGCGCCGTGCCATGGAGCTACCGGCAAATAAGGCCGGACCGGTCCAAGAAAGGTCCACCGCTGGGAATGGATATATTCGCATTTACAGCCGTAATTTAGGTAAAAAAAGAAATAGGGACATACACTTTCTGATTCGCCCTCGTACATTGGCGTTAGTTAGTTTTGCGCTTCAATGCAAGAAAAAAAAAACGGCAGTTTGTTTAGAAACTACAACCAACTACATCCATCAACACCAGCGAGTCAACTGTGACAGCACGTTCAGTTGCCGAGATGGTCTTGTTAATATCCGGCGACGTGGAGGAAAAATCCTGGTTCCGATAAGGAGGAGGTGCTGGCGGCTGTACTTGCCACAGTGGAGAGCATATAGAAGGTGGCCAAAGCGATATTCGTGGTGAACTTCGTACGCCTAAGCATTTTCAGGCGTCTCCGGACGTAGAATTAAAACGGCTATCTACCAGAATCCGTTCCGTTGAGGCAGATATGATTGAACTAAGAAGCAGCGAGCCTCCCAACTCAGGATATTCCAGTGGGACAATTTCAGGCGGAATCTCTGAGAAACTGAAGACAATATAATTTCGTTGTGAAGACGCAGAAAACCGTACGCGGAGAAACAGCTCGCTCTTTTTTTTTGCATGATTAAAAAAATTAAATTATGGCGTTTTACGAACCAAAACCACTTTCTGATTGAGGCACGCCGTAGTGGAGGGCTCCGGAAATTTCGACCACCAGGGGTTCTTTAACGTGACCCTAAATCTAAGTACACGGGTGTTTTCGCATTTCGCCCCCATCGAAATGCGGCCGCCATGGCCGGGATTCGATCCCGCGACCTTGTGCTCAGCAGCCTAACGCCATAGCCACCGAGCAACCACGGCGGGTTTTTCGCATGGTCAAGCGCCGAAAACAAAGTACTTGAAAGGTGCTCTGAACACCTCGGCATTGCAATTGATCCTGCCAAGACGGAACGAGCACAACACTTAGGAAGATACCGTACCGAGAAATCTCGGCCAATCATTGTCGAATTTACGTTTCTCTAAAGACAACAGATTCTAGAGAAGGGTCACAAGCTTTTAGCTTGTGACCCACAATTCACACAATGGCACACAATTCGACCCACAATGGCACTCAATTCGCAGTGCGGGAGTATTTTTCGATTCAAACAATGCTCACACGGGAAAAGAAATTACCTTATGCGAAAACAAGAAACGTGCCGTTAAAGCTAAATGTTGATAAACTGCGGATAGATAATTGTATCTACACGTACGATGCGACAACCGACACTGTCGCGCAATGCCCACAATAGCTATTGCGTAAAAAAAAAAATCGTGTGGTATGCACGCTGATTGCTCCTGCTTAACTCAGAACGGCAACTTACACTCGGTCCTGTTCTTATCGTTCCCAAACATACGTAGCGCATTTACGAAAGAGAACAGAAGTCTGTTCACATCTTGAAGACAGCGACTGCAATATCCTCTTACTAGCCGAAACGTGGTTTTATTTCGAAATTGCTGGTGAAGAGATCCTGCTCGGCTACGACAACCTTAGTATCTTCAGAAAGGACAGGAACGAACGGTGGGGAAAGGGCGCGTTATTACAGCTGTAAGGAAACTCATTGAATCCTTTACCATACATGCATACCACCACTTCGATAGAAATATGTGTGCGCGTTGCGTGTAAAACGTGAAAGGTCGGATTTGGCGTCTGCTACCGTACCGCCTTAACGCCAAGATACATTCGTCACTAACTTGCATGATAGCGTTTTAGAAAATCAGAAACAAGTTTCCAAAAGCCGTTGTCCACCTCTTCGGCGACTTCAACTACTCCGACATCGACTGGCTTATCTTGCGTTCATGTTCATGGAACTGTCGTGATTTTATTAACTTCACACTCCGTTTTTTTTTGTTCAGTTGGTAGACACGCCCACCCGAGATTTAAGCATATCAGACTTCAGTTCTTTCGTCTGCTCTAGAAATTATCAGCCGTATAACCAGCATATATGGGTCTAGTGACCATCGCCTGCTACAATTAACAATCAACATACCGCCTACCGAACGCGACGTGATTCCAAAGTACATATTGAACTATAATGAAGTTAACTTTGACGTCATCAATGACGGCCTGCGAACGTTTTCCAAATCCTTTCAAAAAAAAAATTTCCTTTAAGGCGCTAAATGACAAGTGGACTGTGTACAAAGACAAACTGTTGGAACTAACTCGCACTCATACACCCCGCATTTCGCTGCGCGTTAACATAATAAAGCCATGGTTGAAGAGGACACCTCTAACACTAAAGAACAATAAGAAGCGCCTTTTTAAAATCGCGAAGCGTGCTGGTACCGAAGCATCATGAAAAAAATATTGGAGGGAAGTACTGTAACGCCATTCGTAATGCTAAAAGTATATTTTAGTCACATTATCTGCCTTCTCTCGTTCAAAACAACCCCTGGAAGTTTTGGCAAACGGTTGCTCCTCCGTGGTGACAGCGTTGTTAGACAACGTTGGGAGCCCGGTTGCACCTGCGCACTGTTCAAGCATGCTGAATAAATACTTTATTGCTGTTTGTACTAACGAAGACCATGCATTATGCTACAGCCTCCTGATGTAAACTATCAATACATACCACAAATACTTATTACATTTCAGTGGGTCTTGTCATTAATTAACAAACTTAAAATATCGACTAGTTCCGATGATGACGGCATTGACACAAAAATTCTGAATAACACTGGCAGCATTTCCAGTATCATCTTGTGCCACATTTTCGTGCAGTCGATATCAACTGGTGAGATACCAGATGATTGTAAGTATAGGAAAAATAATCCTTATATTTAAAAACGGAGATAAGCACTCCGCCACTAACCACAGACCCATATCGCTAACAACTATCCCATGCGAAATGCTCGAACACATTATCGCCTCAAACCTCACTCAGTTTCTAGATAGTAATGGCTTCTTTTTTACAAAGCAGCATGGTTTCAGGAAAGGCCTTTCATGCGAGACACAGCTTATCGAATTCACTCGCGTACTATTTCAGAACATGGACAAAGGTTTTCAGACTGACCGCATATCCATAGATTCTCCAAAAGCATTCCAGCGCATAGCCCTTAGCTGTCTAATATCTAAGTTATCATGTCTTCACCCAGATTCCCTAAGGACGTCGTGGATTCGAAATTTCCTATCGTCTCGAAAGCAGTTCAAAGTCATGGGTGACCGTTCATCAGTGTTAAGCGACTTCACATCTGGAGTTTCGCAGTGAAGTGTCTTAGGCCATTTATTGTTTTTAATCTTCACCAACGGCCTTCCAGGAGGAATCAGATCAAACGTCAGATAATTCGCAGATGACTGTGTAGTTTATCGTAAAATTTGCTCGAATGATAAACCACATCAACCTACAAAAGGACTTTGACAGGATCGCTAAGTGGTGCTTATCTTAGCAGATGACCCTTAACACGGATAAACGTAAATTACTCACTTTCAGCCGTAAACGCACCAGCTCCACATTTAAATATTCGCTTGACAAAAGTTCTGTAATTGAAACATCTTTATATAAATATCTAGGCATCCATCTGACACCAGACTTATCTTGGTCCAACCATATCGAACAAAATAGCCACAAAAGCATCACGTACGCTTGTTTATTTGAAACGAAATTTTCAGGGTGCACCGTCAACTACAAGAAGGCTAGCCTACCTAGCATTCGTTCGTCCTCAACTTTAATTTGCATCATCCACATGGTCACCTCACCAAGCACACCTAATCCAGTCTCTTGATGCAATACAAAACCGTGCGGCGCGTTTCTTCGCTGGCGATTACAAACGACGCTCAAGCGTGACCGAAAGGAAGTCAGAACTGTCACTTCCGTCTCTCGTGTCTCGCCGAAACATTTCACTGATCTGCCTCCTCTATAAAATAATTTACGGTCATCACACTTCTACGCTGCCGCTTGTTCATGCCCATCGTAGTTCTCGTCGTCTCCATAATCATCGAAGCTTCCAACGCCTGTTCGGCCGAACAAAAGCATTTAATTTATCGCCTTTATACCGCGTGCTGTGTTCTGTTGGAACGGTATTCCAGATAGTGGGGTTGATACGCGAAGCACTGATACATTCAAGGAGGAACTGCACGTCCTGTTGTCATAGCTTATCTTGTTTAGTTTTTTTCATTTTTTATGAACTATATAGCCATTGTATAACAATGTTGATTGATTACGAAAGGTCTCGCTTTTGCTTGTATTACTTTAGCCCTCGCATTGAGCAAAATTTTCGTATCTGCATTTACTGCCCTGATAAATACTAACTCAACATGACCAGTGCATTCAAGAGTTTTCTTGTTTGTGCTGATAATGTACTGATTAGTTGTATTGCAAAAGTCGAAAACATCCGCTCCATGTTATTGGTCTTACATTTTTTTGCATAACCACTTTCACATATATCGGTGCATTTTAGAGATAAACGTTTCAGGTGGAAGTATTGTTGACTCGGCTGTCATTTCTGACAAATTTAATTCATTTTTCCAATCCGTGTTCACACGTACAATTTCGCATGCACTGTTACCATCATATGGCTATGATTGTTCTATGCCCGAGGTAGAGATAACAGAGGACCGTGTTCTGGGCCTCTTGCATAGGCTAGATGTTAAGAAATCACGTGGTCTTGACCAACTCTCCAATACCTTTTTGAGTAGATATGCTGTATGGGTGGCCAAATATTTACATCCTATTTTCGTTATATCTTTAAGCAGTGCAGTAATTCCTGATGATTGGCGCTCGGCAAAAATCATTCCGGTGCATAAATCTGGCTCTACTCTTGAAATTAACAACTACAGGCCCGTCTCTTTAAATACACCTGTTGTAAAATGTTCGAACACATTATCTTTAAGGCCATTGTTAATTAGTTAGAAAATAATAATTTGCTTTATCTGCAACAGCATGGCTTGAGATCTGGTTTATCTACTGTAACCCAATTTGCTGAAATAACTGATGAATTAATTGGTACACTCAATATAAAAGGCCGAACGGACGCTATTTTCTTGGATTTTTCAAAGACGTTTGATGTTGTTCCTCATAAAGATTTATTAACAAAACTAAAGGCAATTGGCATAGAACAGAAAGTAGTGGCATGGATTGAATCTTACTTAAGAGATAGAAAGCAGTGTGTTGCCATAAATGGGAGTGTCTCCGAAGATTTGGATGTGTACTCTGGTGTTCTGCAGGGCTCAGTCCTCGGGCCTCTCCTTTTCTTGGTATACATTAACGATATTCATCTTTGCGTCGAACCACCAATCCAGATTAAACTATTTGCAGATGACAGTGTTGTATACAGAGCCACAAATAACCGAGATGACCAAATTAAATTGAAAAATTCTTTACGCTACATTGATGCATGGTGCGCAAGGTGGGCCTTAAGAATAAACACTTCCAAAGCAGCTTCCATTACGTTTAGCAACAAAAAGAAGCCCCTTGACTTTACTTACTCTTTACGTAACGTTACCATCACAAGAGCTGACAAAGTTAAATATTTAGGCATCACACTTACCAGTAATTTCAAGTGGGAGCCGCATGTTGAAAATGTCTGTCGGGGTGCACTACAGAAATTGTCGTTTTTGAAAAGGAAACTGCAAAATACCCCTCCTGCAGTAAAACTAAATGCATACAAAGCGCTAATACGACCAAAACTGGAGTATGCATCGGTTATCTGGAGCCCTTGCCAAGAATACTTGATTAACAAAATCGAAAGAGTACAAAATTTAGCTTTGCGTTTTATTTATTTTGTTTACTCCCGTCACTCTAGTGTCAGCAACTTACGTAATAGGCCCAACCTAGAAAAACTTGAGCAGCGCAGGATAATATCTAGATTAACATTTATTTACTAACCTTATCATGAGAACTTTAAGCTATCACGGGAACGATATCTTCAGGATCCTTTCAAACGATCGGAGCGAACGCACCACAGTAAAACTATTAGACAGCCAGTCAGCCACATCAATGTTCACAAGTTCTCTTTATTTCCTCGCGCAATTTATTGTTGGAATACGTTATCTGAGGAGGCAGTGAACTCCGCTTCGCTGGAATCATTTGTTGAATGTATCAGTAATGTCAACTTTTGTTGAAATTAGAGTCCAAGTGGTGTACACACTGGGTTCATAATATTGCCTTGTTCGCATATTCATTTGTCATCTATGTCCAGTATATTGCCATGTTTTTTTGTTTTGTTTTTTTCCTCACTTTTGTATGTATGATATCTTTGCAATTATGTCAAGTAATTAGTTTAAATTTACTTCTCTTGTTTGTATTCTTAGTATCCACTCCTGCATGGGCCCGAGAAGGGTCTGCAGTATCTGTAAATAAATAAATAAATAAAAATGAAAAAACCTAATGTTCTTACAGGAACCTGTGATGTATGTGAATAAATGAGATAGATGAATGAATGAATGAATGAACCTCGACAATGTCTTCTTTATTTATTCGCTTGGGTCTTCGGATGAAATTAAACGTAAGCATGAAGGCCAAATTCATGCAGATACGACAAAACCGACTTATAGAACGTGTTGTCCATGATCCATCTTTCGTAGCATCCAGGTCGGTCAGTTCCCAGCTTCACATCTCTAAGTACCCTTTCACTATACATAAGTTTAATCCAAAGTGGGTGCGTTGTTCAGGAGGCACGTTTAAAGCCTACGCAGGCAAATTTTCCACCGCAATTCGGGGTATTCCACAAAGACCTCAGCCATGCTAACGCTTCGTGCTGCTGTGTAGCATAAAAGCACTTCTTGTTGGGCTAGTTGGTAGCTGTTCATTATAAAATATGAAGACGCCAAATAAACGGACACGCACAAGAGAAGAGAAGGCGCCCTGTCCCGTTCTCTTCTCTTGTGTGTGTCCATTTATTTGGCGTCTTTACATATTACGCTGTGTAGCAATCGAAGCTCATAAACGTGTACAGCATGTCGGACTTTACGACTCCCAAAGCCTACTGGGGCAGTTGCAGTTCCATCCGTGCTGCTTGGAAAACTAATTACAATCTCTCCTCTGTGCAGACCGCCCAATTATAAACTCCACAGAACAGAATATCAGACTGTAATTGATGAGCCTCCTGAACCTTACGCACTGATTGGCGATTTCAACACTCACAGTGGTCTATGGGGGAGATTTTCGAAGAGATGCAAGGGGCCGCGGGTCAACAGAACAATTGTGTGTTTTTTCGGGTGCAGGCTTACTGAATAAGAAGGAGCCAACGTTTTACAGCATTGCGCATAACAAAAACAGTTCTACAAACTTGAGCATGGTATCCTATAAAATACTACCCTACTTAGAATACAAGATAATATTACGAACACTTATGGCAGTGATCATATTCCCGGCTGGCCCAAAACTTACAAAACAGCATGATTGTCCCACGCATGACCTCGACGGAAAGTACCACCACCTGCAGGTCGAGAAAAAGTTTGGTAAATGAACCAAATGACCTCGACACGCTCTTAATGAATTTCCGTGGTATAAGCGACGCTGCCGCCTATTTTACTGTTTTTTTATAATTTACGCTGCACTGAAAAGTGGTGCTCCACAAGGCAAATGCGGCCCCAATGCGGTTCCAAGCCTGTGCTACAATGAAGAATGTGCACAAATGCGCGCAACATAATAATCCCGGAACCTGCTGCCCGAGTTGCCAACAGCTGAAAAGCTCATAAACTTGAAACGCATCATGTTGCAAAGTTGAACGTATAGCTAGAGCTCTGAAAAAAAGATACATCGCGAACTTAAATTCCTATACGGAAGAACCAATATTATGGGACAGGCTTAACATTATTGCTTGAATTTGCCTTTTTTTTTCATTTGACCCTGGGAAGCAAGTGCACTGCATTTTATTAGACTTTAAAAAAAAACCTTCGATAGTGTTTCCCATTCTGTCTCACTACTTCAGATGTCTTACCTTGGGGCCTCCCTGATTCCATGCTTAACTGGGCGCAGAATTATTTGTCGAGGTGCTCACAAAGGGTGGTTATCAACGTCTATGAATCAAAACGTGCTGCTGTCACATCGGGGGTACCACAAGGGTCTGTTTTAGGACCGCTTTTATTCTTCACATACGTCAATGACATCAGTTCGAATAATACATCGAAAATACGGTTATGCGCGGACGATTGCATGGTTTATAGGGACATAGACAGGGACGTTGATGCTTTGTCCCTGCAGGGTGACCTTGGCCGAATACTTGCTTGGTGCCGTAAATGGCACATGAACCTTAATTCGAGAAAATGTAGTTTTATTAACTTTAGCAGAAAGCGGGCTAACATTCTCCACAACTATTATTTAGAAAATGTCTTAATCGGAAAAGTAGATAAGTCAAAACACCTTGGTGTTCTTTTTTTTTTTTGCTTCAGATCTCTCGTGGAATAAACATGTGGACTACATCACCTTAAAAGCCGGACGTGTTTTTAATTTCATTAAAAGGAAATTTAAAAAGCCCATCAAGATGTCAAACAACTACTGTACTTTTCTAATGTTCGGTCAGTTCTAGAGTACGCTGTAGGGGTCTGGGACCTGAACATTATAATTCTTTTGAACAAGTTGCACGCAATACAATATCGTGCTGTGCGGTTTGTTACTAACGTGTATGTCCACAGGTCCACGTGTATATGTAACGTGGACCTGTTACTAGCGTTACAGGTCTAAAGCACACTGTCTCGTGGAACACTCTAAAACTCCGGCGCACCTTTTCTAGGTGTTCATTCTTTAAACAGATTGTGTGTGGAGAGGTGGCAATAAGTCGACATGTGTACCTTCAGTCCCCCACGTACGTATCCAGACGAAGGGACAACATCAAAATATGGGCGAATATTCGTGCCCTACATTTGCGTTCCAAGCGTCATTTTCCCCCCAAGCTATTAAAGAGTGGAACGCCCTTCCCAACACTGTTGTCACCACCCCTACTGAAATGATGTTTTCTGCAGCGCTCTGGCAGCGTCTGGGCATGAGTGCAACATGACTTCAATCGTTTTCATTGAGTGTGCCGCTTTCACCTGATGGTTCCAGTGTAATCTGTGTCCACTGCTGTAATTAGGACAAACATTCTTTTATGCCGTGCTTGTAACTTTTTTGCGCTTACTCATGTATAACACCCTACTACATACAGCAATGCCTCAGGGCGAATGTAGGTATGTTATTAAATAAAAAAATAATTAATAGGTCGGCGGGCTCTCTCTATAGAGAAGCATATCAAGCATCGCTTTAATACGTTCGGACAGCAACTCTGATACAAGTCTTCTGGGTTGCTCTGAACATGTCGAGCGGCAAATACATGTCCTATACAGAATCCTCTTCCGCTACGCGCGGTCTAAAAAAGGGCAGCAGTTACCCAGTTGCTTACTTTGTGCTTCGAGGTTCGATTATGTGGCATTCGTTTCCCTTCCGCTATCTCAACTCTCGACACTTCGAAGCGGCCTCGCCTATCGCACACCGGGAGACGCGTGGCCGAGATAAACGTGCAATACGCTCGTGTGCGTCCTATCAGAAACGGTCTGTACTTCCCCACTACGAGACGGACTCCGATTGCTGCTGGCTTACATTAAACTACTCACGTCGTGCACAGGTAGTCGGCGTGCCCGGACCAGACCCGCAGCATCGAAGAAGAAAGGGTCCGACCAGTTTCTTCTCCCAGTGAGGAGTCCACTTCACAGGCATTTTTGTAGTCCGAAGCACTGGACGGTAGATATACGTGCGTGCAAACAACTCCTTCCTTCGACGCAGGTGAGTGTCATGTATTTGGGATCGGATTGTGGGCCGCCTACGCATCCTAATGGGTGCCAATTAAACGCTCGCTTCGTAGCTTAGGCCTCAAAGGACTGAACCTGGACTGTGTGTGGACTTTTTTGTAGACCATTCCTATAAGTTGTCCACTGGGGCTGTGCAAGGCGTAAGCAGAGCTACCGTGGGTAGTCGATATCCTATAGTTGAGATGAAGAGAAAGATATAGTCGGGGCAGGCAATGTAATGGCGTAGGGCAGAGTTGATCTATTATAGGTGGTCTATCAGAGTTACAGAACTGGTGCCTTCCCGTAAAGGGAAGCGCAGTCGAGGCCGGGAGAGAACTGCATGGTGTGATGAAATTAGGCAACTTGCAGGCATGGGAAGGGAGTCAGCTGGCGCAGGACTGGTGTGATAGCTATAAGATATCCCTGGGAGAGGACTTAGTCCTGCAGTGAAGAAGTAACGTGTTTTATTTTTATGTTTAATATTTGTCGGTTCACTGGTCTATAGCTAAAGGTAGCCCACCGTTAAAGCATTTCGGTAAAGCACCTCAGTCAAAACTCTTCAACGAGTCCATTTTCACTTCGGTCTATTAGTTATAGCCTCCGAACGAGTCGCCGGCAGAAAGTCTATAGGTACTCATCTACAAGGATTAAGGGCGAGTCAACGTTGTCTTTTTTTGGTAGTTTTCGGGGAACGGTCATTAATTGAAAACAGCGTTTCTAGCTTGTATTTTGCTCCTCTGCTATGAGTTTGAAGACTGATTAAGTAGGTGTGTGTCTTGCTGGTGAAGCAGCGCACTGATACGGACACAGTGAAGATACACAAGAAAAGACGATACTCGCTGCTTCGTGTCTTCACTGTGTTCGTGTCAGTGCGCTGCTTCACCAGCAAGGTATGATGATTACTCGCCAACTAGCCCAACTCTCCACATTAGGTGTGTATGTTTGCGCGCCAGCTCCGTATAACGTACGCTTCGTCTTTATTTCCCTGCGTCTGTTCGTATTGAACAGCTTCAAGATTCTATCGACCTAGCATATTTAAACCACGACAGAGAGTAGAGCCGGAAGTCTTCGGATTTGTCAACAAACAGCCAATCGAACTCCCAGAAAGGCGCCCGTAGATGGTAAACAGCAGCTTTGAACAGCGCCATGCAGGAAACAGCAAAATAAACGCACGACGGAGCGCTGTTCCCGTGGTTCCATCTCTGTGTCCTGTGTCGCGCTGTTTAAAGCTGTTGTTTGCCAGGTGTACCGACCAGCCCAAACGAACACGTTTGTTGAGATCTACAAATTCCCGGTGCACCATTTTTTTTATTATTGTGTGAGGGACCACACCGATTGCGGCTGCTGTGGAGAGATAAGTGAGGTTAGGGGGGACGAGGAGAAGGTAACGAACGTGCGATAAACGGGGCTCCTGTGGGTACTGTTTCGCAATTACCTCATTGTCCCATTGTCTCATCGTGACGTAAACACGTATGTTTATGCTAATAATATTGCGTTCTTCGCTTCTGCGTATGGCATTCAGTCTCCTTACGGGACATTTCCTTTATATATACTTATTGATACGGACATCACATATTCGATCACCTCTTGTTTTTCGCAACATTATTACAATGTATTACGTTTTTTCTCCCTATTATATAGTTTCCTTTTGCAAATTGTCTATGTTTTGTGTGTAATCTTAATATTGTGCTAACTATTGTTACATTATAGGATAGCTTTGTAAATGCCTTTCCTGTTATGATCCGTGAAGGCATCGACACTCTAAATAAATAAAATAAATAAATGGCAAAATTATCTCACAATTCTTGAACAATGCTTGTCAGTGTTAACAAGAGTGCTGTTCTGGTTTTTCCGCTAAGGAATCCAGTGTATATGCATATATATGTTATCCGAGCAAATTCATGCCCCAAGTTGAACAAAACGAGTACCTTGGGGTGATTTACGATGGTAAACTCAATTGGCGACTACATGCGAACTATGTTGCTGCAAAAGGGGCAGCAGCCGTGCTCTCCGAATACTACGACGGCTGAGTAATGATCCCTTAGGCCGTGCAGTGCTAAGAGACACATTGCTAATGATGCACATCATGTATGTCCGGCCAATATTGGAATTTGCCTGGGTTCCGTTCTCTGGAGGTGCCGCTTATAAGATTCGTCCCCTTGTTCTGTAACGGGATGCGCTCCGTCTTTGCCTCCCCAAATTTGTAGCGAACGCTGTACTGTGCCTGGAAGAGCGAGTGCCTTTAAATATGTTAATGGCTAGATTTCGACTATTAAACGTCCCAACCTTTGTACGGCTGTATGAGTCACATTTCGGAAGACACTAGACAGTGGTTGTTAGTCAGCCCATTTTTAAAATTTTTTTTATGTCCCTTGACCCCGTTTTTCATACGCCACAGGTGTTTTTTTTCCCTAGCCACTGCCCTACAGCCCTTGAATGTTAAACTCTGTGCGATAAATCCCGTAAATTCTACTGCCGTCTGTCTAGACATTATTTTCGATAACATCTGCCCAAGTAATGAAAAATTTGTATCTTCATGAATTCTCAATGACTTGATGGATTTTATTCATATCCAGACCAACGCTGTTATGGCGACAGATGCCTCGCAGAGCAATGAAAAGGCAGGTGAAGGAATCTTTCCTCATTCGCTAAATTGGTCCTCTTGAATTAGACTTGGCTGATTTTACTCCTATTTATCTAGCAGAATTCTTAGATTTAGTTTTAGCACTGCGCAGATTGAACCCCTCTCATTCGTGAGTAGCTATTGTCACCGACTCACTCTCTCTATGCTCATCGCTTGCAACGTGTGGCGCCTCAAAAATGCTTCAATCATTGTAACTATTGGCACCGTCTCATTTGCGTTTCCTTTGTTTAATTTGATTGGCTGGGCACAAAGGTCTGCCTTTTAATGAGTGTGCCGACTCATTAGCAAATGCTTCCCTGCGTGGCCCTTCACTTTCTGCCATTCCCCCAAACCCGTATATCACTGCCGCTGGGTTTAGGAGATTAACGATGATGGACTTATATAAGTCTAGCCTGGCCTTGCATTCTGACTGCCACCATCCACTATTCCCCTGGAGCCGCAAATTGTGCCCAACACGCAAATTGGAGTTCACACTAACGCGGCTACGCTGCCGCCTCCCGACACTAAATTTCTATACACACAGGGCAGGTTTGGCGGCATCGCCTCTGTGTATGACGTAGTAGTTCTGCGGAAACCCGCAAGGTGGAGAGAAGTAATGAATAAAGGGAAAATAAGACATCCACCCGTTCGTAGCAATTGCTCCAAAGGAAACCCATACGGGTTCCTCTTGAAAAATTCGTCCTGGTCCGGGACTCGAACCCGGGACCACCGCCTTTCCGGGGCAGCCGCGCTACCATCTGAGCTAACCAGGCGGCTAGCAGATGGCAGGGCGAAGTCGAATTTGTGTGTTTGTGTAAAGTGTATACAGTGCTCGGAACTCGAAACGATTGGACGCTATCTCCTTGCATGCCGACGATTTTCCCCCGTAAGAATAACAGTGCTCGAGGTCCCTGTAAACAAGCTTGGCCTCAGCATGATCGTGCCCATCTTGCTTTCGTTTCGAGCTAACTTCCACGTTAGGGAACAGCCACCAGGAAGTTTGCGCAGCCATGAAAGTCTCTTATTCTTGGTACCCATCGGCTACCTTGCTAAAACAGTCAATTGTAATAATTATTTACATATTTTTTCGATTCACTTTAGCGTGATGACTGTATAACACTTTGAACACCGTGCAGAATTTGTCTTCGCGTAGTATTCTTTTTCCCCTAAACTTTATTCCGTCCATTTTCTCCAAACCGCCGAATTCTTGGCCGATTCCCCCACGGTGGGCATGTGCAATTTGTGCGGAGGAACAACAACAATAACAACCACACGTAGCGGTATAGGTGTGGTTTTACCTGCCGTCGTTGCTTAGTGGATATGGTGTGTTGGGCCGCTAAGCACGAGGTCGCGGGATCGAATCCCGGCGCCACGGCGGCCGCATTTCGATGAGGACGAAATGCGAAAACACCCGTGTACTTAGATTTAGGTGCACGCTCAAGAACCCCAGGCGGTCAAAATTTCCGAAGTCCCCCACTACGGCGTGCCTCATTGTCACATCGTGCCTCATTGTCACGTCGTGCCTCGTTGTCACGTCGTGCCTCGTTGTCACATCGTGCCTCATTGTCACATCGTGCCTCATTGTCACATCGTGTCTCATTGTCACATCGTGTCTCATTATCACATCGTGCCTCATTATCACACGTAGTTCTGGCTCGTAAAACCTCACGATTTACCTTAATTTAGAACGCATGGTTTATTTTGTACGCGCCTCTCTCGCGTCTTTGTCTTTTGAGGTGTTCCCTCATTCGAAAATGTTCAACCAACTAGCCGACACGTTCACTTTGCTGGACGATTTCTTTTTACGCAGAAGCAACGACCTCTGTCTCCGGGAAGATGGAGTCGAAGGGCCGCCAGTACCGCATGACCGGCTTCGGCGAATTCCTGGAATGGCGCACTCTGCGATTCGCCGAGCCCTTGCCCAAGATCCGGGTTTGCGCGCTGTGCGGCGTCGTGGCCTCGGTGCTCAAGTTGCTGCCCTGCACCCACGTCCTGTGCGAGACCTGCGAGGGCCAGGCCGTGGACGCGGGTCTCCTCTGTCCCATGGAGGGCGCCAGCTTCGACGGCGAAGACGTGTAGACCATGCCCTTCCCGCGGCGCGACCTCGGCGAGCGCCGGGTGTTCTGCTTCAACTATGCCGGAGACGGCGAAGGGTGCGACTTCGCCGGGAAGCTGGAGGAGCTCGAGCAGCACTTCATGGTGGACTGCCTCCACGGTCGCGTGCAGTGCGCCAAGTGTGCGGACGAGGTCGCCCGCAAGGACGTCTTCGAGCATTACGTCGGATGCGTGGGAGGCGATGACTGGAGGTATACAATGGGGCGGGCTTATGGTTTACGTGATTCTTTTAGAGACTTATGCGCGCACAAAGACAGGACGTTTAACGAAGAAGGGACACACACATGGTGTGTGTCCCTTCTTCGTTCGACGTCCTGTCGTTGTGCGCGCATAAGTCTCTAAAAAAATCATGTACAACCAACTCGCCCAAAACGTAACGCTTACTGTCTACGTCAGCATCATCATCATCATCATCATCATCATTCGTTAAATCTGTCTGATTAATGCACGTGGTACCAGGAAGCGCAGCTCGCTGTATACAGGCCCCCCTGTGGCGTAGACTGGTAGGGCAAAATGAAAGCTAAAGTCTCACATCCCTCCGTCTGGAGGGAGTATTCTGTAAATTTCCACATATAGTGGACTCTCCGTTTCGGCAGCCGCTGATTGGCTGGAGTTCAACTAGCGATGAGGAAACCGGCTGTGGCAACGCCTCCTAGATACCACAGGGCCGGTGCACTTCAATCTGTGACGTCATGCTTCTTTACCCGACTGTCATAGAGCCTAACGGGGATGCTCCTCAGTAAGCCGTAGTGATTTTGACGTCACCGCTTTCGTCACGCCGGGCTTGGCAATGGAAATTTTGGGTGTCCCAGTAGCATGATGCCATACAGAAGAGCGTGCAGGCTTGCTATCTGTAGGATGCGCTCACTCTCGGCGCCTGTTTCTTTCTCGCTGGTACTCGGTGCCAGCCAATCAGAGCTTGCGGGGTTCTCCTCCGTGCTCTTGGGACACAGGAACGACAACACAGTAGTGCAAAGAGCCACAAGGGCATTTATTGCACCTTTCATAGATCAATGCCTGCTAGCCGAGTTGCTATCCACAAAACAAGCCGATGGGCGCGCGACAAATCTAGGAAGTCCGACTCACCGCGACCGGATAGCGAGCGAATATGTTCGCCCCATGCTGGATCCCAACGCCTGGTCGTTCGCGTGTACGGTCGGTCACGCGAATGGTGGCGCGTTCGAAGGCGGCCACGCGAGGCGGTCTCGCAGAAACATGGGTCGGCGCGCGCGCGGGGGACGTCCACGCTGTTCCCCGACCCGCTGGGAAAGAGACAGCCTGTTCTCCCCTGCGCTCCCAAGTAACCCTGCCGTGAGGCGGCGTTAGCAGCACAACGCTCGCGCCATCTCTCGCACTGCGCCCCAACTAATCCACCGCCGCGGGCATCATGCAGGCCACGCGGCGAAGCCGAATTACAGGAGACGCGCTATGCGGGAAAAACATCAGGGGACGCGTGAGAGTCACGCATCCCCACAAGCTTCAGCAGCGGACAAAGTGGACCCGTCTCCACTAGGTGTGCACTTACAGAATACCAACCTTGGTTCCGATTGGCACTTTGAGCACTTTGCGCAGCTTCCGATTGAACGCATAGATCACTCAAGCAGCAGGAGCGATACGGACCGCTTTTTGTCGCAAGAATAGCGAATCTTCATTTTACGCCACCCACGATTTACGCCACAGGGGGCTTGGACAGCGAGCTGTGCTTCGCGGTTCCGCGTGAACTTGCGTAAGGAGGAGAACAAAGCAGTTCGACGGCAGGTATGTTTTTAAAGTGTTGTAAAATTTTGTGGCGATTACCAGAGATTTTCCAGTGTGTACACGCGCCGTATAGGTTTGTAATTGAAAAGGTAACTGATGTAGTTGGATTAATTAGTCAATGATTCCTGTGATGACTTTCTGGGCTAACCACCGGTAGTCATTTAATTCAACTATCGCAGGCTCATAAAAAAATAGTGCTCGAAGGGGAAAAAAATGCAATCCTTCGCAGATATATGTCAATCTAAGGAAGTGACGCATCAAAGACAGGGAAGCTGTACAAGAGGCAATACCTTGGTTTGGGAGAGTTGGTTCATCTTGACAGTTTTCACAAAAACGCGCTTAAGACGAAGACCAAAGGATCACATACGACAGAACGGTACCGTAGGTGGGCACGTGGTAGCAGGACATTGCGACGTTTTGACACTCGCGACCAACTCGCTCGGTCACCTTGTATACGCTGCTGCTCGTTGTAAGGACCGATGTAGCTGCCAGACAGCCGAGCGAGCCGGAGTGAACGTCAAAACATTGCAGTGTCCTCCTCGCACGTGACCACGCACTGTATCGTGACAGCACGCGGTCACCGTCTCACCGCATACCTTGTCGGGACGTTACGACACAGTAACCTCCCGCGAAAATAAACCGAAACCAACTGTAGAAAATCTATTACATTAAATTATTCACGGTACTCCGCGGGTTGCTGCTGTTTATTTCTTAGGGTTTTTGAGGTCCAATACTTTCTGCTAACACTAAGAATTAATAGTCGAAAATATCATGTCGTTACCCCCCTTTAACACCCATCCGTCTTTCCAAACATACCACCAGCAGCAGCGGCGTGTCGTGCGACGGCAGGGTGAGCTTCAACGCCGAAGACGTAATGCGCCTGGCGTCGGCGCTCAGGGACCTTCAGGCTGGGCTGAACAAGGCGTCGCTCCACGATCCCGCCGGCGACGCCAAGATTTCCGCGCTTCGGCGCAGGGCCAACTCGCTTGCCAACTTCCTCGAGTTCCTCGACCCTCAGGGCGAAGACGAACAGAAGGACCGGACCTCGCAACGTCACAGCTGGTGCGATAGCGAGACAGGTTGGTGCATTCAGTGGACGATGATATGAAGAGTTCCGTAAGTGGGCTTTGCCACACATCTAGCCTGCCCTGACAGATAACTTGGCCACCGTCTCGCTACTAGCGCAGTTGAGATGGATGGATGGAAAAAAAAACTTCATTGATTAATCAAGCGATGGGGAAAAGGGGGAATAAGGGAAGGCGTAGGGTCGGAGGGAGCGTGTGGGTGGGTCCTTATTCCGAAACACCAGTGATACTGGCTACCTTCTCCGCCTGGTCCAGGAGGCCACTTCGGGCCTCCAGTTGAGACATGCTCTTTTTGAAACCTTGGATGGTTGTTGGTACGGATGGTGGAAAGGATCATGTCACCGGTCTGCATGTTATTGAGCCCATGCTGTTGTTGTGAGACAAGACAGGCGTCAAAGGGTGTACATTCTTTTTAAAAGCCCAGACACACTGTAAACTAATATACCCTGTTCAGAGTAATTAAGGGTGTAACTTGGTCTGTAACTCACACCCTTAGCCCTTTTTCATTTCATTTCATTTAATAATACTATCAGCCTCATTGAGGGGCTATAACAGGAGTGGAAAAAACGGAACTGAACAGCAAAATAAGTAGTACAGAACATATTGAAAACCATAGTTATACATTAAAGGAAAAAAAAGATCTTCTCGTGAAATGCACTCATAAACAAAAACAAAAATGCATCACTCAGAAATCAGAACAGCAATCTTATACAGCAGCAATCTGATCTCATCGCCCTATGCTAGTGCCATAGATGAAATTATCTAAGTGGCGTAGGAATTCAGCTAATGATGTCGACCGAACAGCAGAATCTGGAAGAGAGTTCCAGTCTCTACAAGTTCGGGGAAAATAACTAAACTTGAAACAATTATTTTTTTATAGTCAGTAATGGGATAAACTTACTATGACGATGCCTTAATGTTTCATTAGTTTTGATCTCAAAGTAATCTGATTTATTTATTTTAAGATAATAATTGATAATGAGGTAAATAGTTTTTAGTCTTTCATATCTGGTTCTGGTTTCTAGCATAGGTAGTTGGGCTTGTTGGCAGAGTTCTGTTGAAGAATGGTTCCGGCGGCATTTATTAAAGATAAACCTTACAGCGAGTCGCTGAATCCTATCAAGCTTGTGACGATTAGTTGCTGTATGAGGATCCCATATTACTTTAGCATATTCGATTATCGGTCTGACTAGGGTTTTGTAAGCGAGGCACTTTACATCCGCAGTAGAACTGTGCATAGTGTGTCGCAGGTACCATAGTGTTTTAAAAGCTTTGGAAATGACAATTTCGGTGTGGGTATTCCATCGTAGATCTGATGTAAATGTCATGCCTAGGTATTTATACTGATCGGCTCTTTCAAGCATATAACCGTTGATTTGATAATTGTAATCAAGAACGTTTTTCTTTCTGGTTACTGACATGAACACAGACTTTTTAATGTTTAACTCCATCTGCCAGTCGTTACACCATTTCACTATTCTTTGCAGGTCTAAATTTTTTTGTTGCAGGTTTTGTAGGGGTGTGAGTTATGGACCAATTTACACTATTATGTTCCTCTCAAGGATGTAAATTAGTTCACAGTGTATAGTGAAGCGTTTGCAAAGTCTCGAGTAGATTACGTGCAGTGACAACATGACTTTCCCAAGGGCGCGACTTCGACGTTTCAGTTGCTCGGATTTGCACACTTGCGAAGTATTTGCTATTATGCGTTGCATATTGCAATCACTCAGTTCAGCCCTTGGGCGCGGCCGCGCAGCCACCATTGAGGGTATGAGCCATTGTTCATTGCTGCGCGTCTCATATGTGGGTCTATATTCTCTTTTAAGTTTGCTATGTTTGTTATTAAGTTGCTTCTATTTTTGTGCGTTGCATATTGCAATCACTCAGTTCAGCCCTTGGGCGCGGCCGGGCAGCCACCATTGACGTTTAGCGCAACCACGTGACGTGACGTCACGACAGCCGGAGGAAAAGCTGGGCGCCAACTCGCGCAATATGCAACGCATTCTTGGCTTAACCAAGCTAAGCCTGGCCATTTTTTAAAAGCCCAGACACACTGTAAACTAATATACCCTGTTCAGAGTAATCAAGGGTGTAACTTGGTCTCTAACTCACACCCTTAGCCCTTTTTGGGTGTAAGGGTGGGAGTTATGGACCAATTTACACTCTTCTGTTCCTCTCAAGGATGTAAACTAGTTCAGTGTGTAGCGAAGCACTTGTAAAGTCTCCAGTAGATAACGGGCAGTGACAACAGGGCTTTCCCAAGGGCGCGACTTCGATGTTTCAGTTGCTCGGATTTGCCGACACTTGCGAAGTAATCGTTATTTAGTTGTTTTTTTCTTTTACGAAAGTTGTCTTTGGTTTCTCCGCAGGCACGGCGACGATCTGCAAGTTCGTGGGCGTCACGTCCATGCGCGAGGCCGACGAGCCGACGCTAAGACTCGGGCAGCCTCACACGCTGGACGGGTACACCTTCAACTTGGCGTGCAAGTTCGACAGGTCGTGGGGCAGGCTTTCCGGCGTCTTCCTGCTCTTCGCCCTCTGCGCCGGCGACAAGGACGACGTGGTAGAATGGCCGTTCGCCAAGCGGGTCACGCTGAGCATCGCCCACGCCAAGAAAGAAGGCAGCGACATCAGAGTTCCGGTGAATGTATGCCCGGAAAAGGACGCGGAGTCCTTGAAGAGGCCTATGGCTGACGTCGCGCCGAAGTGGATACAGTCGGAGAAGGTCAGCTGGAAGCAGGTCGAGAAGAATGGTCTCGTCCATGACGACTGCCTGTATGTCGCCGTTGCCTTCGAGTAATGGCCGCCTTTGGATGGCGAATCATCTTGTCTCGCTGCATGGGCGTTGTTCTAGGAATGGCTGTTATGACGTTACCGGTTCCTTCCATGGCCTACAGTATTGTAATGCATGGCGTTCGAGATCGGTTTACAAGGAAAGCCATCTCGAAGGCTGTGAGGGGAGTATGTGATGCGGACGCCATCCTCTACGCTGTCAAAAACGAACAAACCTTTTCGTCTTGGGCCCATTTTCTGGCAACAGCTTCGTATTCCGGAAAACATGGAAGAATCGTTTCCCAAACGTTTCCGCCATGTCGATCAGAACACGTGATGTGCTAAACAGCTGGCTTTTCTGCCCAGTGTGTTTGCTCTCCTGTTTGTTTCTTCGTGACAATATGATTGAACATCGCATGAAAGTTCCGCGGCGTTGGCGCTGTTTTCGAGCATGATTCGCTTCTTCTAACGTTGCGTGTCAGAAGGCATTACGCACCCAATCCCTCACACAAGTTTTTCTTTATGATGCACATATTTCTTAGATGTCTTAACAAATTTTGTAGATCACCGCCAGGCGGGCGCTTCGCGCAATCACGTCGCCATCGTTGTCTTAGTTGACGCATGCGCATCACTGGCTCATATCTATATATTATTTACCTTCAAATACTGTTGGCCGTCTTGGCCGTAACTGAGTAGTTACAGCAAGTTTGTACATAGCGTAAAAAATGCAAACGCCTTACAAACTTACATAGGACATGAAGCAGTGAGTGTTGGAAATACAATGCAAAACATTAATAACCAAATACAAATACAATATTTTGGCTAAGAAATACATGTCTGTAACGTTGTGACAGTGATATCGGAAGCAGCATAAAAGAAAGACTATTGTATGTAGTTCTAGAACAGTGTGACGTTTGCACGACACCACTAAGATTTAATGTCATAAAAGGTTTTTAACGCGTTCCTCAGATTTTAATGCTACTCGACTGCAAAACAGGCGCCGGCAAACTATTCCATTCCTTAATCGTTCGCGGAAAAAAAAATGAATAAGCGTACATGTGCAGATATGCTTTTGGAATTGAGAACATGCAATGATGGCTGGACCTGACGTTTCTAGCTTACCTGGGAGCAAGATAGGGTGTGGTTTCAATATTGAAGTGGACTTTCGATAACAAAAAAAAAGAAATCAAAGTTTAGCCAACTTCAGCCGTTGAGCCAGTGGCGGCAAATCAAACAACCGAAGCATTTCGGAAACAGAGTCAGCACGATAATACTAGGAAAGAATGAACCTCGCAGACTTTCTCCGTATCTTCTCAATGCGGTTTATTAAAAGGAAGCTGAAGAGTCTGTCGTATTCAATAAGACGCTCATATACGGATGCGGGAACCTTATAAACCATGAAGGTAAAATTTTGGAGGGGATTTTTCATTTAGGAGCTACGCAATCGTCGGTTAAAATTTCGCTGTAGCTCCGCCCCCCGTCGAGCGCCGCGCGTTGCTGCTGACGCTGACGATGCGAGTGGAGACCGGAAACCGCGGTGTAGTGACGTCAACACTGCTGTTCCGCTCCTTCGCAGTCTCCGCGACCGTGCCTGACCGCGCATATTTCTGCGTGCGTGCCGTCCTAATCTGCTTCGCTCGACCCTACATTCCTTTGTTTGTGTGTATATAGGAGTGGTAGTTGACGTGCGCAGCCTCAGTTGAACTTGTAGGCCGATCATGCCGGCGTTCTGTGCAGCCTACGCTTGCACGAACACCAGCGGCCGCGACGATGTTTCGATGTTCCATTAGTTCCTGCAAGACAAGAAGCTTTCAGCTAAGTGGGAGGCTGCTGTGAAGCGAAACAACTTCAAGCGCTCAAGAACAACAGAACAACAAAACAGCACCAAACTACCTTGAACCGTGCTTCGCGTGTAGCGGCAGCAGTCGGTCCGTACGAACACCATTGTTGACGTCATGAGGTGTCCGACCAATCACAGGCGAAAACGAGGCGCGCGAGCTGGGCGTGTCTGCTGCTGCACTTTTCGTCGAAATAAAATATGTTTGCGCTTTCTTTCGCTCAATTTCAATTCGATATTCGAATTCAGAGGGTTGAAAACCACGACGTACTGCTCTTCACTAATTTTTTCTGGAAAAGCTTTCAGCTTCCCTTTAATCGTGATTGAAACGGATCCCAAATGACACTGGCATACCCTAACGTCGGTCTAATGCGTTAAATATGCAAGTTGTTTGACGGGTGTGGTTGCTAGCTTTAATTTTCAGCGAAGGAAACATAACTATTTTTTCTGCAGCTCCACAAATTGTGTCTGCGTGTGATTTCTGAATTAAGTCTTTCGAAATTGTTAAACCTAGGTATTTTGTCGCTTCAGCTTCAGTTAGAATTGTTGAGTTCATCTCATAATTACTCAATAACATGCTTTGTTTTGTTTGTAACTCTGATCATGACTGATTTAGATTCGTTCATTTTCATTTTACTTTTTGCGGCCCAGACTTCTACAGCTTTAAGGGCTTGACTAATTGACGCCTGATTGTTTTGGTTATTGATTTCATTATATAATAAACAGTCGCCTGCACATAACCGGATGGTTATATCGTTACTTATGGGATGAGCAATGTCATTTATGTAAACTAGAAAAAAAAGTGTCCTAAAACGGATCCCTGTGAAACGTCTGATGTTATATTTATTTGGTTAGATGTGTTACCATGTTTTCGCCGTATTGTGTCCGATCTGTAAGATATGAGCGGATCCACATAACATCATAATTTATGTTCATTTCCATCAGTTTTTAATTAATTCGTTATGTACGACCAGATCGAAAACCTTCGAGTAATCTAGAAATATAGCGTCGACCTGCTTTCTATTATTCAAGGAAGCTGAAAAATCTCTTTCTATCAACTGTGTGGCAGTCGAAATATGCTGTCGAAATCCGTGCTGGTTGGGAAAAAAAAGCTTTCTTGTCTTCAAGGTAGGCGTAGATTGACTTTGAAACTATGTGTTCAAGTAGTTCGCAGCATACACACGTGAGTGAAATTGGCCGATAGTTTCCAATATGTTGCCTTTCACCAGACTTGGGAACCGGAACCACTTTTGCGACTAGCCAGTCATCTGGGACCCGTTTTTGTTTTAGCGAAGAAATAAAAATAATCTCTAGATAGTGAGCTACCCATTCCGCATATCTGCGCACAAAGGCATTTGGTATGCCGTCTGGAGCTGCAGATTTCTTATCGTTAATTTTTAAGCAAAAGAGCTACAATGCCTTCATGCGAAACTTGAATATTAGGCATTGGTGATGTGTACGGGGATTCTAGTGAGAGGGGAGAAAGACCACCTGCAGAAATGTCAGTAAAGACAGATTAAAAATTTCATTAAAGCGTACTGCCATACGCGAGTTGTCCGACACAAGTTCGTCATTAGCGACAATGACACTTGGACCTTCGTTATTATGCGACAAATGGCGCCAAGAACGGTGCAGATCGTGCTTCATAAAATTAGGTAATGTCACGTCATGGTAATTTGCTTTAGCAGCAGCCATGTGTGTGCGCAATATAGAGCTTAGCGCCGAAATTTCATTATGATCTTTTTCTTTTACTTTTGTCTTTCACGGTTAATTTCCCGCTTTAAGTACGACTTCATATAAGGACGAGGCCTGCCATCCTCAGCGGGGTGGGGGGAGGGTAGGCGGGGAGGTCGTATTGCCGTATTTGCGCCAATAAAGTAATGTGAGTAAAACTTATGTAAATCGTGTGTTTTACGTCGTACTTCACACTACGCACGGTAAACGGCATGTGGTAACCACAACTATTTTTTCAAGTGTTTTTTTTCATATTAGCCATAAGTAAACATGCGTGCTCCTGGTCATCACGCACTTTCTGGCAATGTAGATGGAAATCCGTACGTGACCCAGCTTTCTAACAGCGCCTATTTTCACCGTTGCCTGCGCCAGTAGCGGACGCATTAAGACACCTTGGTTGCTTAATCTTAATGCAGAGCATGCGGTAAAACAACGAACGTTGAATGTCTCCTACTGCATAATTAAGCGCTTAGATGCAGAAAAGCTATGTAGATCATCGGTATCTCGTTTTATCTCACCTGAAGGGAGCGGAAATATTCTAAGAAAGTTTAACATTTAGCACGAGATATGCACGTACGAATTCTTTTTCGCATCCGATCGGCTGCACGTTGTAGCGAAACAACTTCTCACTTAGCCAATCTCCGGGAGTTTATTTGCACAGTTAGGTTTCAGTATTCTGTCTCTGATTCCATAGCAGTGAGCGCGGCTTTCGAAATCACATGACGTACGTCTCTGCCTCGATGATCTCGGAGGCCACGCAGTGGTGCTGTACGAATTTGTGCCCCGACCTTGGAGTTCGACCGATGTGGTCTCGGAGGTCCCGCTTGCGCAGTCGCAGTGCCGAAAAACGCTCGTTGAACACGCCAGATAGCGGCAATGCCTTTTGGCGCCATGCTTACTAAATGTTTCAAGCTTATTCAAAATAGGAAAAATACGCAGGAAATGCTGTATAAGACATCTGGATCACTAGCTCAAGGCTAGTTGGGATTCATGCTAGTTATTATTCACAATCACAACGGCGATGACAATCGCAACTTGTGGCATTCTTGAGAAACTGCGCACCAGTGCTAACCGGGGCGCCCTCGTCTGTGCTTTCATTCTCGCGCACTGGGGCGAGTGGGTGCGGGTTGTTGACGGTCACTGTTCTAATCGCGGCAGTTCATTGATGAGCAGCAGATACCCATTGTCCCGTAATGAGTGACCCATATTTGTCCAGTGGTTGGTTTCGAACGCAGTTCCCTGAGCGCAGCAGCCTTATGATCTATCCATCTACCCATCAGACCATGACCACTGCGCAGAGACCCAAATAAACTGGAAAACGGTCCGAGACCTAGACTGACAGATAGGCAGATAGGCAGTCAGATAGATAGACGCCGGAAAGCTCTCGAACCATCCGGAGATTGCCGGCGATGTTAATCACTTTAAATAAGGGGATCCGAGGGACCGCACCCGACCGACTGATCGACTGACTCACCGAAAAGCGCTTGAACTATCTTAAATATGCTACTAGCTTTAGTAAAGGAATCCGAGGGGCCACTCCTGACTTACTGACCGATCGACTTACCGAAAAGCTGCTTTAAGTACCTCACAATTATCATACGACCGAGCGCTTTGTTGAAGGAATTGTGCTCTTGGTGACGTACGCTTCTTGCAGCGAGACCATTTAGGTATCATTTATTTTATCTTTGAGTTTATATATGTATAAAACGAGGCCAGCAGCCAGAGAGAGAGAGAAACAACTTTACTGAGCCGAGCTCGACATCTTAGACGCCGTCGATGGGAGTGGTTCCCTCTTCACGGGACTCATATACTTCCCTAGCCGCCTGGCCCCTGGAGATCCGGACGAGCTGGTCTTCCAGGGCGGTGCTGGTTAGCAAGGTCTCCCATCGCTCGGTAAGGGTGGATGAGGGATGGGGTAGGGTAGCGGGGTAGGTAAGAGATGGGGGGATCGCCTTGATGAAACCGCATACTCCAATGACGTGTTGGAGCGTGCCTAACTGAGCTTTGCAGAAGTTACAATCCTCCTCGTACCTTTCCGGGTACATCTTGTTTTGAAGGTAAGGGTGCGGGAAGGATCCTGCCTGTATTTGCCTGTAGATCGCTTGCTGTTCTCTGCTAAGCGATTTGTGAGGATCGGGGTAACGGCGCCTCTCCGTCTTATAATGGTTCGTAATTTCTCTGTAACTAAATATGGACTGTGGCTCACCTTCCTCAACCCGGTGTTCCATCTCTCGGGCGAATTGGTGGGCAAGTTCGTTGCCCTCCAGCCCAGAGTGAGCCGGTGTCCATATTAACTCAACTTTCCTTTCAGATACGTCGCGTTTACTTCTGAGAATATCTAGTGCCGCAAGAGACACCCATCCCTTTCTGTAGTTGTTATACGCCTTTTGCGAGTCGCTGACAATTCTTCCCACCTTGGGCTGCGCGAGTGCTAGCGCTATCGCGGCCTCGATCTTCTGCCACCTCTGGAAAAGACGTCTTGATGGAGGCGCAGGTTACGGGCACATCGGGCGTCGTAACTGCCAGCGTTGCTTTCGATGAAAACTTGGGTAAGGAAGCGTCTGTGAAGAGTGACCCCCTCTTCCTCTTCTACTACTTGACCCAAAGTCTCCGTCAAGGCCACTATACGAGCCGCTCTGCGGCCGTCTTTACGACGCGACCTCATGTTTATAGGTAGTGGCTTACTGTGGATTTTATGCGCCCACAACCTGGGTAACGGCCCCGTTTCCTGCCGCTCTGCCTCTTGCCAGCCCAACTTGGCAAGAACGCGACGTCCCGCCGACGTCTGACTGAGTCGAACTCTTTGATTAGACAGATGAGTTTCTATTAACTCTTCGACGACGTTGTGCTCGGCCATGCCGAGAAGCTTGTCGGTCGAAGAATGCTTCGGAATGCCCAGCGCCATATTGGTTGCCTTTCGTATAATGACGTTCAACTGGTCCCTGTCTTTTTTCAGTAACTTGAGGTACGGCGCTGCGTAAACGATGCGCGACGTCAAGAAGGCCTGGACGAGCGTCAGTACATCATCCTCCTTCAATCCCCTTTGTCTGTTCGTGACTCTTCTGATCATGTTCGAAATTTGTTCCGTTGAAACTTTGATTTTGTCGATCGACGCCCCGGCCTTGCCATTGTTCTGGAAGATGACACCCAGGATACGTGCTTGCGTGGTTGGTGTTATGGTCACCCCGTCGATGGTGATGCGTACATTCTCTTGGTCTCCTTTCTTTCTTCTTGGCTTGATGACGAGTAACTCTGACTTCTGTGGCGAGCAACTGAGGTCGCACGATTTAGCGAACTCGTGCACAGTCTTCGCCACTCTATGAAGGGTCTCCTCCATTCAACTTTCCGACCCTGCCCTCGACGTCCATACAGTGATATCGTCTGCATAGAGAGCGTGATCTATCCCCTCTATATCTTGAAGCAAAGTCGGGAGAGGGAGGAGTGCCAGGTTGAAGAGAAGCGGCGAAAGAACCGATCCTTGCGGGGTGCCTCTGTATCCCAGGGCTATCGGTTTCGACTTCTCCTCTCCAATTTTGATTGTTGCGGTTCTATTGCTTCAGAAATCCTGCACGTATTTGAATGTTCGCTTTCCGCATCCCGTTTGGTGCAGGTTACGGAGAATACTTTCGTGTGTGACGTTATCGAAGGCCCCCTTGAGATCGAGCGCCAGGATAGCTCTTGGCGTAGGGGTCTTCGCTTGCTTGATGACCAGCTCGTGTATTTGCACCAAGACGTCTTGCGTGCTCAGGTGCCTCCGGAATCCGTACATGGTCGGTGGCATCTGATCAGTGACATCCAAATGTCTCTGTAGCCTCTTGAACACCAGACGCTCGACCACCTTCCCTACACACGACGTGAGGGAGATGGGTCGTAGATTGTCGACGTGGGGTGGTTTCCCCCGCTTGGGGATGAAGTGCACCTCCGCTTCTTTCCATTCTTTTGGTAACGAACCCATCTCCCAGGACGCGTTGACGAGGTTTAGCAGTTCAGCTCGGCTTTTGTCGCACATATTTTTTAGCATCTTGTATGTAACGCCGTCAATTCCCGGTGCGCTGCCTTGATTACTTTCATCGATGGCCGCAACCAGCTCCAGTTCGGTGAAGGCTTCGTCCATCTCGACGTTGCTATCGCCTTCATACTCCTGAGTCGGGTTACCGCTCTTCTCGGTCTTGAGGTATTTACTTGTGAGTTCACGAATGAGCTTCTCCCCGTCCCCGTCGTAGCTGTTGATCGTTCTTGTGAGGTCTCGAGCGCATGCGCTCTTGCTTTTTAACGGATCTATGAGGTGCGGCAACAGCTTCCAAGTCTTCTTCGTAGACAGTGTGCCTTGCAGGTCGTCACACATCTTCATCCAGTTTTCCCTGCATAGTTGTTCCGCATACTCGGTCACTTGCTTGTTGAGCGCGTGTATACGTCTGCGAAGCGTCTTGTTATGTCTTTGCCTTTCCCAGCTTCGAGTAAGACCGTGCCTGGCCGCCCACATGTGACTAAGCCTGCTGTCTACGAAGGGAATTTGCGTGGTCGTAGTAATCTTCTGCGTAAATTTCTTTACAAATTCGCGTTGCTTTTTGGCCCACGCCTTATACGTCTTGGTGTCTTGGTCCTCGTCCTCGCCTTCACTGTCTGCGCTTCTACGTAACCGGTCCCAGTCTGTAGTGTTGGCCTGACCCAGTTTAAAGAAGCAAAAACAAGACCGATTTTAGTGCTAGGAGATTTCAACGCCGCCCACACGATGTGGGGTTATAAACATTCGTCCAAAAGAGGAAACCAATTGGTTAAAGCTATAGAGGATCACGACATGGAGGTGGTTAACGAACCGGGCGTACCGACCAGGACAGGCACTAGCACGGTCAGAGACACCACTCCTGACCTGACGCTAGTTCGGGGGAACCTCGACGTAACTTGGCGTAACACGGGGGAAAATCTTGGCTCGGATCACGATATAATTTCTGGAACCCTCGGGGGGACTGACATCAAGGTGAAACTGGGTCCAGCAGCCAGAGAACACCTGTGAAGGTTGTATAGATGGTAGTTGCTATCCTGCGCATGAGCTTTGGGGCAGGACAGCGGCAGCTACGGTCACAAAAATCCGTGAGGGCTAGCGAAGAAAGCTAGAAAGAAATAGCGCAGTCCTGATCCTTCGGCTGGATTACTACAAGGAGAAGACAGGGCTCGCCCGAGAGATCGAAACGGACATTCGGCTAGATAACAAACTTTCCCGAATTTTCACCAAAAATATTTCACGCCTTGGCATCTGGAGAGTGTAGGTTTCCTCCTAAAGGGCCCCGTCACGAGGTCTGGTCAGTTTGAGTCGACAAGCGCAGAGCATACATTTCGCGATAATGGTCGTGTCGGCAAAGCATTACATCGCTACGCGCCGCGGAAAGATCTGAAATTTCAAACCGATCGCCGTTTTTCCTTCTCTTCGCGGCCGCCGCGTTTATCGATTATTCGCATAATCGATTATTCTTCGCATAGCATCGATTTATTGAGCGTAATGATTGCACATATATTCAAGCGTGCGCTCATTTGCCTATTCTTGATACGTTGGGCTGCTGAGCACGAGGACGCGGGATCGAATCCCGGCCACGGCGGCCGCATTTCGATGGAGGCGAAATGCGAAAACACCCGTGCACATAGATTTAGCTGCACGTTAAAGAACCCCAGGTGGTCAAATTTTCTGGAGTCCTCCACTACGGCGTGCCACATAATCAATATTGGTTTTGGCACGTAAAACCCCATAATTATTTTTTTATTTACTTGTTATGTTTTTTACACAGTCTCCTCTGTAATATTTCGGTCTTGAGGGTACTATAAAATAAAATAAATAATATGAAGGCTAAAAAGTACCACAAAGAGAATACATTTCTAAAAAAATATCTTTTCGAAGCATGGAATCCTCGACAAGGTAGTTTCTGCTGACGACCTTAGCACAACATAGGTACGCTAAAATTACTACAGTGGAATCGCCGTTCCATTTGTTCCGCTGCTATGGACTTATATTAACCCCGCAGTCAACACTCACCTGATTGCATTGCAAGAAGCCCGGTTATCCGCAGAAAAGGCGTTTCATCTAAAATATTACCGTAAAACCCCATAATTTTTTTTTAAATTTTCACCGAAATCCGCGTGTCCCACAGTGCTCGTTATGCGAGACCGCTTCCGCCTGCGTGGCGTCTCCGAACGAGGAAATAGGCGTGCGGGTGCACTAGAGATAAGCGTTGCTGTTCTAGTGAGCTCCGGGATTACAAACTTCGCCAAATATGGCTTCGTGCCATGACCTGAGTTTTACGCACCGGCAGCAGGAAACGTTGCGTGGCGACGATGTACCGTTGTAAAGATGTTAGTTGCTGTCCTGCGCATGAGCTTTGGGGCAGGACAGCAGCACCTAGCTACGGTCGCGAAAATCCGTGAGGGCTAGCTATGAAGGCTTCGCTTTAAACAAATGGCCTGCGGCAAATAGCGCAGTTCTAATCCTTCGGCTGGATTACTACAGGGAGAATGCAGGGCTCGCCCATGAAATCGAAACGCACATTCGACTAGATAACGAAATTTCAGGAACTAGATTGTCATCAAAATATATCGCGCCTCGGCATCTGGAGAGTGTAGGTTTCCTCTTCAAGGGGCCCTCACCAGGTGCGCGATCGGATCTATTTTGTTCAATACGCGTTCTGTTCAGTTGCTGCAACGTCACAAAGTTGTAGCATGCAAAATTTCTGACAGCGGGGTGGAGAGAGCCGCCAATCAGGAAGCGGTGACCTCCCCGGATGTCTACTGCCGTCGTTCGTCGTCTGCTTGCAGACAGTACACTACAAAACGAAATGTTTCTCGTCTTCCAGGTGAATGAAATCTTTATCTAAAAAAATGTATTTTTTCTGCTCAAGCCCAAACACGTTTTCAAATAGTAGTACGTGGGACTACTGCAATTTATAACTGTTAGTTTGTTTGCGTCGTCCCTAGGTGGTGTCGCGCACAGCAAGAAGAAAAAAAAACGAAGGGAAGAGTGGCGCACTTTTCAAGAGGCAGCGACAACATTCCAGTAACTCGCTGGCACCGATGATGGGGTCGATTTCTCTGTACAACCAACGAATTATTTGTTTCGATAAACAACAAAGACGCCGAAATTCACTTTCTGCCATTTATTCAAACACGTTTCGCACCGTCACCCGCTCTCCTCCTTCCTCTAGAAACGCCAGCGCAACAACCAAAGTTCCCAACGGAAGCGCCATTGCCGCAGCCGCCTGTTGGATCCAATCCAATCCACCAGACGCGTCATGCGAAGTAGTATGATCGCTCCAAACTTCCCAGCTCCCGTCTGGTTCGGCGCCTAGCAGACGAAATGCTCGGTGGGAGGATGATTGACAGGAGCGTGTCGTCATTTTGACGTCACCAAAAACGTGGCCGCGCCCCGCGGCTGGCGACGTCGGTGCGGAGTAGGCCAATCGCGCGCGCCGGTAACCGAACGAACGCCCCGAACAACCAGCTCCGATCGCACCCCAGGGGTGCGATCTTGTACGCGTTCCAAAATAGAACGGAGGCGGTTCGTTCTTTACGTCACGAAATAGGCGGCATGTTCCGTTCCGTTCGTCTGATAGCAGACGACACGGAATGATTGACAGCAGATATCACGTCACAATTGACGTCATGGCGTTCGGCACGGTTCAAATTGACGAATCGTATTTGGCTCGGTGGAGCGAACGGCCTCCGTTCTATCTTGGAACGCGTACAAGATCGCACCCCAGGTCTGGTTATTCTGAGCTGACAAGCGCAGAGCATACATTTCATGATAACGATCGTGTCTGCAAGATCTTATCGCTACGCGCCGCGGTAAGATCTAAAATTTCGAAGTGAACGCTCTTTTTCCTTCTCGCGGCCGCCGCGCTCCAAGCCGGAGGGTGACGTAGTCGCGCCCCTGCGCCCACGTACTCGAGTCCGCAGTGTGACGTCGCTCGAAGTGACACGTGACTTCGAGAATTATTCTAGGTACCATCTGTTATCTGTGCGATCTGTTGCTTGAATTGACAAAGTGAAGTTTAGAGAAATAATAAAACCCACCAACAGAATGTCTGCATGTTTTTTTGCTTTACTTCGCACCGAAGCAAGAGAGATATACTTCTGCTTCGTCTGCTTGTTCCCACGGTCGTGCGGTCACGTGCGTAGGTGCCCAAGCTATGCCATTTTCTATACCGTGCTCCAGCGCGTGATCATGCTCTGCGATCCGCTTGTTCTGCCTCAGTATTGGTGTAGCACTGAATTATACCGCTAGTCATGTTTGCTTGTGCACAGCGCGCAAAATCGTGCGCTGCGCGAACGAGACAAATGCTCGCGCGCGACGCCGTCAGCGGAAATGCGCAGCGCCGGAAAAAAAAAACGAGCGCAAAAAAAGAAGATGACGGCGGGGACTGTGATGTATCCGTCTCGCGATCCTCGAGGTCCGGCATGGGGGAACGCAGGGAAGGAATTCCGCTTGCGAAGGCTAGAGTGGGCGAGTGGAGAGGGAGTCTCGCTATGCAGTGGAGCCCGCCTGCTGAAATCGTGGGTTCGCGACACTGAAATATTTCTATCTCGGCTAATAATGAGCCGACTTGAAAAAGTTTGCGGCAGATCACTCCCTAGAGGACACGTAACAACGTCCAGCCTGTAACAAAAATATTGCTATGGGACCTGGTGAGGGGCCCTTTAAGAAGTCCTTTGAGAAATCCACGTATATGTTTACGTTTCAATTACGCGTTTCAAGTCCGCCTGCATTTTTCGAATATTTAGATTTGCAAAACTTTCTGCGGAGTGAATTGCAAGGTTGCCGTTTCGTCGCACAGATGCTGTATGGCGTCATTCGCGTAAATTGCGCTTTATGTGAAGCTTGGATCGCGCAAACTAGCAGGGTGCATGAAATTGCTGTCTCGATGATGCAAACTTTCCGTGCTGGTTCCACTTGTGAAAGGCAGCTTTCACTTTGCGGCAGGGTGCTACGCAAGACTGGAATTCTCTCTCTCTCTCTCTCTCTCTTTACCTTTTATCGGATTTCGTGCTAACATTTTCCCAGAAGGCGTCCCTCCAGAAGTTCGGGACGATTTCAACTTTAGCGACAATCCGTCTGTCAAGGATATTTCGGGGATCGATATCTTCAAAGTGGTGCCTGCAGGTCTTGGGATTTTTGTTAAGCACAGACCAGACTTTTAAATGCGAAGCATTTCTTCGCGAACATTTGACACCTTGACAATATCTCTCTATTTATCTAGCCACCTATACGTCTTGGTGCTCTCATGGTCGTTTCGTTAACTTGATACGTACCAAAATTGGCATGGTATAACAAGAGTGTATGACGAACATAAATGATAGGTCATGACGTGAATGTCATAAGGTGCGTATCATGCAGGTCATGGAGCAGCCGCCTTGCTGTCCTCACGGTTGTTCCGTTAACTTGGTAGGTACTAAAATTGGCATATAGGATGACAAGAGCGTATGACGAACATAAATGATAGGTCATGGCATGCTTTTCATGTAGGTCATGAAACAGCCGCCTGCGCCTCGGTATGAACCAAAATCGGCTCAGCATGACAATGTATGACGAACATAAACGATAGGTTATGACATGCGTGTCATGTAGGTCATGAAACAACCTACGTCGTGGTATGTACCAAAATTGGCATAGTATCACAAGAATGTATGACGAACGTAAATGACAGATCATGACATGAACGTCATGATATGCGTGTCGTGAAGTTATGAAATGGCCGCCTACGTCTTGGTGCTCTCCTGGTCGTTTCGTTAACTTGGTACGTACCAAAATTGGCATAGTATCACAAGAATGCATGGCGAACATAAAAGAGAGATCATGACATGAATGTCATGAGATGCGTGTCATGCAGCTCATGAAACAGCCGCCTACGTCTTGGTGCTCTCGTGGTCGTTTCGTTAACTTGGTATGTACCAAAATTGGCATAATATCACAAGAATCCATGACGAACATAAAAGATAGATCATGACATGAATGTCATGAGATGTGTGTCATGTAGCTCATAAACAGCCGCTTACGTCTTGGTGCTCTCGTGGTCGTTTCGTTAACTTGGTATGTACCAACATTGGCATAGTATCACAAGAATCTATGGCGAACATAAATGATAGATCATGACATGAATGTCATGAGATGCCTGTCATGTAGCTCATGAAACAGCCGCCTACGTCTTGGTGCTCTCGTGGTCGTTTCGTTAACTTGGTATGTACCAAAATTGGCACAGTATCACAAGAATGCATGGCGAACATAAAAGAGAGATCATGACATGAATGTCATGAGATGCGTGTCATGCAGCTCATGAAACAGCCGCCTACGTCTTGGTGCTCTCGTGGTCGTTTCGTTAACTTGGTATGTACCAAAATTGGCATAGTATCACAAGAATCTATGACGAACATAAAAGATAGATCATGACATGAATGTCATGAGATGTGTGTCATGTAGCTCATGAAACAGCCGCTTACGTCTTGGTGCTCTCGTGGTCGTTTCGTTAACTTGGTATGTACCAACATTGTCATAGTATCACAAGAATCTATGGCGAACATAAATGATAGATCATGACATGAATGTCATGGGATGCGTGTCATGTAGCTCATGAAACAGCCGCCTACGTCTTCGTGCTCTCGTGGTCGTTTCGTTGACTTGGTATGTACCAAAATTGGCATAGTATCACAAGGAACATGATTGATAGATCATGACATGAATTTCATGAGATGTGTGTCGTGTAGCTCATGAAACAACCGTCTACGTCTTGGGGCTATCGTGGTCATTTCGTTAACTTGGTATGTACCAACATTGGCATAGTATCACAAGAATCTATGGCGAACATAAAAGATAGATCATGACATGAATGTCATGAGATGCGTGTCATATAGCTCATGAAACAGCCGCCTACGTCTTGAGTCTCTCGTGATGGTTTCGTTAACTTGGTATGAACCAAAATTGGCATAGTATCAAAGAATGCATGAGGAACATAAATGATAGATCATGACATGAATGTCATGAGATGCGTGTCATGTACGGCATGAAACAGCCGCCTACGTCTTGGTGCTCTCGTGGTCGTTTCTTTGACTTGGGATGTAGCGAAATTGGCATAGTATCAAAGCATGTATGAGGAACATAAATGATAGATCATGACATGAATTTCATGAGATGCGTGTCATGTAGGTCATGAAACAGCCGCCTACGTCTAGTGCTCTCGTGGTCGTTTAGTTAATTTGGTATGTACCAAAATTGGCATAGTATCAAAGAATGTATAAGGAACATAAATGATAGATCATGGCATGAATGTCATGAGATGCGTGTCACGTAGGTCATGAAACAGCCGCCTACGTCTTGGTGCTATTGTGGTCTTTTCGTTAACTTGCTATGTACCGAAATTGCCATAGTATCACAAGAATGTATTGCGAACATAAATGATAGATCATGACATGAATGTCATGAGATGCGTGTCACGTAGGTCATGAAACAGCTGCCTAGGTCATGGTGCTATTGTGGTCGTTTCGTTAACTTGGTATGTACCGAAATTGGCATAGTATCACAAGAGTGTATTGTGAACATAAATGATAGATCATGACATGAATGTCATGAGATGCGTGTCACGTAGGTCATGAAACAGCCGCCTACGTCTTGGTGCTATTGTGGTCGTTTCGTTAGCTTGGTATGTACCGAAATCGGCATAGTATCACAAGAGTGTATTGCGAACATAAATGATAAATCATGACATGAATGTCATGAGATGCGTGTCACGTAGGTCATGAAACAGCCGCCTACGTCTTGGTGCTATCCTGGTCGTTTCGTTAACTTGGTATGTACCGATATTGGCACAGTGTCACAAGAATTTATTGCGAACATAAATAAGGTCATGACATGAATGTCATGAGATGCGTGTCACGTAGGTCATGAAACAGCCGCCAACGTCTTGGTGCTATTGTGGTCGTTATGTTAACTTTGTATGTACCGAAATTGGCACAGTACCACAAGAGTCTATTGCGAACATAAATGATAGATCATGACATGAATGTCATGAGATGCGTGTCACGTAGGTCATGAAACAGCCGCCTACGTCTTGGTGCTCTCGTGGTCGTTTCGTTAACTTGGTATGTACCGAAATTGGCATAGTATCACAAGAATGTATTGCGAACATAAATGATAGATCATGACATGAATCTCATGAGATGCGTGTCACGTAGGTCATGAAACAGCTGCCTAGGTCATGGTGCTGTTGTGGTCGTTTCGTTAACTTGGTATGTACCGAAATCGGCATAGTATCACAAGAGTGTATTGCGAACATAAATGATAAATCATGACATGAATGTCATGAGATGCGTGTCACTAGGTCATGAAACAGCCGCCTACGTCTTGGTGCTATCCTGGTCGTTTCGTTAACTTGGTATGTACCGATATTGGCACAGTGTCACAAGAATGTATTGCGAACATAAATAAGGTCATGACATGAATGTCATGAGATGCGTGTCACGTAGGTCATGAAACAGCCGCCGTCTTGGTGCTATTGTGGTCGTGCTATTGTGTTAACTTTGTATGTACCGAAATTGGCACAGTATCACAAGAATGTATTGCGAACATAAATCATAGATCATGACATGAATGTCATGAGATGCGTGTCACGTAGGTCATGAAACAGCCGCCTACGTCTTGGTGCTATTGTGGACGTTTCGTTAACTTCGTATGTACCGAAATTGGCACAGTACCACAAGAGTCTATTGCGAACATAAATGATAGATCATGACATGAATGTCATGAGATGCGTGTCACGTAGGTCATGAAACAGCCGCCTATGTCTTGGTGCTATTGTGGTCGTTTCGTTAACTTGGTATGTACCGAAATTGGCATAGTATCACAAGAGTGTATTGTGAACATAAATGATAGATAATGACATGAATGTCATGAGATGCGTGTCACGTAGGTCATGAAACAGCTGCCTAGGTCATGGTGCTATTGTGGTCGTTTCGTTAACTTGGTATGTACCGAAATTGGCATAGTATCACAAGAGTGTATTGTGAACATAAATGATAGATCATGACATGAATGTCATGAGATGCGTGTCACGTAGGTCATGAAACATCCGCCTACGTCTTGGTGCTATTGTGGTCGTTTCGTTAACTTGGTATCTACCGAAATTGGCATGTATCACAAGAGTGTATTGCGAACATAAATGATAGATAATGACATGAATGTCATGAGATGCGTGTCACGTAGGTCATGAAACAGCCGCCTTCGTCTTGGTGCTATTGTGGTCGTTTCAACTTGGTATGTACCGAAATTGGCATGTATCACAAGAGTGTATTGCGAACATAAATGATAGATAATGACATGAATGTCATGAGATGCGTGTCACGTAGGTCATGAAACAGCCGCCTACGTCTTGGTGCTATTGTGGTCGTTTCGTTAACTTGGTATGTACCGAAATTGGCATAGTATCACAAGAGTGTATTGTGAACATAAATGATAGATAATGACATGAATGTCATGAGATGCGTGTCACGTAGGTCATGAAACAGCTGCCTAGGTCATGGTGCTATTGTGGTCGTTTCGTTAACTTGGTATGTACCGAAATTGGCATAGTATCACAAGAGTGTATTGTGAACATAAATGATAGATCATGACATGAATGTCATGAGATGCGTGTCACGTAGGTCATGAAACAGCCGCCTACTTCTTGGTGCTATTGTGGTCGTTTTGTTAGCTTGGTATGTACCGAAATCGGCATAGTATCACAAGAGTGTATTGCGAACATAAATGATAGATCATGACATGAATGTCATGAGATGCGTGTCACGTAGGTCATGAAACAGCCGCCTACGTCTTGGTGCTATCCTGGTCGTTTCGTTAACTTGGTATGTACCGATATTGGCACAGTGTCACAAGAATGTATTGCGAACATAAATAAAGGTCATGACATGAATGTCATGAGATGCGTGTCACGTAGGTCATGAAACAGCCGCCAACGTCTTGGTGCTATTGTGGTCGTTATGTTAACTTTGTATGTACCGAAATTGGCACAGTATCACAAGAATGTATTGCGAACATAAAACATAGATCATGACATGAATGTCATGAGATGCGTGTCACGTAGGTCATGAAACAGCCGCCTACGTCTTGGTGCTATTGTGGTCGTTTCGTTAACTTCGTATGTACCGAAATTGGCACAGTACCACAAGAGTCTATTGCGAACATAAATGATAGATCATGGCATGAATGTCATGAGATGCGTGTCACGTAGGTCATGAAACAGCCGCCTACGTCTTGGTGCTATTGTGGTCGTTTCGTTAACTTGGTATGTACCGAAATAGGCATGTATCACAAGAGTGTATTGCGAACATAAATGATAGATAATGACATGAATGTCATGAGATGCGTGTCACGTAGGTCATGAAACAGCCGCCTACGTCTTGGTGCTATTGTGGTCGTTTCGTTAACTTGGTATGTACCGATATTGGCCTACTATCAGAAGAATGTATTGCGAACATAAATGATAGATCATGACATGAATGTCATGAGATGCGTGTCACGTAGGTCATGAAACAGCCACCTACGTCTTGGTGCTATTGTGGTCGTTTCGTTAACTTGGTATGTACCGAAATTGGCATAGTATCACAAGAGTGTATTGCGAACATAAATGATAGATCATGACATGAATGTCATGAGATGCGTGTCACGTAGGTCATGAAACAGCCGCCTACGTCTTGGAGCTATTGTGGTCGTTTCGTTAATTTGGTATGTACCAAAATTGGCATAGTATCACAAGAATGTATGACGAACATAAATGACAGATAGTGACATGAATGTCATGAGATGCGTATTATGTAGCTCATGAAACAGCCGCCTACGTCTTGGTGCTATCGTGGTCGTTTCGTTAACTTGTTAGGCTCCCCGCACACTGCTTCGCATAACATCGATTTATTGAGCGTAATAATTGCACTTATATTAAAGCGTGCGCTCGTTGGCCTATTCTCGATACGTTGGGCTGCTGAGAACGAGGCCGCGGGATCGAATGCAGGCCACAGCGGCCGCATTTCTATGGAGGGGAAATGCAGAAACACCCATGCACTTTGACTTAGCTGCACGTTAAGGAACCCCAGGTGGTCAAAATTTCTGGAGACCTCCACGATACGGCGTGCCTCATAATCAGAAAGTGGTTTTGGTACGTAAGACCCCACAACATATTTTTTTATTCTTGATACGGTGGCGACAGAGTGGGCGTGAGCAAGTTTGCGTGCCAGTTTGGGGTGGATGTGCGTAGATAACGTGCGCGTAACTTGCTTTGACAGGAAGCGGAGCTATTTTCCTTTGCCATTTTTTAACGAGCGGCGCTCGCTTTTGCCAACGTTGAATTTTCGACAGCTGATCGCGAAGAAGCAAGGTGGAAGCGGTAATGGTTTCGTATTCGTGCACTTTCCCCGAGGCCACTTGTGGCGCACCGCCGAAAGCGCCATCTGGTTCCTGTAAGACAAACTGCTCCGGGAAAGGGGTCAATAGCGTTCCCGCTGGAGCGCGGTTTGCAAATTGAGCAGACGGTAAATACCGATTTTGTTTTGTTGTAGCGCAAGCTTGACACGGACAACAGAAGGCACATCTGACACACACAGCGCTATGTGTGTCAGATGTGCCTTCTGTTGTGTTTGTCTTATGTGCATTGTGTTGTGTTGTGTCTTATTTTGTTATAGCTTGCGCTATAACAAAATAAGATATGCCGTGCCAACAAGCGCCTATTGCTATCCTCATCGACTAAATACCGAAGTAAATCGTCTTTTATTTTTCTTTCTTTCTTGTAAATCGTGACACATTTTCAATGGCGCCCGCCGTGGATGCTGAGTGGCTATGGTGTTGGGCTGCTGAGCACGGAGGTCGCGGGATCGAATGCCGGCCACGGCGGCCGCATTTCGATGGGGCCGAAAACACCCGTGTACTTGTAGATTTAGGCATGCGTTAAAGAACCCCGGATGGTGAAAATTTCCGGAGTCCTCCACTACGGCGTGCCTCATAATCAAAAAGTAGTTTTGGCACGTAAAACCCCATAATTTTTTTTATTTGCTTGTTATGTTTTTTACACAGTCTCCTCTGTAATATTTCGATATTAAGGGTACTATAAAATAAAATAAATAACATAAAGACTAAAATAGAGTACCACAAAGAGAATATATTTCTAAAAAATATCTTTCGAAGCATGGTATCGTCGACAAGGTAGTTTCTGCTGACGGCCTTAGCACAACATAGGTACGCTAACAGTACTATAGTGGAATTGCCGTTCCATTTATTCCGCTGCTATGGACTTATATTACCTCCGCAGTCAACACTCACCTGATCGCATTGCAAGAAGCCTGGTTATCCGCAGAAAAGGTGTTTCATCTAAAATATTACCGTAAAACCCCATAAGTTTTTTTTTTAATTTTCATCGAAATCCGTGTGTCCCACGGTGCTCGTTATGGGAGACCGTTTCCGCCTTCTTGTCGTATCCGAACGAGGAAATAGGCGTGCGGGCGCACTAGAGATAAGCGTTGCTGTTCTAGTGAGCTCGGCGATTACAAACTTCGCCACATATGGCTTCGTGCCACGATCTGGGTTTTACGCAGCGGCAGCAGGAAACGTTGCGCGGCGGCGATTACCGCAGGACAGGCAAGAGCTTCATGTCAAACAGCTTCCGCAATGAATTTTTCCCACGGTAAGCTGTCATGACCGGGGTTGTTGGAGAAATATAGGAGAGGCCTTTTCCCTGCAGTGGGCGTAACCAGGCTGATGATGATGATGATGAAGCTGTCAGAGACGAAGTTCGTGCCGTCTCAATGATTCTGTGATTGACTGATTGCAGTCAGTGCCTGAACGAATAAATCAGCTGGCTGACTGAGTGATTGCTTGGGGATGGGTTGGTTGCCGATGATTCGTTGATTGATTGACTGACCGATTTGGGATTTATTTAACTGACTCTTGATTGGGCGACCAATCGATTCACTCCTTGGTGATTGGTTGATTGTTGATAACTGATTGATTCATCGATTTACCGACTGACAGCTTCGTGACTGAATCATTATCCGACTGATTCGTTGATTGGTAAGAGGTTGATTCAGGACAGGCAAGAGCTTCATGTCACACAGCTTCCGCAATGAATTCTTCTTTTTCCCACGGTAAGCTGTCAGAGACGAAGTTCGTGCCTGCTCAATGATTCTGTGATTGACTGATTGCAGTCAGTGCCTGAACGAATAAACTAGCTGGCTGACTGAGTGATTGCTTGGGGATGGGTTGGTTGCCGCTGATTCGCTGATTCATTGACTGACCGATTTGGGATTTATTTAACTGACTCTTATTGGGCGACCAATCGATTCGCTCCTTGGTGATTGGTTGATTGTCGCTAACTGACTGATTCATCGATTTATCGACTGACAGCTTCGTGACTGAATCACTATCCGACTGATTCGTTGATTGGTAAGAGGTTGATTCAGGACAGGCAAGAGCTTCATGTCAAACAGCTTCCGCAATGAATTCTTTTTCCCACGGTAAGCTGTCAGAGACGAAGTTCGTGCCTGCTCAATGATTCTGTGATTGACTGATTGCAGTCAGTGCCTGAACGAATAAACTAGCTGGCTGACTGAGTGATTGCTTGGGGATGGGTTGGTTGCCGCTGATTCGCTGATTCATTGACTGACCGATTTGGGATTTATTTAACTGACTCTTATTGGGCGACCAATCGATTCGCTCCTTGGTGATTGGTTGATTGTCGCTAACTGACTGATTCATCGATTTATCGACTGACAGCTTCGTGACTGAATCACTATCCGACTGATTCGTTGATTGGTAAGAGGTTGATTCAGGACAGGCAAGAGCTTCATGTCAAACAGCTTCCGCAATGAATTCTTTTTCCCACGGTAAGCTGTCAGAGACGAAGTTCGTGCCTGCTCAATGATTCTGTGATTGACTGATTGCAGTCAGTGCCTGAACGAATAAACTAGCTGGCTGACTGAGTGATTGCTTGGGGATGGGTTAGTTGCCGCTCATTCACTGATTGATTGACTGACCGATTTGGGATTTATTTACCTGACTCTTGATTGGGCGACCAATCGATTCTCTCCTTGGAGATTGGTTTATTGTCGCTAACTGATTGATCCACCCATTTACCGACTGACAGCTTCGTGACTGAATCACTATCCGACTGATTCGTTGATAGGTAAGAGGTTGATTTAGGACAGGCAAGAGCTCCATGTCAAACAGCTTCCGCAATGAATTCTTTTTCCCACGGTAAGCTGCCAAAGACGAAGTTCGTGCCTGCTCAATTTTCTGTGATTGATTGCAGTCAGTGCCTGAACGAATAAATTAGCTGGCTGACTGAGTAATTGCTTCGGGATGGGTTGGTTGCCGCTGATTCTCTGATTGATTGACTGACCGATTTGAGATTTATTTAACTGACTCTTGAATGGGCGACCAATCGATTCACTCCTTGGTGATTGGTTGATTGTCGCTAACTGATTGATTCACCGATTTACCGATTGACAGGTTCGTGAATGAATCACTATCCGACTGATTCGTTGATTGGTAAGAGGTTGATTCAGGATAGGCAAGAGCTTCATGTCAAACAGCTTCCGCAATGATTTCTTCTTTTTCCCACGGTAAGCTGTCAGCGATGAAGTTCGTGCCTGCTCAATGATTCTTTTATTGACTGATTGCAGTCAGTGCCTGAACGAATAAATTAGCTGGCTGACTGAGTGATTGCTTGGGGATGGGTTGGTTGCCGATGATTCGTTGATTGACTGACTGACCAATTTGTGATTTATTTAACTGGCTCTTATTGGACGACCAATCGATTCACTCCTTGGTGATTGGTTGATTGTCGCTAACTGATTGATTTACTGATTTACTGACTGATAGGTTCGTGACTGAGTCACTATCCGACTGATTCGTTGACTGGTAAGAGGTTGATTAAGGACTAACCAAGTGACTGATTTACTGATTGATTGACTGATTCGAGATTGGCTGGCTAATTCATTTATTTATTATTGTTTACTGACTGGCTATCGTACGGGTTGACTGATTGAAACACCGATTCGTGATTGGTTCATTGACAAACAAATTCATTGCTGCGTGGTTGGTTGGGTAACTGAATAATTTATTCACAGATTGAGTTATGGCTTATTCGAGATTGGTCGACTAACCGATAGATTGATCAGTGACTGAACAATTAACCGAATAACTAAGTGATTTTAATGACCCAGAGTTGTTCGCCATAGGATAAGGAAGAAACACCAGAACGGAGCTGTACGGAAGCTAATATCGAACGCTAAATATAAATTCCTGTACAGCGATGTCACAGTGCAGTCCGCGCGCACTAATTGAAGTTCGAACTCCGGGGCAGGGGAATTCGAACCCGCAACCTGGTGTTCCCCAGCGCTCGGTCACTCACCCGCATCACCCGCTACGCCAACAACCTTGAATTGGCACGGCGCGGTTTCTTTTTTCGAGGACTGGCATGTTCGCCCGACAAATACCGCCACTATTCCGACCCAAGGCGGTAACTCCTATCTGTGACGTCAGTGGCGGTCAGTACACACACACACACACTTCGAAATGGTCTATAGCGTCCCTTCCCTATCGCCAAATAAGGCTATACATCTGTACGGCTTACGTATACCGGAACAGCAAATGTCGGGAAATGAGCCACTTTGGTGATTTGCCTCTCCGCACCGTAAGAATGTTCAATACCGCGGTCATCTTCGGACCGGACGTCATAGTGCCACAGCGTCGAATGCGAGCTTCCAAATTGACCGTGCCCCACCGCAGCGGTTTCGAGCCAGTTGCACAACCAAGCGTCAAGAGCCGAGCAGGACCGCACCTGCAGGGAGCTCCCACTCAGGTATACGCACGTACGTACGATCGTACGGCGGGCTCCGCCAGACGGGTGTAGTAAGGAAACGTGCACGCAATAATGGGAGCCAAATGCGTCGACAGCCGGTCGCGGTCAAAAACAACCCCAAGTTGCGAGCGGGAAAAGCAACAGCACCCCCCCCCTCGCCCCCCCCCCCCTTCCACTAGTGGCGAGTCTTAAGTCGTGTCCATCCGCCTGGACGAAGAGGAGGTGGGCTGCGCGACCGTTGTATAACTCTCTCTCTCTCTCTCGCGGATTGCGACCGCGAGGGGACCGCCGTCAATGGAATTGCCAATAAATTAACGGAGTTATTTCGGGACCCCGTTTGGTTGGGAGGAGGGGGAGTGGGGAGGGGCGAGGGAGAAGACGGAGGTCGTTCGCTCAAAGCGCGCGCGCGCGTACGCGCGTGCGTGAGGTGTAGCCGCGCTTGCCCGCTAGTTTCGCGGTGCGTACGCGATTGGCTCCACGCACGTAAGCGAGCTATGTTTAGCTCCCGCCGCCCCCGTGTATTATGTATGCGCGGCCGTCGCAGGGTCGTTGCGTACGACGGCGCAGGCGCGCGGTTGGGCTTGTTGGTTGTGCGCCCGCGCGAACGGGGGACTCGCGTGATGTGTGCCACTCGAGTTGACCGCTCGAGCGGCAAGCGCAGTCCGCGTGCCCGCGGCTTTTGGGGGGAGGTGTGACGGCAGGTGTGGCGTGGCCCCTCAGTGACGTCTGCCACGTCGGGAACGCGTATGCGCATACGATCCGGCGCATCGTGGATTCGTGTACTGGCGAGCCAGCTTCCTGAATACGTTCGCCTCGGTCGAGGTTGTAGTAAGGCTCGATTGCGTAGCGTAGTGCGAGGCGGAAAAGGTTCGGTGGCTCGGTCATTCATTCATTCATTCATTCATTCATTCATTCATTCATTCATTCACTGGGGATAGGTCTTGGTAAACGTGCTCACCTGTACGTAGTACGAGAGAAACAGGTTCGGTGACCAAGTCATTCATTCATTCATTCATTCATTCATTCATTCATTCATTCATTCATTCATTCATTCATTCATTCATTCATTCATTCATTCATTCACTGGGGATAGATCTTGGTAAACGTGCTCACGTATACGAGAGAAAAAGGTTCGGCGACCAGTTCATTAATTCATGCATTCATTCATTCGCTGGCGCTATAGGTCGTAGTGTACGCGGTCGTGCGGGAGAAGCGATTCGGCTGTTGGGTCATGCATTCACCAATGTGTTTGTTCGGTACTCAGTTTACTTTGTGGTCTTTTCGTTCACTTGTTCCTTTGTTGTTTCTGTTTGTTCGAAGGAGTAGGAACAGGCCAAACTTTGTGTTTTGATTTGACCGTACGTAAATCAATTAACTGAAATGCGATTGTTTCATTGAAATTGAGGAACTTGCGCTGTTTCTTCATGCTGAGGTATGCATGGTTGCAGTTATTTCACCAGATGGAAGCGTTTGGTGGCCTTTGCGAACGCGATATGGGGTATAACTTGCACAGAAAGCGGTTGACCTTCAAGTTTCACGGGCGTTTCATTCTTCAAGGAGTGCTTTCCTGATACGGTTTCTCATGCTCTGAACCTAATAAAAACATACTGGCAAGCTTTTCTTGCCGTTTTCCGCATCCTGCGTGATTGGGGGAAAAAAAACCTCATGAATCCGAATGAATTATTGGCATTGGTAAACCACACTGCTTGTGTCTACGAAGCAGTAATGTTCAGGCTCTCAATCGGTGGATGCTTCATGACGTCACGGTGCATTCGATCGTGCCATTACTGTGGTAGCTGCCGCTGGTGCTGCCACCGCCACACACAATAAACACGCTGAAGCACATTTCTTTCATTTTTTTTATGAGCAACACCATCACACCTAACCAATTTGCGTCACCAAGCTTTGCTCCGTGTCAAGACGTCATGATAACGTCGACGACGCCCAGTGTGGCATTTCGAGAGAACTTCAGTATCAAATTAAATTATAAGTGTCTCTCAGCCTTTCAGTCTGTCTTCTGATATGAAATTCCACAAAACTCAGCACAGAGCTTACAAAATACCAGCATCGTTGAGTATCATATTAAATGATAAGTGTCTCTCAGCCTGTCTGTCTGTCTTCTAATATGAAATTCCACAAAACTCAGCACAGAGCTTACACAATACCAGCATCGTTGAGTATCAAATTAAATTATAAGTGTCTCTCAGCCTGTCTGTCTGTCTGTCTTCTGATATAAAATTCCACAAAACTCAGCACAGAGCTTACAAAATACCAGCATCGTTGAGTATCAAATTAAATTATAAGTGTCTCTCAGCCTGTCTGTCTTCTAATACAAAATTCCACAAAACTCAGCATAGAGCTTACAAAATACCAGCATCGTTGAGTATCAAATTAAATTATAAGTGTCTCTCAGCCTGTCTGTCTTCTGATATGAAATTCCGCAAAACTCAACATAGACCTTACGAAATGCCAGCATGGTTAAATGAAGAAGGGAGCACGCGTAGTACACCACGCTCTAACCCCCTTCGGTCTGTTGTGGTGCTAATATTGGAAGCACCACAATAACCCCCTTCCGGCCGTGATTGAATTGCGCCCAACGTTCGCCTCATCGTGTACTCCGCGTTTCCCCCGCGCTCAACCACCCTGTATAGTCAAGGCGTGCCGACAAACCCGCATCGCCGCGTTTGTTATCGTATACCGCGCATTTGTCGTAACGCCACGTAACGCTTTGAATCGGTATAGCGCCGCATCGACGGCGTCGGTCGCGCTGATTGTTATCGTTCGTGGGCGTTGACTGCCGGCCGTGCAATTTAGCAACAGTGGGTGAGTCACGGGGAAGAAAGAAAGATACGGCGACGGGCCCCCCGGCGGCTTCCCCCCGACGGATCGCTGCTTCCGCCTTCTCTTCCCGTCTCCTTGAGTCGGTCGCCCCAGGCGTGGGTGCTCTCGCCGCACGCTGGACGCCGCTCCACGGAGAGCGGCGCCCTCCACTCGTTCGTCTGTGCATCGCACAAAGTAATTTACGCCCTTGAAAGCGAGCAGAGGCATATATAGCTCAATCTACATCCGCGACGGATTAATTTAGACCGCCCGGACTTCCGTAACGCGCACCCAACCCGTTAAGCTAGAGGCATACAGAACGCTTGCGTAAATACCTCGGGAAATAGCTGCAGAGGTTCTACAGGTACCTTAATTCTGCACAGGAAAAGCAGGAAGATATATCTGTAAATAAAGGGGTCGGAGAGGGAGGCACAACCTCTCCGATGCTATTCACTGCGTGCTTAGAAGTATTCAAGCTGTTAAACTGGGAAGGTTTGGGAGTAAGGATCGACTGCGAATATATCAGCAACCTTCGGTTTGCCGATGACATTGTTCTATTGAGAAACACTGCAGACGAGCTACAACAAATGATTGAGGACCTTCAAAGAGATAGTGTTAGAGTGGGGTTGAAGATTAATATGCAAAACTCAAAGATAATGATAAATAGCCGGGCAAAGGAACAAGAGTTCAGGATCGCCAGTCGGCCTCTAGAGTCTCTATCACTCTATCACTCGGCCTCTAGAGTCTCTATCACTCTATCACTCGGCCTCTAGAGTCTCTATCAGTTGGCCTCTATCACACTCGACCCCGTTGCGATGTCGAGCGTGATACCTCACGAGAAAAAAAAAAAATGACGCGGCGGCGACGTCTGGAGAACCTGAGCGCTCTGCGCACCCAAGCTCGTCCGAGTGCTTTTATACCTTCTTGCACGTCGCAGGCTTGGGCTCCCCCTGCGCGCAGTGCGACCCACTGATAAAGAGAACGCATAATTAGCATTCGCACCAACATCCATTGAACGAGTCATCGACTTCGCAGGGAAAACAGTGCGGGGGGTGTGGGCGCGAATACTCGAATATGCGAATGCAAGTTTAATAGTGAACGCGAACGTGAAAGCGAACGTGAATAGCGAACACTCGGAAAGCCGACAACCCGCTTCGCAAGCGAGTGCACGGGAAGCATAGTGCTATACGGGAAGGCAACAAAGTTATTCATGGCCGCCGTCTTAACTTGTGACACGCCGTGCGGCGGCCTAATAATAATAATAATATTTGGAGTTTTACGTGCCAAAACCACTTTCTGATTATGAGGCACGCCGTAGTGGAGGACTCCGGAAATTTTGACCACCTGGGGTTCTTTAACGTGCACCTAAATCTAAGCACACGGGTGTTTTCGCATTTCGCCCCCATCGAAATGCGGCCGCCGTGGCCGGGATTCGATCCCGCGACCTCGTGCTCAGCAGCCCAACACCATAGCCACTGAGCAACCACGGCGGGTTGTGCGGCGGCCTCTCTTTCCCGACGCAGTACCGGTATACCACTACCGGTGCCGGTCTACCGGTGCCGGTAGACCGGCACATTGAAGGAAACGCTAAAATTTATATTTCAGAACTTATTGCAGCTTGGCCTCAGCAGTAATCTAGATATTACGCACCGGTGTCTGCACCGGCAGACCGGCACCATGCAGCTTGGCCTCGGCAGTGATATATATATTACTGCCCAGGTGGTACCGATGTCTACACCGGTAGACCGCTACCGGTGCCGGTCTACCGGTGCAGACACTGGTACCACCTGGGCAGTAATATATACATATATTATTGCCGAGGCCAAGCTGCAATAAGTTCTTAAATATAAATTTTAGCGTTCCCTTCAACGTGCGCACCGTGTTGTACACCCGGCCCCAAAATATTACGGACCATGAAATCTGAGAAAAAGCTGAATATCTCTGCAAGCTCACAAAGCAACCTGGTATTAGCATTTTGTGCCTCGACTAGAATACGCTAACAGTATTGTCGCATGCACATTTTAATGGCTACTGCTACAGGCTGCCTGGGAACTGAGCGTTTTCTGAAATGCCGTGGTCCGTAAACTTTTGTGGCCGAATGTACATGCGTGTATATGGACGCATCTATACTGCTTCCAAATATCTGAGATGCTTCGCGATCGATTAAAATATGCTGCAGCGTATTGATTGATTCCTTGCACGACACTGTTTCTTCTTTTTTTTGTATTCACGTTGCAATGCTGCAACGTCCGGGACCCCCGGCACTCGAACCCGGGGCCTCGATCTCAGCAGAATGGCCATAGACGCTGAGCTATTAAGGCCACGCGGATGCTCGAAGAGTCGCTGTTTTCCGGAAGGAAGCCGAGAAAAAAAATAGTTGTCGTCGCTTATATATCATGGTTTCGTATTCTTAGCCGCCATGACGGCATCGCCGTTGACGGTTACGCACAGCTGGACGCACATCCCGGGGCGTCTTTCTTTTTGTTGTTGTTGTTGTTCATGAGACGTCTTCGCCAAGGAAGAAGCAAGCGGCTCCCAGGCGAGGGGGGAGAGGGGGGGGAGACGCTGGACGCGGATCCAGGCCGCGGCCAATCCGAGTCGCAAGGAATCCGGTCGGAGCCAGAAGACGAACTGCGCTTCTGCACTATACGCCACCGTGACGCATCTGGAGAAAACGCGGAAATCTAATAGATCACGTCGCACTCCGCTGACATATTTCCCCCTAATCAATGTCTGACGTCCATCGCTCTGGCTTCCTTTTTCTTAATGCGTCAGCATTTGGAGTTTCAAAGTGTACAAAATTAAGTGCATTAAGTGCATATCAGGAGACGTCACGAAAGCAGCTTCTTCGACCCCCCCCCCCTTCCCAACGTGCTAGTCACCAAACATGGCGGCCACGATGACGTCAGCGCACCATTTTGTCACGCAGTGGTGGTGGTGAACAAGCCAGCAAAACTTTGATTAACGAAACTAGCGTTTTATCGCGCGAACTTGTGCGCTCAAAAGCAGTCTACACTCAAAGAACAACGATAGCAGCGAACACAGCCGGCGATCGTCGAAAATCTGGTATACGGGTCAAGCGCGTCGGTTTTTATCGCATACATCAGTCGTCGGATGTTTCAGACTAGTAGCTGGGACCCGCGTGTCTTCAACAAAGCTCTACACCATTCGCGTCACGCGATGTAATCAGATAACACAAGGTTCGATAAAAACAGAAAGCGGATAGCACCATCGATAACTTTCGAGAAACTTCCGATACATGCAGGCGCGTGCTGCGCTGTGCGATAACATTTGTCAGGCGGTGAAACGGGGTCGCGCGATAGAGATATGCAAGTACACGTGTCAGTATCAGCATTCCGTAGATAGTTTTGATTTTAGACGGTGGCTGCTTTCAACTAGAGTGATCGCCGTTATCAAATTGTGTAAAATAGCGGTTCCACAGCCACCGTATAGTCCTCCATAAAGAAAGCAACAAAATCCCAATAAAGAAAGGCGTCAGGCAGGGACATACGATCTCTCCAATGCTATTCACAGCGTGTTTACAGGAGGTATTCAGAGACCTGGATTGGGAAGAATTGGGGATAAGAGGCAATGGAGAATACCTTAGTAACTTGCGATTCGCTGATGATATTTCCTTGCTTGGTAAGTCAGGCGACCAATTGCAATGCATGCTCACTGATCAGGAGAGGGAAAGCAGAAGGGCGGGTCTAAAAATTAATCTGCAGAAAACTAAAGTAATGTTTAACAGTCTCGGAAGAGAACAGCAGTTCACGATAGGTAGCGAGGCACTGGAAGTGGTAAGGGAATACATCTACTTAGGGCAGGTAGTAACCGCGGATCCTGATCATGAGACTGAAATAATCAGAAGAATAAGAATGGGCTGGGGTGCGTTTGGCAGGCACTCTCAGATCGTGCACAGTAGGTTGCCATTATCCCTCAAGAGAAAAGTGTACAACAGCAGTGTCTTACCAGTACTCACGTACGGGGCAGAAACCTGGAGGCTTACGAAAAGGGTTCTACTTAAATTGAGGACGACGCAACGAGCTATGGAAAGAAGAATGATAGGTGTAACGTCAAGGGATAAGAAAAGAGCAGGTTAAGTGAGGGAACAAACTCGAGTTAATGACATCTTAGTTGAAATCAAGAAAAAGAAATGGGGCATGGGTATGACATGTAATGAGGAGGGAAGATAACCGATGGTCATTAAGGGTTACGGGCTGGATTCCAAGGGACGGGAAGCGTAGCAGGGGCGGCAGAAGGCTAGGTGGGCGGATGAGATTAAGAATTTGCAGGGACGACATGGCCACAATTAGTACATGACCGGGGTAGTTGGAGAAGTATGGGAGAGGCCTTTGCCCTGCAGTGGGCGTAACCAGGCTGATGATGATGATGATGATGATGATCAAATTGTAACTGGGTGCAAAACGTTCTTGTTATGGCTTACGCGCGTTCTCGACTAGCTAGTAACCCAAGATGGCGGCCATGATGACGCCAACGAATGCTATCTATAGTGAGCATTTGGGCTCGTGTAGCTTTCCGTAGCCCATATATTCAAGGATTATTTTTTTAGCGCAGCTACACGAGGGATGAATGAAAGACATGCTATACGAGGTGCCAATTTCCAACGATCTCATTTCCTTTCGGCGTAGACGCTATTTACACACACACGTCACTAATGACACGTGACTTGCACGTTTCCTTCAGCAATCTGTGAGACTGCGACTCCGAACCTTTAGCCTGGTTTCCTCAGCCTAGGTGACTTCGCTTGTCAGTGTATCACGATTTTTCACTCGTGACAGCGAGTGCTTTGAAAACGAATTCACAGCCACGTGACAACGAGTCGTCGTGTGATCGATTGAGTTTAACGCATCGGTGCAGCATCGATCGCGGCGAAGGGCGCTGTAGCGAAGTGATCCGAATTGACTTTCGTCACTTGGGGTCCTTTATCATCATCATCATCATCATAAGCCTGGTTACGCTCACTGCAGCGCAAAGGCCTCTCCCATACTTCTCCAACTACCCCGGTCTCCAGGTCACTTAGGGTCCTTTATAGTCCACCTCAATGCAGACACGTGTACTGCGGATGGGAAGAATTGCCTATTGGAACTTGAAGAACTGTGCCTAATCGCTGTAGCATGTATCTCCGTTCGGCAAGGATAGCGTGAAATGGAACACACGTACCTGAACGCCCGCGCAGTTCACTAGAGGCTGATTAACCCGAGTGTTTTATAAATCGCTGACAGTTGAGGTCGCTCGCTTTCAGATTACAAAGGACCCCTAAATCCGTTCGCCCGTTCCCGAAAACGAAGTGGGGCACTTCGTCGGCTCCTCGGAGAGCAACGCGGTCTAAGGGGATTCCCCTTTTCGCGTGATACGCGGCGCCCCGACAATAGGATCTCGGAAAACCGAGCAAACCGAAACCATCGTCGAGCAGAGAGAGAGAGAGTTGTGTTTTACACAAGCTCCGTGTTTTCATCCAGTGTTTTTACCCCGCCAGCCGTAGTTTACAGACTCCGGAACTGAAACGCTGGGGGCGGGGGAAACGCCTCGCGTTCGTGATTTACCACTGCCGGACGCGTAAGGAAGCGCGCGGACCCCGAGCGCAAAGCCCCGTATCCGCGCGCGGGGGCGCACAGTCCTCCGATAACAACGGCCGCACACACGCGTGGCATGCGATACAAACGGCAACAGTTGCCAGCCCACGCTCAATGCGGCAACGACGACGACGAGTGGTGTGAGGAGGAAGATGAAGAAAGAGAGGAGAAAGCCTTCGCTCCCTCCTTCTCATTTGAGAGCGTTGCCGCGGGGCGGGAAGTGAGTGACGTGACGAGAGACCCCCCCTTCTCCTCCTCCGACACCCCCACCCTGCACCGGAGGCGGGAAGATCCGACTTCCGGCTGCATTCCCAAGTGCTGCCGGCTTTGGACAACGTGCGTTTGTGAGCGATCGGGCGAGCGGCAAGTCGCGCCACGCGTTCGTTGTGCCGGACCCGCGTGCAGAGCCTTTGGTGCCGTCAAGCCTCTTCGGGGCAGCACAGTGGGGGCCATGCGGTGGGGGGGGACGGGCCGACGTCAGGGCAAGCCCGGATCTCTGACCATGGCGCATCCGAGGCTCACGGAGGAGAGGACCCCCGGGATTTCACGGGACCCCTTCGCTCCTCGGATCACTTATAACCAGGACCACCGGCGCAATGGCGGGCCAGATAATAGGACAGCCGTGGTCGACGCCGCCGATCGAGGCTATTCCTGCCATTCAGCGAAATACCGAAAGTCGTCATGGACCTCATGGCTCATCCGTTTTTCGGCGCCGTCGTGGATGCCCGAGCGCGAGGCTTTCGGCTCGCCTTCTTCGTCGGAGCACTGGCGGCTTCGGTCGCGATGGCAGTTCACGGAGCCCCCCATAACGACAGGACTCTGGACCTATTGGTGAAGATCGTCAACGACCTCAAAAGCTGCGACACGGCCCGCAGCCGCGCCGCCACCGTCGGCCGTGGCGCCAACGGTGCGAATATTACGGACCCCGTCCACGCGAGGGCGCTCTGTCCGTCGCGGCCCAGTTTCGACTACGACCACATGCGGATTCCCGAAAACATCACCACGGTGCAGTGTCTCTGCCAGAACCAGCTGTGCCTGCCTCTGGACGGCTACCGCTGCACCCCTGTCCGGCATCCGTTTCCCGTGGAGTACAAGAACGGCACGGTGGCGGTCGTCAAACTGCCAGTGGCGTGTGCTTGTGCCAGACGCGTGACCAGCGCCGCCTATTGGGGCGTCCCGCAAACCCAATGAACCAACACGCACATCGTCGAGTTGCTGCAGGACAGAACCGTTCAGACCGACCGATCCATGGCCACGCCGTCCGCTCCCTGCGATCACGTCGACCATTCCTGCATGCTTCGACCGTGCCATTCTCATCGCGTTGTGGAAGAAACTTCAGAGGGTCAATGTCGTTGGCGGCCCCGTTCACTTCATCGGCCGAAAGTGTCGCTGTCATGCCGCGAGCCTAGTCATGTCGTCGAGAGGCACTGAAACACACGAAAGGGAAGTGTTAAGACTAAGTTGTTGTCGTTTAGTCGCTATTGTAGGAGACCTGCGTTCACAGAACTGGGGGCCGCCACCTAAACCTGCTCGCCCGGGCAAGAGCGTTGTCTTGCTGCTTTTCTCTTGTGTAATCACGCTGCCGAGTGACTCGGTTCAGAGTGCACCGCACACATCGATGTCAGCGCGCGCACTGACAGTTTTGTCGCTGCTAAGCCCCTCAATCCATCCTAGTCGAACTTTACACTCGCTCCACGTTGCACACTTTCATTGTTTTATATCTCCATGATCTCCAGCTCCAGTTCCAGCTGTTTATTAAGGAACCGACTATTACAAGACCGCCCACCATTGTTCCATGAGTGTTTTGTCGTCGTATTGTCCTGTATTGTCTTAGTTATAATTTCGAGACTCTGCTATGAACTTGTATAGCTCTTTATGACATCTACATAATCATGTTTTGTTCAAACAAGGTCTATTGTCGGAACCATGTTCAACTCGGGAACGTCACTGGGTGATTAAAAAGGGAAAAATATATTTAAAGAAAACATCTCGAGCTGCAAGCCCTGAAGAGCGCGCGCAATAACTAACTCTTTATTAGTAAGCCCACACCTTATTCTTCACATTGGTCGGTTAATTGTTCTGTTCACCAGTTAGCATTTGTGTAGACAGGCTGTAGCAGTCATCGTTCTGCCAAGTTTGCCGCACAGGCCAAGAGTATGGTTTCAACTTCGCTAGTCTACATGAGCCTATATGGCCTATGTCCAAATTCGTAAGGCCTCCGAGGTGCTTGCACCGCGAAATTGTCGATGGATTTCCTGCTGTCCACTCACCAACTCAACAACGGTGGCGCCTCTTCCATGACTTAACTGTTATGTTCCCGCGAGTCTACTACCAGCTGTACGGCAGACGAAACCACGACTTTGAAGTACAAATACGCTTCCGGTGTGTGCATGTTTGTGTGGTATATGTAAGTGTAGTTCTTGACTGTTTGGGTGTTCGCGTTTTACAAGTGTGAGTGCGTCAACCCACACCGATCTCTTTTTAGCGAGTGAAAGACGTTTACATGCTACAAACCAAACGATCACTGTTCACCTGTGACAAGAAATGAAAATGTTGTGTTTAGCATTACCGGTTGAAGGGAGCATTTATGCGCTTAGTGTTCCTTTTATCGCCTTGCCAACCATATGTCTCGCTTGCGCAAGGCTTCCTTTCAAACAGTGAGTGGGACTCTCAGTCTGCACAGCCATCTTTCACGACACCCGAGCAGCACACATCTAAAACCTGATCGATGTAAGCGCAATATTAGGCCATATTGACCCTACAGTTGGCAACGCCAGCCCAATGTTGGCCCTGCCTACAGTTCTATTTGGGATTTTCCTAGTCTTCCGCTTCGACCGAGTGCTACGACAATTCTATGTCAGATGTCGTATATTCAAGTATCGTTGCCAACTGCGTCACTAACATTCACCAAAAATTATTGTTTTTTACATACCTGTTGTAGTTTTCGTGTTATGTCTTGTGCCGCGTCGTTAATGTGGTAATTGTCATGCGCTGCTTTCCTGATATGTATGTATACGGTCTCCCTATCTGTACAGTACGTGTGTGTGTGTGTGTGAACATCAATTGCATAGGAGAACTGATGCACTTCCAACACTTTCCGACGTCCACGTCAACGACTGTGTCCACAAACTGTGCATATAGAGTGGTTATACACAGTGGGAAAACTGAATAAAAGTACAAACCCTAAGCTACCAACTGTTTCCACGTCATGCGATGCAGTGACTGCGAGCCACATACGGGCTGCAGAGGCACACATCTCTCGAGAACCTCGATCCACCACCGGACGCGCATTTCAAAAGAATTTACAAAATTTACAAAAGCATACACTCCACCAAGCAACGACACCCGCGACACCGTCGAGAGACCTCAGTAAGCCACTGTCGTTTCGATACACAGCTCCTGACAAAGCGACTCTCTCTGTTCTTTCTTTCTTTCTTTCTTTCTTTCTTTCTTTCTTTCTTTCTTTCTTTCTTTCTTTCTTTCTTTCTTTCTTTCTTTCTTTCTTTCTTTCTCTCTTTCTTTCTTTCTTTTCGTACCGTAAACCCCTTTCCCAAACGTAAGGGAGCAAACCGGACGCGCGTCTGGTTGACCTCCCTGCCTACACATCACTTGCCTCCCTATCTCTTGGTCGTTACGTAGTAGATCGGCTGCAGATTTTTTGAGACAGGCAGGAGAGGCAATCGATGTCCGGGCTCAACTCTGCGGGACGGTCCATCGTACCAGGACACTTAGTCATACATGCGCAACAAGAGGCGCGCTGGAGTGCCGGAATAATTCTAATGTAAAATAACAAAAAACATAGACGTTTCGCCACCTATGCGGGTGGCATCGTCAGTACAGACAGGCTCGGACTGTGGTGCCAGCTACATTGGCGAGACGGGGCGGTGACGTCGCACTCGACTCGAGGAACATTTAAGAGATGCTACGAAAGCCACCCATGCCACACGTGCCAAGACGGAATCGGTCGATCATTGTTTATCGACATGTTCGATTTTGACAATGTAACCACACTAGCACGGGAACACCGATGGGGCCCAAGAAAATCTGTAGAATCATGGTTCATCCGTCGTAATCAATCCTCATGCAATTCTAACCGTGGCCCCCTGCCGGATGTTTACGGCAGTCTCATACATAAATAGGATGTATTTCTCATACGTTGCCATTTGTGTACTGACGATGCCGCCCGCATAGGTGGCGAAACGTCTATGTTTTTTGTTATTTTTCGTTGAGTAAAGCCAGTGAAAACAACACTTTGAAGCATGAGTTCCCCTGGCTTTTGGAACATTTTTTCATGTAATGTAAAGAACACGCAAAGTTTTGAAAGCAGGCCGTTGTAGCCGAGAACGCTCACTGTGATCGCGATTGAGCGCCGATGACGTGTGATTTTTTTTGTGCATACTGCCGGCCTAAGGGTCAGGCCTTGGCCAGGAGTGGGTATATATGAAGCAATACAAGAGTAAATGATCAATACAAAGGGTACAAAAATTTCGTATAAGCAGCATCGATCCTAACGTTGCGCATGACAGCACTCGGCCCTGCGCATAACAAAGTGAGTATTCGATATCACAGCTCAAAACGAACGCACACGAATGAAAACGCATGAAAGAAAAAAAAAACCCTTGATAAATAGAGGGCAGTTACTTATCGCAAACGATCAAGCGCGCACATGAAAGACGAATTAGTGGGGCTTTCAACCACCTCAGCGGGCAGGTTGTTCCAGTTACGGATTGCACGCGGGAAGAACGAGTATTTAAAAGCATTCGTCTTGGCCAAACATTCACCTACTTTCCTGGAGTTGAAGGATCGAGTTTGCCGTCGCTGTACTCGTTGAAAGTATAAATTCTTATCAATTGCAAATTTGTCATGATACAGTAAATAGTAGAGTTTTAGTCTATCACGATGCCGGCTGCATTCCCAAGTGCTGCCGGCTTTAGCCAACGTGCGCGTGTGAGCGATCGGGCGAGCGGCAAGTCGCGCCACGCGTTCGTTGTGCCGGACCCGCGTGCAGAGCCTTTGGTGCCGTCAAGCCTCTTCAGGGCAGCACAGTGGGGGCCATGCGGCGGGGGGGGACGGGCCGACGTCAGGGCAAGCCCGGATCTCTGACCATGGCGCATCCGAGGCTCACGGAGGAGAGGACCCCCGGGATTTCACGGGACCCCTTCGCTCCTCGGATCACTTATAACCAGGACCACCGGCGCAATGGCGGGCCAGATAATAGGACAGCCGTGGTCGACGCCGCCGATTGAGGCTATTCCTGCCATTCAGCGAAATACCGAAAGTCGTCATGGACCTCATGGCTCATCCGTTTTTCGGCGCCGTCGTGGATGCCCGAGCGCGAGGCTTTCGGCTCGCCTTCTTCGTCGGAGCCCTGGCGGCTTCGGTCGCGATGGCAGTTCACGGAGCCCCCCATAACGACAGGACTCTGGACCTATTGGTGAAGATCGTCAACGACCTCAAAAGCTGCGACACGGCCCGCAGCCGCGCCGCCACCGTCGGCCGTGGCGCCAACGGTGCGAATATTACGGACGCCGTCCACGCGAGGGCGCTCTGTCCGTCGCGGCCCAGTTTCGACTACGACCACAAGCGGATTCTCGAAAACATCACCACGGTGGAGTGTCTCTGCCAGAACCGGCTGTGCCTGCCCCTGGACGGCTACCGCTGCACCACCGTCCGGCATCCGTTTCCCGTGGAGTACAAGAACGGCACGGTGGCGGTCGTCAAACTGCCAGTGGCGTGCGCTTGTGCCAGACGCGTGACCAGCGCCGCCTATTGGGGCGTCCCGCAAACCCAATGAACCAACACGCACATCGTCGAGTTGCTGCGGGACAGAACCGTTCAGACCGACCGATCCATGGCCACGCCGTCCGCTCCCTGCGAGCACAGCGACCATTCCTGCATGCTTCGACCGTGCCATTCTCATCGCGTTGTGGAAGAAACTTCAGAGGGTCGATGTCGTTAGCGGCCCCGTTCACTTCATCGGCCGAAAGTGTCGCTGTCGTGCCGCGAGCCTAGTCATATCGTCGAGAGGCGCTGAAACACACGAAAGGCAAGTGTTAGACTAAGTTATTGTCGTTTAGTCGCTATTGTAGGGTAGGAGACCTGCGTTCACAGAACTGGGCGCCGCCACCTAAACCTGCTCATCCGGGCAAGAATGTTGTCTTGCTGCTTTTCTCTTGTGTAATCACGCTGCCGAGTGACACGGTTCAGAGTGAACCGCACGCATCGATGTCAGCGCGCGCACTGACAGTTTCGTCGCTGCTAAGCCCCTCAATCCATCCTAGTCGAACTTTACACTCGCTCCACGTTGCACACTTTCGTTGTTTTACATCTCCGTGATCTCCAGCTCCAGTTCCAGCTGTTTATTAAGGAACCGACTATTACAAGACCGCCCACCGTTGTTCCGTGAGTGTTTTGTCGTCGTATTGTCCTGTATTGTCTAAGTTATAATTTCGAGACTCTGCTATGAACTTGTATAGCTCTTTATGACATCCACATAATCATGTTTTGTTCAAACAAGGTCTATTGTCGGAACCATGTTCAACTCGGGAACGTCACTGGGTGATTAAAAAGGGAAAAACATATTTAAAAGAAAACATCTCGAGCTGCAAGCTCTGAAGAGTGCGCGCAATAACTAACTCTTTATTAGTAAGCCCACACCTTATTCTTCACATTCGTCGGTTAATTGTTCTGTTCACCAGTTAGCATTTGTGTAGACAGGCTGTAGCAGTCGTCATTCTGCCAAGTTTGCCGCACAGGCCAAGAGTATGGTTTCAACTTCGCTAGTCTACATGAGCCTATGTGGCCTATGTCCAAATTCGTAAGGCCTCATGAGGTGCTTGCACCGGGAAATTGTCGATGGTTTTCCTGCTGTCCACTCACCAACTCAACAACGGTGGCGCCTCTTCCATGACGTAACTGTTATGTTCCCACGAGTCTACTACCAGCTGTACAGCGGACGAAACCACGACTTTGTAGTACAAATACGCTTCCGGTGTGTGCATGTTTGTGTGGTATATGTATGTGTAGTTCTTGACTGTTTGGGTGTTCGCGTTTTACAAGTTTGAGTGCGTCAAGCCGCACCGATCTCTTTTTAGCGAGTGAAAGACGTTTACATGCTACAAACCAAACGATCACTGTTCACCTGTGACAAGAAATGAAAATGTTGTGTTTAGCATTTCCGGTTGAAGGGAGCATTTATGCGCTTATAGTTTTCCTTTTATCGCCTTGCCAACCATGTGTCTCGCTTGCGCAAGGCTTCCTGTCAAACAGTGAGTGGGACTCTCAGTCTGCACAGCCATCTTTCACGACACCCGAGAAGCACAAATCTAAAACCTGATCGATGTAAGCACAATATTAGGCCATATTGACACTACAGTTGGCAACGCCAGCCCAATGTTGGCCCTGCCTACAGTTCTATTTGGGATTTTCCTAGTCTTCCGCTTCGACCGAGTGCCACGCCAATTCTATGTCAGATGTCGTATATTTAAGTATCATTGCCAAATGCGTTACTAACATTCACCAAAAATTATTGTTTTTTACATACCTGTTGTAGTTTCCGTGTTATGTCCTGTGCCTCGTCGTTAATGTGGTAATTGTCATGAGCTGCTTTCCTGATATGTATGTATACGGTCTCCCTATCTGTACAGTACGTGTGTGTGTGTGTTTGTGTGTGAACATCAGTTGCATAGGAGAACTGATGCATTTCCAATCATTTCCGTCGTCCACGTCAACGACTGTGTCCACAAACTGTGCATATGGAGTGGATATACGCATTGAGAAAACTGAATAAAAGTACAAACCCTAAGCTACCAACTGTTTCCATGTCATGCCATGCAGTGACTGCGAGCCACATATGGGCTGCAGAGGCACACATTTCTCGAGAACCCCGAAACACCACCCTACGCCCATTTGAAAAGAATTTACAAAATTTACAAAAGCATAAGCTCCACCAAGCAACGACACCCGCGACACTGTCGAGAGACCTCAGTAAGCCACTGTCGTTTCGATACACAGCTCCGGACAAAGCGACACTCTCTGTTCTTTCTTTCTTTCTTTCTTTCTTTCTTTCTTTCTTTCTTTCTTTCTTTCTTTCTTTCTTTCTTTCTTTCTTTCTTTCTTTCTTTCTTTCTTTCTTTCTTTTCGTACCGTAAACCCCTTTCCCAAATATAAGGGAGCAAACCTGACGTGTGTCTGGTTGACCTCCCTGCCTACACATCACTTGCCTCTCTATCTCTTGGTCGTTACGTAGTAGATCGGCTGCAGATTTTTTGAAGACAGGCAGGAGAGGCAATCGATGTCCGGGCTCAACTCTGCGGGACGGTCCATCGTAGCAGGACACTTAGTCACACATGCGCAACAAGAGGCGCGCTGAAGTGCCGGAATAATTGTAATGTAAAATAAAAAAAAACATAGACGTTTCCCCACCTATGCGGGTGGCATTGTCAGTACAAACAGGCTCGGACTGTGGTGCCAGCTACATTGGCGAGACGGGGCGGCGACGTCGCACTCGAATCAAGGAGCATGTAAGAGATGTTATGAAAGCCACCCATGCCACACGTGCCAAGACGGAATTGGTCGATCATTGTTTATCGAAGGGACACTTTTTTATTTATTTATTTCATAATACCCCTAAAGGCCCCCGAAGGTGTATTACATAGGGGGTACAGATACATGAAAAAGATGTGAGCTTTGCGCGTTACGGAAAAAAAAACAACTGAAGTACACAAAAGTGATACAAAATTTTTACAAAAGAAAACACAAAAGTTATACAAAAGTACGATATTTAGCAAAATACACAAGTAAAACAATATACGAAATACATTAGGCAAGTGAAACTTAGAAAATACAAAACTGTCTGAGAAAATAAATTAAGGGAATAAAATAGGTACAATGTAAAAGAAGTAAAACGGGGTGTTGCTCTAAAATGCGTCAGTTGTCACGTTAACAAATTAATGAGACATGAATCGACTTGTACAATGTGCACGCAGAATGGTAAGACAAATGATCGAAACAATATATACACTGAACAACGTATGAAGAAACGGTACATGATGGATATTTACACGTAACTGTTGCGTAATAGTTCCTGAAAGGTTGCGAAATCGGTTTGAGTGGCAATGTGTGATGGTAGATTATTCCATGCAACAATTGTTCGGGGAACAAAGGAGTTAGCATAGTTAGCTGAGCGACAACTGATGCGTTTTATCTTGAAGATATGGTCTGTGCGTGGAAAGAAGGCTGTCGCTGGTTCGAAGACACGGTGAAGGTGCGTGCGGATGATGATAAAGTTTGTGCAGCAGTGAGAGGCGGGCACTTCTGCGGCGATGAGATAAGTCGTCAAGCTGAGCGCGAGCTTTTAGTGCTGAAATGCTAGTATAGGGTGAATAATCAGAAAAAATGAAACGGACCGCGCGGTTTTGCAGTGATTCGATTTCTTGGGCGATATATGTTTGAAAAGGATCCCAGATGGCTGATGCATACTCGATTTTGGGGCGTATTAATGTGATGTACGCTAGTCTGCGTAGTTTAGCTGGAGCATGCTTAAGGTTGCGTTTGAGGAGGCCTAAAGAGCGGTTAGCTGATGCCAACGTCAGGCGGATGTGATGATGCCACGTTAGATCAGACTGTAAGTGAACACCAAGGTACTTATATGAAGTTGTCAGTTCAATTATGTTGTTAGATATTACATACGATGTTGGAATACGGTGGTTGCGCCTAGTAAATGATAATAACTTCGTTTTAGCTGTATTAAGAGTCATCAACCATGTTGAACACCACGTGTTAATAGCGTTAGGATCGGTTTGAAGAATACCTGTGTCATTGTCGCATGAAATTAATCGATATATTACGCAGTCATCGGCAAAAAGTCTGATGTGGGAAGACACACAGTTAGCCAGGTCATTAATATAGATTAAGAAAAGCAAAGGGCCAAGAACGCTGCCCTGCGGAACACCGGAGGTTACTTTTGGTATAAGAGGAATTACTGTTGTTAACAGACGTATATTGTACTCTGGATGAGAGGAAATCCTTAATCCATCCAATAACGGTTGGGTGTATGTTAAGGTTCATTAGCTTCAGTATTAGTCTATGGTGAGCAACGCGATCGAAAGCTTTTGAGAAATCCAGGAAGATAGCATCAACTTGAAACCCTAGGTCTAGGTATGAATGTATATCATGTAAAAAGCCGGCTAACTGTGTTTCGCATGAATAACCACGACGAAAGCCATGTTGGTAATCAACAATAATTTTGTGCTCTTCTAAGTAGTTAATGATTTCAGTATACAAGATGTGTTCAAGTAATTTACAAATAGTACTAGTTAAGGAGATGGGGCGGTAATTTAATGGGTAAGTTCGGTCTCCGGACTTAAAAATGTGTATGACTTTTGCCACCTTCCAATCGTGCGGAATAGTGTTAGTTGATAAAGACTGCGAGAAGAGTGCACATAATATAGGTGATAAACTAGGTGACAAATGCTTTAATACTTTATTATTAATGCCAGTGTGATCAGAGGCGGAAGAAACTTTAAGTTTATTTAGTAAAGAAGAAATACCTGCTTCGCTAATAATTATTTCTGGCATTGATATGTTAATGAGATTGTCAAGGGTTGGTGAAGATATGGTGTCTTCCTGTGTAAATACAGATGAAAATGCACTATTCAATAAATCAGCACATTCCGAGTGGTGGACCATATCACCGTGCTCATCGACTAGTGTTAAATCGGGATAGCTCTTCGCGTTTATTACGCGCCAAAAACGTTGAGGATTGTTAGTGAGCATAGAATATAGGTCATGGGCAAAGAAATGTCGTTTAGATGATTTTAGCAGTGACTGATATTGCTTATCGCAGGTCTTATAACGGTGCCAGGAATCTGAGTCGCGGGCTTTATCGGCTTTACGATATAAACGCTTTTTCTTATTACTGAGGCGCCGAAGCTTTACGGTAAACCACGGGGCTGTCGGGGTGCAGGCTATTTTTGTTAGAGGGACGAATCGATTAATTAGTTCAGTAAGAGTGGTTTTAAGTTCAGCCCAGTTATGTTCGATGGTTTGAAATTGGCATCTATTGAGGAAATGTAAAGAGAAGTCAGATAGTGCGGAGTTAATGCTGTCAAAATCCGCTCGATTGTAACATCGGATGTACTTATCAGAGCACGGACGTCTTGGAAGGGAAACTGCAAGACTGGCTGTTATGATATCATGGTCAGATAACCCATCTTGATGAGTTAAGTCGAAGCACACGTCAGGATCAGTGGTTAATACTAGATCTAAAATATTAGCGGATGTAGCTGAAGATCGCGTAGGACGGGTGATAAGCTGTGTTAAAGAAAAGTCGAGACATGACTGCAGGAAAGTGTGGGCCTCAGATAGGTAGGTTGCTGTTCACATGTTCACATGTTCGATTTTGACAACGTAACCACGCTAGCACGGGAACACCGATGGGGCCCAAGAAAATTTGTAGAATCACGGTTCATCCGTCGTAATCAATCTTCATGCAATTCTAACCGTGGCCCCCTGCCGGATGTTTACGGCAGTCTCATACATAAATAGGATGTACTTCTCATTTGTTGCCATTTGTGTACTGACGATGCCATCCGCATAGGTGGCGAAACGTCTATGTTTTTTTGTTATTTTTCGTTGAGAAAAGCCAGTGAAAAGAACACTTTGAAGCATGAGTTTCCCTGGCTTTTGGAATATTTTTTCGTGTAATGTAAAGAACACGCAAAGTTTTGAAAGCAGGCCGTTGTAGCCGAGAACTCTCACTGTGATCGCAATTGAGCGCCGATGACGTGTGATTTTTTTGTGCATACTGCCGGCCTAAGTGTCAGGCCTTGGCCAGGAGTGGGTATATATGAAGCAATACAAGAGTAAATGATCAATACAAAGGGTACAAAAATTCCGTATAAGCAGCATCCTAACGTTGCGCATGACAGCACTCGGCACTGCGCAGAACAAAGTGAGTATTCGATATCACAGCTCAGAAAGAACGCACATGAACGTGTGGGGTCTTCGGGTCTCACAGGAGTACCGACCACCGCGGGTTCGAGCTTAGCGAGCCACAGGGCCGCGTCAGCGTCAGCCTCTAGCGCCGCTGCGCGCGAGCTCAGGCCACAAGGGGCTACCGAGCGACGCACGCAAAACACAGTATTGCCCTAAAATGAAGGAAACCGTTTATTGTTTCCAACGGCACCCAACACTGCACAAACGCCCGGTCCCGGGACGGCGGGGAACCAAAGGGGTCCCGCACCAAGGGCGAAAAATACAGCTAGGGGCGCCTGTAGCACGTCGCTGCGAGAGCACAGGCTCAAGCTGGGACGCGCCGCTAGGAAAAGTCCCGGCGGCTATGCTACTTGCTCTGGCGATAACCAATGGGCCAACTCGCGAGAGCTCGGGCAATCTCCTTCGGCTTGGGCCTTCGATGAGTGCGGCTCGGCGTGGTACGACCTCGCGCGAGCACTAGGCACCCGTTCTTAGGCTTAGCGTCGGGATAGGAAACAACACGAGGTACGCGCTCCCCGCACGGGCAAAGGCGCCGTGCGTGAGCTCAATCCTAGTCACAAAGGTGTCGGCGGATGAGAGAGAGCATCGTACGTACCGGGTGCTGTCCCCAAGGAGAAGAGAGCCCGTACCGTCACGGCAGTAGCCACCAAGGGCCACTCCCGTGACGTCACCAGCTCCGCCCTCACCCACGAACCATGGCGAGTGGAGCGCCACCGCTAAAACTGGTTCGGAGCAAGAACGGCATGGCTTAGGATTACAGACATGGGTGAAATTCGCCAGCGCAATGGCGCGTCGAATCCCCAAATCCCCACAAACGAAAACGCATGAAAGAAAGAAAAAAACGCTTGATAAATAGAAGGCAGTTACTTATCGCAAACGATCAAGCGCGCGCATGAAAGACGAATTAGTGGGGCTTTCGACCACCTCAGCGGGCAGGTCGTTCCAGTTATGGATTGTACGCGGGAAGAACGAGTATTTAAAAGCATTCGTCTTGGCCAAACATTCACCTACTTTCCTGGAGTGGGAGAATCGAGTTTGCCGTCGCTGTACTGGTTGAAAGTATAAATTCTTATCTATTGCTAATTTGTCATGATACAGTAAATAGCAGAGTTTTAGTCTATCACGATGTCGCCTTCTCTCCAAGCTCTCCAAATTGGCTGTCTGTAAAAGGGCTGTAGGGGATGTTTTCCAACTGTAAGCGTTACAAATAAATCTGACCGATTTCCTCTGTACTTTCTAGAGTTTTTGAATGTCAGTTTTTGTATGGGGGTCTCAAATTACTGCTGCGTATTCGAGGATCGGTCTTGCATAAGTTTTACAGGCCAAGAGTTTAATTTCTGTCGTTGATGTGCCTAAAGATCTGCTTAAGCATCCTAAGCGTTTCATACCTCTCTTAATTATGTAGGTCAGGTGATTATACCAACGAAGATCGTGATTGATTAATAGTCTAAGGTCTTGTAACTCTATACTTCAGGTAGACTGGTACCATTGAGGACGTGAGTGAACGTAAGATCGAACCTTACGTGTTACTTGCATTGCCATTGTTTTCTGAATGTTAACACTCATTTGCCACCTGGAATACCATGTCTGTATGCAATTTAACCTGTTTAATAATTCATGATCTGCCGGAGTGCGGATTTCTTTATAAATAACGCAGTCATCTGCGAAAAGATGTGCCACAACAGGAAGATCCCTAACCAAATCATTCATAAAAATCAAGAACAATAGAGGCCCTAGTACAGAGCCCTGAGGGATTGCAGATTTCACAGGGGCAGACTTAGAAGTTGTCTGGCCAACAGTGACTGTCTGGGGCCCGTGGGATAAGTAGGCTGCAAACCATGCGAGTAATGAATCATTCTTGAGTATTGGTCTTAATTTTGAGAGCAGTTTAGAAGGAGACACGCCGTCAAAAGCTTTCTCGAAGCTTAAAAATACGATATCAATTTGACTGGACTTGTAAAACAGCACTGTTGTCCGTTGCACGATTCGACGCGGCAGCACTGCTATTTTCCCCGGCTTTGTTCGTAATGTTGGGTAGATGTCACACATCATCTCTCTATGCCAAGTTAGTAACGTTTTTGTTTACACCTGTTCACACAACGGAAGATCCGAAAAAAAAAAACGGTAGGATTTCTTTTAGTTGAGGCTGGTTTACGCAGAGAGAGAGAGAGACAAAAAGATCTTTATTGAAAATGCAGAGTGCTTAGCCAGCTTATTTTCTGCTACATGTTACACTAGAGGAAACGCTCTAGAAGAAGGTGGGCAGAAGGAAAAGGGGAAAAAGAGCAGATCGTGTGATATTATCAACATTATAGTCCAATGCGATGAAGGCAGGCGCTAAATGCAAAATAAAATAAAATCGCAGCCTTGATGAGGCGACGTGCGAGAGTCATAGTTTAGACAGCAAACCAATTAACTCAATATGTAAAAACAACAAATCCGGGGATTTTCGCTGGTTTACGGGCAAGGCCAGGGATCCAGCATCCATGTCAATGTCAAGGGGGCCTAGGTCGAGCTTTTCGATGTCCATTTTATATCGACGTCGGTCGCCTCTGTACGCAGCGATCAGGCGCGTTAAACTCTACCGAACGTTCCAAGCATGCAAAACGATGATACTTTGGGACTATTGAGGATAAAAAACACTTACAAGATAGTTGAATGCGATACTAAAGCTAGTCTCGAATTCTCGGTCTGACGTCATCGACGTGACTGGGACGTCACGACGAGGAGTAAAATTTTTCGACGTCGTGTGCTGACGAGGCTATGGGTGTCGGTCATCGAAGAAGTCGCAGCTTCTCCCGAAAGGCGATGCACTGATAGCGATAGCACAGCGCGAGGCAATTACACGAAGTAAGATTCTTAGTTCTACAGGCCGTATAAATTGCAGTAAATGTTGACTCACTAATTAAATTAACGGCCGCCTTGTCGCACGCGCGCAAACGTAACCGCACCGTATTAGCTGAGCTCGATATCTCGCTGTCTCAAACTCAAAGCAGCGCCCGCACCAGGGAGCGAACGCTTCGCTGCCCCCCGCAGCACCGGGTCTCAGAGGCTTAGACTAAGAGACCTCCAACGTTATAGGCATGCTGGAAGTAAGGTGGCCATAATGGAAGACAGCGTGCATGAAGCCACCAGCCATCTTGACTCGCCCTCACCGCAGTGAAATGTTATTGCCTCCGAGATACATTCGACGCGCGTGCCGCGCTTTTCCCTCAGCCGCGCCGACGGCCAGGAGCAGCCACGGCCGGCCCAGGGGAGACGCGCGCTCTCCTACCCTAGAGCGCGCTCGATCACGTGACCTCCAACATGGGGAGCGCGGGAAGACGGGGCTGCACGGAGCCGCCACCATTCACTGCTCACCCTCGCACACTTTCCTCCCACCCCCAGCATGCGGCTTGCGGGCCGCTCATTATCATCGCAATTGGACTTTATACAGTGTCCCCAACTATCATTGTCGACTTAAAATGTCGCAAGATTACGCGAAAATACTGGAAAAAAATTGTAAGGGAAGAGCATATACAGGGTGTCCCAACCATCACGCACAAAGATCTATAGATATGCAAATGCCTCGTAGCTGGACAGAACCAATGTAATGTTGTTTGCCGTTGCTTGAAGATGCCCAGATTTCATTTTGCATTCAGCCTACTTACATAACAATTCTGAATTAATCAACAATAATTAAGCTTCTCAAATATTATAATTAGATGAAAAGTGTCCATCTTAAAATTGTAGAGCAACATGACAAATTCCCGATACAGCTTTCTGTTGCTGAATACGTGCTACATAAAAGTGTTTTTCCAGGGCGTGAAAAAAGCCCGCGATTGCAGGCAAAATTTTCAATTAACTTTTTGACTTTGTCAGTTATCGGCAGTCTTTGTTATGCGCTATTTGACCAGTATGCCTACTAAAATCCTATTAAAATCTCTTAGTAAACAAAGAACGCGGGTATTGATCGATGGATTGGTTTAGCTTACCATGATGCTGCATGGTTGCGAATGTCAGATCTTTCAAATGGCAACCGATAGCATGCACAAGGCAGTATAGTTCTATGACTGGACTGGGAACACGCAAAGCTCTACGAGGAATGGAGGAAACTATTTGACCTAAGTTCATCAGTTACGGCGCAAAGGACACCACCGGCCAATTTGGCAGTGTGATGACCGAACTTAGCTTACTATTCTTCTTCAGTGTCCGTTTAAAGGACAACCCCGGTAGTTTTTAAACATATTAGGATATTGTCATGTTCAAACGGCATTGACAGTCCTGTCACTAGAAGGGTGGTTCAGTTTGCTTAGAAATTCATCGCTAATGTTAAATAACCAATGAACGAGGTAACTAAACCGAAACGGGTAGCTGCTTCGTGTGACATCACGATGAGTCGGTGACGTCAGATTCTACACTACCGTAAAGTAAACACGCGGAACGCTTGCTAAACACGCAGGTCACGTGGCAAAAGAAAACGAAATTGATGACGTCCTCCGACGACGCTGTGAGCTTTGACAGTTCTTTCGAAATCGACAGGGGTCATTTCAACCACAGTACGAGTGCAGAAGGATCAGCGCTTGGCTCTTGACCGGCCACCACCGCGTGGGGCAGCTGACGTGCCCAATAATAGTAATAATATTTGGGGTTTTACTTGCCAAAACCACTTTCTGATTATGAGGCACGCCATAGTGGACGACTCCGGAAATTTTGACCACCTGGGGTTCTTTAACGTGCACCTAAATCTAAGCACACGGGTGTTTTCGCATTTCGCCCCCATCGAAATGCGGCCGCCGTGGCCGGGATTCGATCCCGCGACCTCGTGCTCAGCAGCCCAACACCATAGCCACTGAGCAACCACGGCTGGTCTGACGTGCCCAAGCTCAACGCATTGTGCATCGGCGACACGAAGAGAAGCTACAGTTATGACGTCTGTCAAAACGATGATTGTCGGCCGTCGTCTCATAGAGAAATGAGCCAGCTTCGTCGTTTCTGGGCGAAGTGGTGGTGTAGTCTCTGACGTCACCAACATGGGGTGGCCTAGTAAAAAGTCATGCATTCGCGGGCGTGAGTCCGGGACGCGCAACCAATCTTTGAAATTCATTTCCAGAAAAACTAAATGACCTGTAACCATATCGTTTGGCACAGATATTTAAAGTGCAAAAGAGAACTCATATACAACATTTCATTAAGATCACTGGACCCCGAATATTCACAGGAACTGCCCTCTAATGCACTTTGCGATGTAGGGGAAGGTTATATTTGTTTAACCAGTACTAACCACTACAAATTGGGGTGTAACCTACAGAGACTGAATTTAGGATAACAAAAAGACTTCAAAAAATCTAAGGCCCATGCAAAGAATTGTGGTCTGGGGAAATTACGGACGATAATGGGTCTCTCACAAAACGCAGTTTCTCATCTTTTGTTATACTTTGAAACTTGCTTATCCACCACTGGCATTCTTTTATTCTAGCAGGTTTAAAGAGAGGCCTGTTACCGTAAATGACCATCAGGTGGCCCACTGTTCTTGGCATACTATCCACATTCTTGTGTGGCTTCAAAGACAATACCTCTTGTAGGGGGCACCGACCTTCGTTATGCCTTTGCCCAAGCTTCCTTTTTCTGGTGCTTCAACATCACCTGGTGTCGATATAGAATAAATCTATTCTGAATTCTGATCCCATACCGCATTCATCGTTTTCTTTTCAGCCACCACAGGCCATTTCATGTCTCTGTTCTCGCAAGATAACAGAAGGTAAACAGTCTTGGGCTCGGTCGGTCCTCGGAAGCTCGGCTATCTGAAAACACCGAGTACTACTGGGGTTACCGATGGTCATTAATAATAACCGGTAATAATTACCCTTAATAACTGATGGTCATTAAGGGTTACGGACTGAATTCCAAGGGAAGGGAAGCGTAGCAGGGGACGGCAGAAAGTTAGGTGGGCGGATGAGATTAAGAAGTTTGCAGGGACGACATGGCCACAATTAGTACATGACCGGGGTTGTTAGAGAAATATGGGAGAGGCCTTTGCCCTGCAGTGGGCGTAACCAGGCTGATGATGATGATCACTACTGGGGTTTCTATTCCGTTGCGCACTGCTTCGTGCGCCCACTTTGAGTGACGCAGTTGTATGGTGAACGCTTGGGTGAACGCGACAGGGGATTACCCCGCTGTCACCAACAACTTCGTTTTCTACTTCCATGTACAGGGTCGTTCAAAGTATGTGCGAACACGGCGAAGCGTGGCCGCGCTCCGCGGAGCGTCAGCGCATCCGGAGCGGTCGCGCATCGAAACAATGTGGCGCAGGCGAACAGGAGTCTGCAGGCGGTGCTTCGTGTCGTCTGCTACCGCGCGGAAGCGCATCATGCTTGCTTTGCTGGGAAGCGCACCTGTGTGCTGGCAGCGCCCTGACGTGCCGAGATGGCATTGTCGCATTTTACTGACTGCAGCGCGTTGTTGTTGGTTCCGCATACGGCAAATCAGCAGCGTGTGTTTGCAATGCAGCGTTCTCGGTTAAATGCAGGCGTTGTTTCAAATTTCTCAGCTCTAGTGTAGATCCGAGAATCATTCGAGAATCATCCGAGAATCATCCGAGAATCATTACAGTACAGAGCAGTCGCTTAGCTTGGCACTTCTTTGCAGCAGCTTATCAGCCGCGCCAGCGGATAAGTGATTGCCGTGCCCAAGCTAACTCCCTCTGCCAGTTGATACCCTTCCACAGGACTGAACAACGCGCTGCAATCAGTAAAATGCGACAGTGCCATCTCGGCACCACGTCTGGACGCTGCCAGCACAGAGTTAGGCGCGCTTCCCACCAAAGCAAGCACAGTGCGCTTCAGCACTGTAGCAGACGACACGAAGCACCGCCTCCAGTCTGCTGTGCGCCTGCGCCACATAGTTTCGATGCGCTGACGCTCCGCGGAGCGCGGCCACGCTTCGCCGCGTTCGCACATATTTTGAACGACCCTGTACATCTGAGCAAACATTGACACTTCGAATGTCCACCTTGAGTGATGTGGTTATATGGTTAAGGTTACAAGTTGATACCCCCAACCTCACAATCCCTTAGTTTTCTACTTTCATGTACATCTGACGGAACAGTGACACCTCAGTTGTCCACCCTGAGCGATGCAGTTATACGGTGAATATTACAAGCGGATTCTCTCACTCTCACCAAGCACTTGATCATTTGCTTCCATGTATATTTGAGCAAGTATTGATAGTTCAGGTGTCCACCTTCAGCGATGCACTTATACTATGTACACCACATGGGATTACCCCACTCTCACCAAGCACTTAATTTTCTACTTCCACGCACATCTGAGCAAACGACCATTAAGGTGTCCACCTTGAGCGATGTAGTTATATGGTGAAGATTTCAAGGCGATTCCCGAACTGTCACCAAGCACCTACTTTTCTTCTTCCACGTATATCTGAGCGCATAGTGACACTGCAATCATCCACCTTGAGAGATGTAGTTTTACGGTGAAGATAACAAGGGGATAACAAGGTGGAAACATTGACCATTTAGGAGTCCACCTTCAGCGATGTACTTATACGGTGAACACGACATGGGATTACCCCACTCTCACCAAGAACTTAATTTTCTACTTCCACGTACATCTGAGCAAGCACTGACAATTCAGGTGTCCACTGAGAGCGATGTAGTTTTACGGTGAAGATTACAAAGGGATTCCACCAATCTCACCAAGCACCTAATTTTCTACTTCCACGTACGTCTGAGCAAACAGTGGCACTTCAGTTACCCACCTAGAACGATGAAGTTTTACGGTGGAGTTAGCAAGGGAATTCCCCCACTCTCAACAAGCACTTCGTTTTCTAGTTTCATGCATATCTGAGCATACAGTGACACTTCAGGTGTCCACCTTGAGCGATGTTGTTTTACGTTGAAGTTAGCAAGGAGATTCCCCCACTCCCACCAACCACTTCGTTTTCTGCTTCCATGTACATTTGAGCAAACAGAAACACCTGTTGTCCACCTTGAGCGATGTAGTTATAGGGTAAATATTACAAGCGGATTCTCTCACTCTCACCAAGCATTTGATCATTTGCTTCCATGTATATTTGATATATAGGTGTCCACCTTCAGCGATGCACTTATACGATGTACACAACATGGGATTACCCCACTCTCAACAAGCACTTAATTTTCTACTTCCACATACATTTGAGTAAATATTGACAATTCAGATGTCCACTTTTAGCGATGTAGTTATGCGGTGCAGATAACAAAGGGATTAACCCACTCTCACCAAGAGCTTAATTTTCTACTTCCATGTACATCAGATCAAACATCGACACTTCAGGTGTCCACCTTGAGCGATTTAGTTTTACGTTGAAGTTAGCATGGGGCTTCCCCCACTCTCAACAAGCACTTCGTTTTCTGCTTCTATGTACATCTGATTAAACATCGACACTATAGGTGTCCACCTTGGGCGATGCAGTTATACGGTGAAGATTAAAAGGAAATTACCCAACTCTCACCAAGCACTTAATTTTCTGCTTCCACCTACATCTGAGCAAACACTCACATTTCAGATGTCCACCTTAAAGCGATGTAGTTACACGATTAAGATTACAAGGGGATTCCCCCAACCTCACAAGCACTTAATTTTCTACTTCCATACATATCTGAGCGAACAGTGACACTTCAGTTGTCCACCTTGAGCGATGTAGTTATATGGTGAAGATTACAAGCGGATTCCCCCACTCTCACCAAACACTTGATGATTTACTTCCATGTATCTCTGAGTAAATATTGACACTTCAAGTGTCCACCTTGAGATATGTAGTTGCACGGTGCAGGTTACAACGGGATTCCCCCACTCTCACCAAGCACTTAATTGTCTACTTCCACGCACAGCTGAGCAAACATTGACAATCCAGGTGCCCACAGTTAGATCTACTTATACGGTGAAGATTACTGGGGGATTTCCCCACTCTCGCCAAGCACTTCATCATTCGTTTACATGTATATTTGTCCACCTTGAGCGATGTAGTTATACGGTCGAGATTATAAAAGAATTCGCCTTCTTCCCCCCCCCCCCCCCCACTATCACCGAGCACTTAATTTTTTACTTCAATGTAGGTCTGTCCCAAGAGTGGCACTTCGGTTGTCCCCTTTGAACAATGTAGTTATACAGTCAAGTTTACAAGGGGATTCGCCCGCTATTACAAAGTACTTGATCATTAGCTTCCATGTGAATTTGAGCAAACAGTGACAATTCAGGTGTCCTCCTTTAGCGATGTCGTTATGCGATGCAGATAACAAGGAGATTCCCCTACTCTCATCAAGCACTTCATTTTCTACTTCCACGTACATCCGAGCAAACATTGGCCATTCAGGTATCAACCTCGAACGATGGAGTTATACGGTTAAGATTACAAGGGGATCCTTTCAACCTCCCAAGCACTTCTTTTTCTAGTTTCATGCACATCTGAGCAAACAGGGACACTTTAGGTGTCCGCCTTGACAGGTCACTGATACGGTGAACACGACACGGGATTACCCCACCCTCACCAAGAGCTTAATTTTCTACTTCCACGTACATCTGAGTAAACATTGACAATTTAGGTGTCCACTGTGAGCGATGTGGTTATACGCTGAATATTACAAAGGAATTTCACCACTCTCACCAAGCACTTAATTTCTACTTCCTTGTACATCTGAGCGAACAATGACACTTCAGTTGTCCACCTTGAGCGATGCAGTTTTACGTTGAAGTTAGCAAGGGGATTCCCCCACTCTCAACAAGCACTTTTTTCTAGTTTCATGTACATCTGAGCAAACATTGACGCTTTAGGTGTCCACCTTGAGCGATGCATTCTTACGATGAACACCGACATGGGATTACCCCACTCTCGCCAAGCACTTAATTTTCCACTTCCACGTACATCAGAGTGAACAGTGACACTTCAGGCGTCCACCTTGACCGATGCACTTATACGATGAACACATGGGATTACCCCACTCAGACCAAGGACCTGATTTTCTATTTCCACGTACGTCTGAGCAAACGTTGACAGTTGAGGTGCCCACTGCGAGTGATGTAGTTATACGGTGAACATTACAAAGGGATTCCCCCGCTCTCACCAAGCACCTAGTTTTCTACTTCCACGTATGTCTGAGGGAACAGTGACACTTCAGTCATCCACTTTGATCGAGGTAGTTTTACGGTGAATATAACAAGGGGATAACAAGGAGCAAACATTGACCATACAGGTGTCCACCTTTTCCGATGCCCTTATACGGTGAACACGACATGGGATTGCCCCGCTCTCACCGATAACTTAAATTTCTACTCCTCCGCACCTCTACTCTACTCTACTCTACTCTACTCTAATTTCTACTCCTCCTCACACCTCCGCAAACATTGGCAATTCATGTGAACACTGTGAGCGATGTAGTTTTATGGTGAAGATTGCAAAGGGATGCCCCCACTCTCACCAAGCTCCTAATTTTCTACTTCCACGTACGGGCAACGCAGCAGCGAAATGGGCAACATGCTCAGGAGCACTTTTTTCTACGTATTCCAGGTTGCGGCTCTCCTGGCAAAGTTCGAGCTTTTTTTGGGCTGCCGCTCTGCAACTGCCTCGTGGAATCACGATATAGGACGGCTTCACATCCCGTTATTGGATCCCGGTGACATATGCCACGTCAACAAGATATCGAGCCCTGGCATCACAGCGTACACACGGGATTAGCCATGGATGACGTCGACTCACGTGACCCTGCAGGAGGACTTAAATGTGAAGTCCGCACCTTGCTACTCAACGCAGCAGCGCAATGGGCAACATACTCAGGAGCCCTTTTTTCTACGTGTTCCAGGTTGCGACAAATTTCGAGCTTTTGTTGGGCTGCCACTCTGAAACTGCCTCGTGGAATCACGATATAGGACGGCTTTACATCCCGTTATCGGATCCTGTTGAAATGTGCCACTTCAACAAGATATCGAGCCCTGGCATCACAGCGTACACACGGGATAAGCCATGGATGACGTCGACTCACTTGACCCTGCAGGAGGACTTAAAGGTGAAGCCCGCACCTTGCTACTCCAGTGGGCAACGCAGCAGCGAAATGGGCAGGACTCTCAGAAGCACTTTTTTCTACGTATTCCTGGTCAGTAGATACTTGCCGATGGCCGGCTATCGTAGCGATAATAGGTTTCTATTGCTGCTGCCTTGCCCACTGTGTCTTGAATGCCTTCTTGCTCGACTTAAAAATATTCCGGTAAATCTTTTGCTTTGTGGCGACGTTGAGGCCAGCCCTAGCCCTACCGAGAAGGAAATATTGATGAAACTTCTTGCCCGTCAAAATTAATTGAAAACAGCTATACAAGATGTACAGGCGTCTCAGAAAGAGAGTGGCAAGCAAGTAAGCTCATTAACTGATCGTGTTGATGGTTTAGAGCGCCAACTCAGGAACCTTAGTGTAGTTACTAAGCGGGTCCAGGATCTGGAGACTGCAATCTCTACGGTTAGAACAGATCTAGCCTCCATTGTTGAAAAACGAAATGACCTAGAAAATCACAATCGAAGAAACAACTTAGTCATTTACGCTCTTGTTGAACCAAGCAAAGAATCTTCGCAGGATCTTGAAGAGAGAGTAAAAGATTTATTTCACAGCAAACTTGGTAATATCTGTGGCGAATACAGAAAAATGCCATAGGATTGGAAACAGAAATGCTGGCCATACACGACCGGTCATGCTTGGGTTTCTCGATTATCGGGAAAAAATGTCAATTTTGAAGGCTGCACACAAATTGAAGGGTACAGCTGTTTCAATATCGCAAGATTTCTCGCGTAGAGTTCGAGAAATTAGCAAGAAACTTTGGAACAGTTCTACTCTAGAAAGAAATAATGGCTCGAAAGTCAAACTTGTACACAATAAACTGAGCGTAGACGGCGTATATAATCTTTGGCTGGGACGAAAAGAAAGGTACACGTGTTCAACAAAAGCAAAATCAAAATTGACGTTTTGTACAAAAGCCTCAGGAGCTTAATCACGTGAACTGCCGGAGCGTCGTTAACAAAGTCACAGAACTTGAGGATATTGGTGACCCATAACCCCGAAATAATTATTCTCACGGAAACATGGTGAAATGATTCTATCAAAGATAACGAATTTGTTCCTCGTGTGTACAATGTGCACAGGAAAGATCGAGGGAGCAAAGGTGGGGTGTGGCTTTGCTGTTCAAGGAGCGTTTTAATATTTTGAGAATGCCAGATATACCGAACATTGAGGGCATATTCTGTAAAGCTTACCATGGCGCAATTAGATATGTATTGGGAGCACTTTACCGACCACCGAATTCCTCTCCTGATTTCTTTGCTCATTTGCAAAGTTACTTGGTTGCTCATGTGAAGCCTGGTGATGGATTAATTCCGGGCGGAGACTTCAATATGCCAAACATGGATTGGTCAACCTTCGCACTAAACGTTTCTACTGACAGGCTACAAGAAGGGTTGTTTGATATGATTTTTTCTTTTGATCTACGGCAACTAGTTGACAGTTTCACTAGAATACAAGGTAACTGCTGCTCCATCCTTGATCTATTTTTCTTAAGTATATCTATTACGGGGCAAGCAAAGTGCGAAGTACTGCCAGGAATTTCCGATCACTCTGCTTGTTGTTGAACCTTTCGGGCGTCTCTGTGAATAAATCTGTTGATGTCACTTCCGTGCTCAACTTCTCGCGCGCAGATGATGTCGCCATATTGGATATGCTTTCGTTCAGTTTTGACTCATTCCAAGGCAGCAGCGCAGACATTCATACACTGTAGAATCAGTTTAAAGCTCTTTTAAATGATTGCATGAAACGCTTTGTCCCTTTTATGCTAAAGAAAAGGAAAGGAAAATCTCCTTGGATTTCACGAGACACATTGCAATTAAGAAGACGATTAAGGCGCCTGAAGACAAAAAGAGGTACCGCAAGAGACTTGGACGCTTTGCTTACTAAAATTTCCGAACTCTCCTCCGAGCTAAAAATGAAAGTTTCTTCAGATAAGCAACGCTACTTTGGGGAGGAACTTCCTAAATTTATTTCAACATCTCCTGAAAAGTTCTGGAGGGTAATTTCTCCCAGTAAGCAAATTAATGATGCTTTAGTCGTAAATGGTGTTTTGAGTAATGATAGTGAAGTAATAGCAGATGCATTTAACTTACATTTTAGATATGTGTTTACGCAAGACAATGGTTCATTGCCACACTTTCATGCTTCATACACCCCTATGTCTGAGGTTACTATTAATGAGAATGGAATACCTAACATGCTGCTTAACCTTGATATTAAGAAATCACTCGGTCCTGATGGTTTGCCAAATTAATTCTTAAAGCGTTATGCGCCATGGGTCTCTAAATGTCTGAGTGTGCTCTTTTCTAAATCACTAAATGAAGGCGAGATTCCAATCGACTGGATAACGGCAGCAGTGAAACCTATCTTCAAAAGTGGTAATAAGCAGTACGTCTTGAACTATCGTTCTATTTCTTTCATTTCAACATCATGCAAACTTCTGGAGCATATAATACATAAACACCTTACTAAGTTCCTTTCAAAGAATAAAATATTATCATGCCAACAGCATGGCTTCAGAAAGGGTTTCTCTACATGCACACAGTTAGTAACTACTGTACACGATTTCGCTAAGGCAATAAATTCAGGTAAGCAGGTTGATGCAATCTTCATGGACTTTCCGAAAGCCTTTGACAAGGTTTCCCACAAAAAGCTACTCCACAAACTTGATGTTACTCTGGGTAATGCCAAAATTGCTACTTGGCTTTCTGCACATCTTTCAAACCGATATCAATATGTTTCATTCAAGAACATGCCTCTCTGAGGCTTCCCGTTAAGTCTGGTGTTCCACAGGGTTCGGTGCTCGGACCACTGTTGTTTCTAGTTTTTATTAATGATATCGTTAATGACATTCCCGTGAAAATTAGGTTATATGCGGATGATTGTGTAATGTATTCAAAAATAGATAGCGTCAGTGACCAACTACGACTAAATGAAGCCTTTGAAAAAGTTGTAAAATGGTGCTGTGACTGGCAGATGGCTATCAATTTTGACAAAACTGTATTTATGAAAATTTCGTGCAAACTTAGAAGTCTGCACTTCCCGTACTCGGCGTATAATGTCTTGCTATCTGAGGTTGAGCACATAAAATATCTTGGTATTTGGATTTGTAAAGACCTTATATGGAACAAACACATCAACACTGTATGAAATTCCGCCAATCAAAAGCTTTTCTTTCTCAGGAGGGCCTTGAGACTTACAACACCTCAAGTTCGCCTTCTTGCATTTAACGCAATTGTGCTGCCGCTTTTAGATTACGGATCTATAATATGGTATCCTTTCAATAAAAAAGATATTAATAAAGTAGAAGGTATTCAAAAGCGGGTGGCTCGTTATATATATAACAGCTTTGGGCGCACGTCGATGACAGCCTTGCGAAGTAGAGCCAATCTTCCAACTCTAACCCAAAGGAATCGTGTTCTCAGATTAAAATTTCTGTTTCAGCTCATTAAGGGATACTACAGCGTAGATATTTCTGAGATTATTTTTTTTTCTACAGGTTATGCTACAAGGCAACGGCATGCACTAACAATTACCCCCTTCACTAGCCGCGAAAATTGCTTTAAATACTCATTTTTTCCTAGGGTCGTAACTGAATGGAATCAGCTGTCCAACGATGTGGTGTTGCAGCCATCCCTGAGTTTGTTTATGTCCCATATTGTGTAATTTTCTTATTTTTCGCTCTGTTACATTTGCACTTGCAGTAGATGCATTGATTCAGTTGTACTCGAAGCTTATCTTTTATGTCATGATATCTGTATTGTCTTTTTACAACTACATGTAATTTTTCTTTTGTTTGCCCTGCTAATCATGTCATAATGATGTATCCCCATCCTGCAAAATCCCGTAGCGGGATTGCAGTATTTGTAAATAAATAAATAAATAATATGAGCAAACATTGACACTTCAGTCATCCACCTTGAACGATGTATTTTTAAGGTGGAGTTAGCAAGGGGATTCCCCCACACTCAACAGGCGTATTTGATTCCATTCACTGCTCAGCTATGCAGCGAAATGTGAAAAATGACGCCACGAGGTCTGAAAAGCCTAAACACAATCTGGTAAACGAAATTTGGCAAGTGAGTGAGTGAGTACGGAATTTATTTATGTCCTGAGGAGAAAGAGTTAAATCAATCCGGCGGCTGCACCCATGTCGGGGTCGGTAGACAGAGTCCTTCGGCAACGACCCGGGCCCTCTGGACAACCTTGAGCTGAGCTCTGTGCTTCTGAGCGCTGATTCCCAGGAGGACTGGTCAGGAAAGTCCGTGCCCGCGTTGGTAGGGCACAGCCAGAGCATGTGTTCGAAGTTGTATTCGTGGCCGCAGTGTGGGCATTCAGTAAAATACTCGGCGGGAAACGCCAGTATATGGAATACTGAGCTGCGCGTGCGCCATTATACAAGATGTTTGGGAAATTTTACGTGACGCTTATATATTTGTCGTGAATTCTGCTAGGCGCACACCGGCGACAACAATATTAAGCGTGATTCAGAGTTATTCCATTGCCACGGAGCTAAAATGGCTAACTTAATGTCTGCAGAGCTCACAAAATTTAGCTGCAGGAGATGAGACCGGCGGAAAACCGTCCACGCATGTAAGCTCCTGTAGATAGGAGTGGATAGATATATAGCTTGAAGTTCCGCAGAGAAAAGTGTATGCACCACGGTTCAGTATGCACAGAGCTCCTCGGCAGTAACGACATCGTATATAGTGGTACAGATGTTATAAACAGGGATAAGGTGCCTCAGAAAGGCTGGCCTGCCTTTCTGAGGCAACTATAATCCCTGTTTATAACCTTTATACTACAGTGTACTATTCCATCTGTCATCCCCTTTCTTGATTTTGGATTGCCGTCGTATATACGTATACATGGGCACTGTGTGTGGCCACAATCATGTTGCGCGGCCGCGTTATAGCGTTCCAGCGCGGTCACGGCTCACGCCAGCAGCGGAAGCCTGAACGCTACTTTGGCCTCGGCAGAGTTGACTGGCAGGCGTTGGTGGAGCGTGATGGTGAGTCTACTTGGTTTCGTCCTTGTCATAGAGTTTCTCACTACATTATAGTGTTATAGTGTTATGGTGTTATAGTGAGAAACTCTATGGTCCTCGTGGCAGCCAAACGCACCGAGCGTCTCTTGAGCACTTCTAAGCCCCGTCACGTTGCGCCTGGATGCGGTGTCGATGCTCTTAAGTGCGAACGAAGCCACTGCAAGAAGTTTCTAATGTAAAGCCAGGGCTAATCTTAATCACATTCCGTGGGAATGCCCACAGGCTCCCTCTGAGGGAAGAATAAAGTCTTTAGAACAATGGGAGACCTTATTACTCAGCTCCGATCCGGAGGTTCAACTGAAGACCGTCCAACTGGCCGAAACCGCCGCTAGGGTCCAAGGACTCCTGGCCGTCGTCTAGGTGGGAAGGCTTAAAGCCTTCCCTACATCTGTTGGACAAATAAAGTTTTACAATCCTAATCTAACCTCCACAGCGTTGACTGCTGTGTATGGAACGGAGTATAGTATGGTACGTAATGACGGTGGCGAGTGAGTGAGTGAGTAAATACTTTATTTAAAATAAATAAATTAATGCACGATGGTTGGGGCCCCTATTCCAGGACCCCACTGGCACGAGCGGCTCGCTGGGCTAGGTCCAGAAGAGCCAATTGGCTCTCCCGGCCTTCGTCCGCAAGCCATGCCTCCCACTGCCTATTCCTCATTAGTGGATGTTGGTGTAACATGGGGCTGTCTATGTGCGGAGGCCTCATGGGGCACTCCCATGTGATGTGCTTTAGTGTGAGTGTGTCTGTGCACTACGGGCACTCGTCAGTGAACCTCGTGGGATGTACTCTTCGTAGGTTATGCAGGTTGGGGTATGTATTCGTCTGAGTACGACGCCAGTCCCTCTCCTTTCGGCTATTTAAATTGGACTGAGGGTGTCCAAAACGTCTCCGCTCCTGCTTTTGTTTTAAAAGGATGTCACAAGAATTCGGTTAAAGGTCGTCGCTTGGCCATGCCATTGCTTGGACGTTTAATCCCCGTGCAATACGGTCTGCCCTCGCGTTTGCTGTCAGTCCGTCGTGTGCCAGACACTATCTGATAGTGTGGGGCCATTCTAGTTGATTGCCTAAATTTTGACTATTGATTTAGGTGCCGTTCCATTTAGAAACAACCAGCAAGCCGCTTGTGAGTCGGATATGACAACCGAATGAGTTTGGCGCTCGGCGTCCTGTATATGGCAAGGGCGATGCCTGCCTCCTCTGCCATGCATGCCGAGGCGGTTTTGAAGGATGTCGTTATTATGTTGTTCTGACGCGTAGAAACTGTGGTGAAGCTGTGTGAGCTGGTTCTACTAGCATCCGTATAATACACTCCCAGTCCCATGCCAAAACGTTTGTGAAGAGTCTTTACCCTTGCTCTGTGTCGTCCGGGATGGTACTTGGGGTGCATGTTTTTGGGAATTGGGGCCGCGATGTGCAATCGAACGTTGCGGTCTGTCTGTGCCGTTGCCTCCCCGCAATACTGGGGTCTCAAGGGGAAAGCCTAACCTCGCGAGGAAACGACGAATAGACGCCGAGCAGACGGTGCGGCGCCATTGAACATTTATCAGGGCGTTCGCTCTCATAAAACTGGCTAAGAGGCTGCATTGAACAGCTGAGAAAGCGTATCGAATAAGCGAAGGCATGCTGTGGAATTCATGGAAACGTAGCATATAGTTACAACAAAAAATATTTGGTGCGTCACTGCATCATCATCATCAACAACAACAACAATAATAATAACAATAATAACAACAGCAACAGTAATAACAATAACAATAACAACAACAATAATAATAATAATAATAATAATAATAATAACAATAACAATAACAACAATAATAATAATAATAATAATAATAATAATAAGAATAATAACAACAACAATAATAATAATAATAATAATGACAACAACAACAATGATAACAATAATGACAACAACAACAACAACAATAATAATAATAATAATGAGCTCTTTTATTATTTCTATAAAACCAAATATATTCATCAGGCCTGCCAAAGCCACATTGGGCTTGACTGGCAGAGCGTGACAGGCAGCGTACAAACTGTTACTATACCAAGAAAGAAAGAGAAGAAATCAAAAGAAATACAGGGAAGCGAGAAATACATATACATACACTAATGCTCACATTGTACGCATTTATAATAGGTGTACGTATATGCACATACACAGGTTTGAGAAGACATCTGGCTCGTACAAGTATCACCATGCCGCATGATTACTTTGCCTGGCACAAAGTGAGTAGATGATTACAAATAACAAAATGAGTCAAAACACATCAACAATGTGATGTTGATGTGTTTTGACACATCCTCCATTTTAACAATGGAGGATGTATTGAAAGGATGGAAAGCAGGAAAGCAGACGGATGAGCAGACGACGCGGCCCTGGAGGAACGCATCTTGAGGGGCATTCAGCCTTCTGTTATATTGCCGTTATATCGCCGTTATATTGCCGTTATATTGTTATTGACGTTATATTGCCCAAGGAGCCCGGCAGCTTCCCTAGCTGTAAGGAACTACTTGCATGTGTCCGTGTCATGTAATGTAATGTGTAATAATGTGTCATGTAATGTGTCCGTGTCATCTGTAAGAGAGGAAACAAACAATTATTCGTTGAATCTGTACATTATTATTATTAATCTAATACATTATTAGTTTATTTGCGTAATTTTAGGTGGCGCGACAACTGGTAAAAGGCCAAACCGCGATCATCATCAGCGTCGGAGAAAAAAAGTTTGCGTTCTTTTTGGGGGGATAGTCACGTCAGCAACGCATCCCCGAAAGCGTTCGAATGAACCTCACGCACTCCGCTGCAGAAGAAGACGTTACGTTCCCAGTGTCTGGGACACAAGACAAGACAAGACAAGGACGCCTCTGATACAAGTTCCGCATTTTTTTTTTTGTAGGATATCGCAATTGGAATTCTAGTGACTGTGCGTTTGCCGAAGCGTTTTCTTTGCTTCGCCATGCCGTACGTATTCACCAGTGAGTGCGTTCGCTCGCTGCTACGCACAAAGCGCTTAGCGTTTCTGGGGTGCTCAAGTAAGTGCTGGCGTTGTACATCATTTTTTTTGCGCACCTGCTAAGGATGTTTCTTCTTCTATCTTCCAGACGTTCGAGACGTCTACAAGGATCTCGTCTGTCTGTACCAGGAGAATTCGCTCATCTCAAGTGATTTGCTCAAGCAAAAGGTATGCGGTTTTAGTTGCACGTTAATTCGCACCCCACGCGTATATATTGCCCTTTCCAATGCTACAGCGGATGTAAATGATTTAGTGCAAGACAAATACGTTTTCAGAGCGTATCAGCGTCTCCTTTTCGCTTTATGTAGTGAACTAATATGATTTCTTTTTTTTTTTGCATCGTCCGTGGTTTTTCGCGACTTGTCCTTAGCGAGGCGCATGGCACTGCAGCACCATTCAAATGACGTCGTGTAACCGGAACTCCTCGCATGGCTTATAGCAGCGCATCTTTTTCCGAACGTTCAAGGACCGCATTTGCGTAAGGGTCTTTGTAAGTGACCTCCACCCAGCAATTAAGCCGTTAGGCCGTCATTGTCGCCGTTGAGTTCACGCGTGTTGTGATCGATTTAATGAGAACGCTGAGCCAACGCGTTAAGGGAAGCGGCCCGTTCGTAACTTCAATTGGCGCTGCAGATACAATCTGTACGACGTAAGATGCAGCGTTCACCTGCGTTCATTAACAAGGTTGAATGCCCATTCGATTTGTGGGCACTCGTGCTTCAATTTCCCGTATTGATCAAAAGACGCTGCGTTTCTCCAGCCTTACAGCTGCACGCTATAGCCTCGTGTTAATGCGAGTCTTCCAGCGTTCCATGCACTTGCGGAAGGACAACGTGGCAGATTCTATGTATAAATTACCAGGATAGCTCTTCACAGGTCGCTCCATTATAGTTCACGGTCGGTTGACGGAGCATAACGATAATGAAAACTGACCTAAGATGACTTGCAGTGACATCATCTTTGCCGCCATGTTGGAGGACCAGCACGATTGGAAGCTGCGTCTGTTGGCGTCTCGCGCGGTGGTTCTGCCGGTCCCTGCGTGGTTCAGGCGCAGACGCCAGCAGCGTTCCGACCGCGTCTCTATGACATGGAAGCAGCTTACCCGCTTCTGCGAACATGCTGCACTGACGTCATCCTAGCCGCCATATTGTAGAACCAGTGGGAAACTATGTCCGTGATGTCGTGCGAAAGCTGTCTCGGTCTTCCAGCGAAAAGTTCCGGCGAGTGGTTTGTCGACGCAAGCGAATTTGCATGCGCTCTGCAGAAATGTGAACGCGTGAAATTTTGCGCGAGTTACAGCATATTAAGGAACTCGATCTTGCGGATAGCGTCGCTAATTGTATATCTAATTGGCATGCGGTGAAAGTGGCGTCACCGAAAACTGCAGTTCACCGCAGCATTGCATTAAGGGGGGGGGGGGGGGAGGGGGGTACTCTGTAAATGTTCACCTATTGGACATGGTCCATTTTGTCTGCTGCTGATGTACCCATTGGCTGCAGGCGCCTGTCTCCGTCTGACGCATACCTCAGCCCGGCCAATCAGCAGTTGACTAAATGGGCATCTGCACTACTGGTGGATACACACAGAGTATACCCCTTCAAGAGCTAAATTTTAGATTGATCGCCTTCGCGGACACGTGAAAAAAAATTGGCAGTTGCTTAGCTCGGCTATGCCAGGATATACGTAGCGAAAGGTAAGGCATAGCGTGGTTAGCCTTGGTTAATCTTGATTGCAAGTCCAGGTTATAGTCTGGTTGTCTAGCTATGTTGCGGCGTTTAGCCAGTCGTTCGGCGCGCTGTTCGTCTGTTTCCTGGGCGATTCGTTGCCTCTTCATCTCGTTCCTATGTCGATTCCAGGCCTCCTCCTGCTTATCAGAATTGTCGCCGTCCGTACTGCCGCCTCAACTGTGGTTGCGGCGCACGCGAGCTCTCCTTTTCAATCCTCCGACATGCTATCAGGCCTGCGACGCAGCTGGCGAAGTGAGCGGAGGCGAGCGCAACGACGAGGAACGCGATGTGACGAGGAACGCGGTGTGACGTCATGTGCCTCCTCGGAGCACGGTCACGGCGAAATCGCAAGTTCGCGGCCAGTAAAGCTTTCGCTTTAATAACCCTCATTGAAGGCCTGCCGTACATCGAGTCCGTATCTGCTGGCTTCTTATCCTGTCACTGCACGCTAAATACTTAATCCCCGAAAGGGGTCGATCGGTTATCGAGCGTTACATTAGCCCGCACCCCGCCAGGACTGTTGTCAGAGAGGCAGTGACCTATATGGTTTACACAATGGCTGTACTTCGATCTTCGATCATACATCAAGACGACTTTCATCTTCATGGGGAGTACGGTAGCGCGATTCAAAGACGGGACAAGAGAAGACACAAAGGGACACACACAGCGCTATGTGTGTCCCTTTGTGTCTTCTCTTGTCCCGTCTTTGAATCGCGCTACCGTACTCCCCATGAAGATGCACTACCAACAAGCCCACATTGCATTCCCTCGTGGACTTTCATCTATTGCCTGCACAGAACGGCGACGTATTGTTATGTTGCCAGCGTTCGCCCTCGTAGTCCCAGCGACAATAAGGACAAGCGATGGGCTCAAATTATTGTTAGCGAAAAAAAAACTAAAAACCATATAAAACAAACAGGCAATGAAACTCGAAGATGTGGGTTAGTCTCCCACCTGCGACAAGTTGTCTGTCTGTCCAGTTTCATTCCGCTTTTCCACATTATGTGTACATTTCAGTTAATACGACACTTAATTCAGCCCATGCTTTTCCTGGCTTAATTTCCAGCTGAATTTCTTTTTATTCTTGGGCTTTAAGGGCCAAAACCTTGATCTGATTATGAGTCACGCTGTAGGGAGTGACTCCGTATTAACGTTGACCACCTGGATTTCCTTAACGGGCACCCAACGTACGGTATACGGGCCTTTTTACCTTTCGCCCGCATCGAAATGCGGCCGCCTTGGCCGTGGCCCGGGCTTAGCAGAGCAATGCCATGGCCACTAAGCCACCATGACAGGTCGTTGTCTGCTTGCTCTGTTGAAATTGTAACCAGCTCTAACCTGAGCGGCTGAATTGTTTTTGTTTTGTTTTTTAGCGGGAGGAAAGCGCGTTGATTTATCGGCATATGCCTGGAAAATGTAAAGAGACAAGAAAACCAATTTTCAGATGGAAGAGAGCTGCCTTGGAGATTACCTGGTAGACCATGGAAAACAGAACAATGGCCAAGGCTATCTGGAAGAGAGAATATTTTGCAATGACCACACGACGATTTATTTCTACTTTTTGACGAAGATCTACAGTGAATACGTGCAGACAGTCTTGACACGCATGGCTGATATTTCCCCGGACGTTGTCATCGTCAGCTCGTGCCTCTGGGATATTACGAGGTAAGTCGCACGTATGCTCTGTGCCAATGTGAAAGGTAACGGTAGTTTTCCGTTTATATCCAGTAATGTTTATCGTTCTGATCTGTAGTGTAAAAAAAGATTGTCATCAGAAAGAGTTTTGATTCAAACACAAATAAATAGCACAATTCGGTGTTTCGCGTTTTGAGGAACCGCGGTTTCAACACGTGCTCCCATTCATATTTGTGCAGTGTGCACACTTGCACAAGTGAGCGTTTGCGGTAACTTCTTCGTCCACTGGTCACGCAAGTTAGAACCCCTCTTGTCTGAAGCCTTTCTTGCATGTCATATGTATCTCCGAGATGGGCAGTCGCACACAATTTTGACTCACGATAGCGAGTCGTGTCACTTTTCGGAAGCGTGTTGTATGTCGTGTGTGATTTGCGAGACAACACAAGACAAAATGCAGGGGGAAAAAAGGCAAAAAGCATGTATCAATATCGTGGATTCGACAGCACGCTTTTATAAAAACTACTGGGAAACTGGGAACCAAACTCGGCAAACCCGGGTGGATGGGGGTATTCTGCATGAGTCCACCTAGTGGACTGTCCATTTCGGCCGCTGCTGATTGGCTAAGGCCGCGCGGCTCTTCCGATCTCGTACAGCTGCATCCAATCAGCAGCGGCCGAAATGAACAGTCCAAAACCCAGTCCGAACAGTCCGAAATGAACAGACCACTTACCTTTAGTTCTTGTAAACATCCAACTTTGTATCTAGGATGAATATTTCGAGTAATCGTGCACGAATTGATTTTGAAGAGTATTGGAATTAGTGAGCGATTATAATGTTCGTGGAGTGTCGGGAGGATACGCGGTCGAAAGGTTAATCGCGAAGTGCACTTGTCCGCAGGTGGGGACCCTGTGGCGTCGACGAGTACAAGAAAAACCTGCACCTGTTTTTCGGGGAGCTCAGGCGCGTCCTTCCCCAAAGTTCCATTGCGATATGGCTGACTGCAGCGCCTCCATCCCAGAACGTGCACGGTGGATTTCTCGTCCCCCCAGAGCTTGACTTTCTCAAGTACACGCTTAGATTTCACGTCAACGAGGCCAACTACTTCTGCCAAGAGGTGTGTTTGCCTGTGTAGTCTCGTCCACATTTTGCTGGCGCAGCCCAAGTGGAATGACGGGCTGCACTGATTTGGCACTGTGTTAGTTTGCGCAACTGGCCTTTCCTTGCAACTGCGGCTTGTGTAATTGAGTCTCATAGCTGCGAATTGTAATTGCGGAGAATGTAATAGGTGACTTTGTTTGCGCTCGCTTCATTCTCCTGCGCCGCGTAGTATTCCAACAGTGTGTTCAAAGGGGCTGGTTGGTTCACCTTTAGAATAAAAAACGGGAACAGTGCAACACAAGGACGAGCGAGTAAAAAGCACAGGACAGAGCACAGGACAGCGCTGTTCCCGTGTTGCGCTGTTCCCGTTCTTATTTTGAAGTATTTCGGCGTTTTGCTTGTGCTTGTCATCAAAGCCCCTTCCATCTTTAAAGCATTCTAGGGCTCTGACGTTACAATATATGAATAACCGACTTAGTTAGGCGCCAACCCTGCCTGTCGTGCCAACCGCCTGCGATAGTTAACCCTTTTCAAAAATCTCGCTTACCTCGCCTCTCCGCAGCTATTTTAGGCGTTCGCTTCTCTGCGCCGATCCAGTCCTTCAAACAACGGGCCTGGTCTGAAGAAACGCGAGTAAAATGCGTGCAGCGCTGTGAAGATGAAATGTAAAAATACCGACGTGATATGTTTGGCTCTTCATCCTTGTTAAATGAAGCACTAAGCACTAAGCTCAATGAATCACTAAGTCCCAGAAAAGATACTGACCATTAAATATTACGTAGGGTGTTCCAGCTAACGTAGCTGTTCAACGAAAAAGAAAATATTAAATGAACACGGTGCAAGATACGATTTTAAGAACTACTGTGTTCGGTTGTCAGAACGCTGACGACCGAATACGATACGTCTTATAATTGTACCTTGCACCATGATTCTTTAATATTTTTTTTTCGTTTAACAGCTTGGCTAACATTAGCTGGGGCACACTATATACGCTGATGGGGTGAATGATGGCCACAGAAAAGGAGTTTGCACATAGAGTCAGATTTACAAACAGTATCGGATAGCAGCAACGGAGGTGAAGTGCGGGCATCAGAAATATAGGACTTCAGAAAAAAAATTTAAATCGTAAAGGAAAGGTTTTATGGCAATCCCAATGTTCAATGTCCAATTTCCAATGTCGGAAGCCAGGGGACAGATTCTGCGGCGATCACTTCGGCGATACTATGTCGACTTCGCGTGCTCAGCCAGCCAATCCGCTCATCCGATTTTGCTCGACCAGCCAATCAGCGCGCGCCGTGACAGCCGAGGCTATACTATCGCCGAAAGTGATCGTCGCAGAATACGTCCCCCCGATCGTGTGCTCGAGAACGCGGAGATATAGTGCACTCTGCAATGTGCATTGTGCACATTGTGCATATGCATGTGCATGTGCATGTGCATATGCATGTGCATGTGAATTGTGCAGACCATTGTGCATATATTGTTAGAGTGTCACGAATATCCGTCCAGCAATAAATGCGGAGTCAGTAGTTCTCACCGAGGCTTTAGGGGTTTTTGTTTTTTGAGACCAGCAGGGGAAAGGTGAATAAATTTGCCTGGAGAGAAAAATAAAAAGATGACTGGAAGATTGTTGTCGCGAAGGAGGGAATACCGCTCAATTAACAGAACGTTAAATTGTCGTTGATGTACTGTTTAGTGTATGAAAATATTATAGGACTTAACTGCACCAGTATAAGCTTTAATTAACTCGGCTTTGTGATTGGTGCTTGGCAGAATGGGCCTCCGACCCGTTTGAAAGAGAGTGCTCATAGCCACCATCGTCACTATTTTGGCAGGAGAGCCGGTAGCATAAAAGCTGTTTGTTATTGAGTACATGCAGCTGCTGTAAGGCACCAAACATTATTCAGGTATTTCTGGCTTTAATACATCTAATATAGCAACCGTGTCAACTTGGCATTGCCATTTGTTGGGCGAGTTGGCAAACTTACTTGGAAAGCATATTTAGCGCCAGCGAACAAGGACAGAAGGGAAAAGACACCACAATGCGCTAACATCAACTTGATAGCGCCTTGTGGTGTCGTCTCCCTTCTGTCCTTGTTCGCTGGCGCTAAATAGGCCTTCAGTGCCAACTTACGCGAAGCAGCAAGTTTTGAAAGAAAAAACTAAAGCAAACCTTTTTGTATGAGTGAAACCAATTGTTTGTTATTAGCAACCCCCTGGAGAAGCCTGCGGTGTTTCTGTGGTTCTCATTGATAGAATTACAAGTAGTGGATAAATAACAAATTGTTTCGCAACACTATGGCCATAATATTGATACAAGCTTGGAGAGCACATGTAAAGAACGTCTCTCAGTTATTTTTTTTTGTTTTCTTTTTTTGCGACGCGTTACCGTTCGCGTAGATGCTTTTATCACGCTTAGGAAAATAAAACCGGCGATACCATTAAAAAGTCATTGCGGGTCATTGGTTGTATGACGCAGCAGCTTTCTTTAATGCGGGAAAATAAAGCTATGAAAAACGTCGCATGTCGTAAACAATTCAAAGTGATATGTTTTTAAATGTATTACTCTACTCGCATTGGAATCGCACCTGTAAAATTAACAATTAAGACTTAAATAATTAGTTACTACTCCCACTTACTAGGAGCACGGAAAACACTGGCGACTTATTCAGTAGGCTGCCAACACACGGTTGGTCTCACCCACAAAGAAGGCTTCGCTATTTTAAGAGATGCTCCACTTTAGCTGGGGTGTCCTTTATATGCTATAATCACTCTGAAACCAGGGCAGGAACACAGCACAAGCAGGCTTTGTAGATCACAGTTGTTTCTTCTCATCAAAACTGTTGACATACCTTGACAAGTTTATTTTGTGGGTAACTTGCAGACGGCTTCGAAGTTTGGCGTTGATGTCGTTGACATTCACTACTACCTGCGTATGATGCTTGAGTACCGAGATGAAGACGGAATTCACTGGCATCCTGTGGCGGTGCGCCTTTGCACGAATCTGATCCTAACGCACCTTGCATTGTCATGGGGCGAGGAACTGCCTAACAGGCAAGTGATCCTAACAGACCCTTTGCGCATCGCTGAGTTGGCCAACACCCGTTTTCATCCCATGGCTATCTTCATCACGAAACCATATCGTCACAGTTTCTTTACCTTTCAATATAAAAGAGAAAGTTGCCCTGGTTTGGAAAGTGGTTTACCAATGCTGGCTACTTTTCTCTTGTAGTTGCGGTGATTACAGGAATAACATTTTAGGTAGCATGACACCTTTCACGGTTCGTTTAGAGGCATTACGCCGAGAGCAACGCTAGCTTTAAAGTGTGTGTTCTCTTTTTCCTAGTTGCTTCCTTAAAAAAGTTAATCACACAAATAACTTTGTAGAGCTGTAATATTGCTCTAGAGTATTTTTTGTCGTATGCAATACAGCGCACTGAAGAGCAAAGGAGCTCTGTACAGTCTCCTCCACCATAGCTGTCTAGAACGCTGTAACCTTGTGTTGTAAAGGTATTGTAATCTGTCAGCAATCTCTACACTTAAGGTTTTATGACGTGATCCCTCTTAATGACTAAGCACTGTGAATACTCTGAGCTAAGAATATTAACTCTTTATTACGCGAGCTTGTGCCCAGAAAAACAAACAACACAAAAGTCACATGCAATAGCGCCGAGCACAATCGTCGGGTCTGCGAATCTGAACTGTCAGGTAAAGCGCGTCCATTGCATGTACACTAATTTAACCTTCTTGAAAGTATAATCGCTGTTGCTCATGCACATATTCCAGAATGCAAAAGTCTATTCGTAACGTGCCTACAAACTCATCACACACGCCTGCTTTGCAATAGAACAGTGCACAAACAAGGAGTAAGAAATTGCTTCACAGTGGTTTCTCAGGTACTGGGACCTCACAGAAGCGTGACAATTTGGCGCTCGATAAGAATGCGGTTTCGAGGTTTGTGCGGCTGTTCGCGCGCCGTGATACTGTCAGCCAAACCTTGAATCCGCCTCGTATGCATGATTCTACATTCAGCAGCAAAGCGTTTCACCGCCCTAGAGTCGGAAATGACGGGAGCTGCACATTACGTCATGCAGCACATCATACGTTACGTCAGGCAGCACGTCATAAGCACAGTACGTGCGGGGCCCCATCCGAGCTTTCACCAGTTCCTATGGCCCTAAATCATCTTGCCCTAAGGATTCAATAGCGCAGCACTGGACTGTACAAAAAAAATTCGTTTCAGTATTTATACCATTGGATTCCTCAACCTCGAAGTAGCAAAGGCAAGGCGCAGAGGACCAGGACTCAAGAGGAAGGACACAAACGACAGGCAAGGCGCCGGTCCTGTCGTTTGTGTTCTTGTTCTTGAGTCCTGGCCTTCTGCGCCTTGCCTTTACTGCTTCAAGCATGAACCAACTAGCCCAAGCAAGAGTTTTACTCCTCAACCTCATTTCCTGATCCATTTCCTTCTCCTTCAGTTGCGGCTTCCTCACCGCAAGCGAGAAACGATGTTCAGCAAACGCCATTGATGTGTCTGAGGAGTCGGGCACAGATGACAGCTATCTTTCTGAAGAATTGTCGCAGAGCAACATCTTTGGAAGTGAGCTAGCTCCGCAAGAGGTAAGCTCCGGGCACATCGATCGTGCGGAAGCCGCAGTCTATATGGTAAGGCAGCATGAGTGATCGAATCTTTTGCATTCTAGAGCCGGTATAATGACGCCTTTGATTACGAAGGATTCGCTATGAAGCAGGTGAGGCTGCATACACGCCACTCTTGTGTGATGTTTTGCGAGAAATATATTAGGGAGTTATAACTTAGCGACTTTACGGGCTGTTAAGAACGGCCTGCTGAGGTGCAAGTTTTCCCAGCCAGTTGCGACAGCGGCGTCAAACTTTTCCTGCAAGGCCGCCGCAACCCTCTAGCCGCAGCGTCACTAGGTCGACTGTGTCCGGAGGACAATACGAGCGTCCTCGACTCTCCGTCGCAGGAGCCGAAACGAGTTCGACGAAGCAGGCTTTGTGCCGGAACACGACACCGCCTACCCGGTCTGCCGCGAGCGGGGGAGTCTCCGAGGGAACGTAGTTCGAGGCCCCTTCCCACGCGCCGTTCGAGACGCAAGACAATTGGGCAACCGGCCGCACTGCGGGGGTCAGCTCGGGGAATAAAAGGCACCTTTCCTGAAGTAAGCCCCGAGTTCTACGAAGTCCGTCTGACGTCGGTTGAAGACCGTGGACCTCGCGCAGAGAAGTGTGTGTGTGTGTGTGTGTGTTTGTGTGTGTGTGTGCGTGTGTGTGTGTGTGTGTGTGTGTGTGCGTGTGCGTGTGCGTGTGCGTGTGTGTGTGTGTGTGTGTGTGTGTGTGTGTGTGTGTGTGTGTGTGTGTGTGTGTGTGTGTGTGTGGTAATCCCTCGTGCAGAGAAGCGACTCGTTTACGATGACTGGTCGAACGTTTCCCTACCCTTGAGATCGAGGGAGGACCGAGTGTTCATAAACCGCTGTTGTGCGGCTGCTCGAGGGTACTTTCTCTCGCAGTCATGCTAGACTGATGAACTGCAACGTCCTTATGTAGATACTGTAAATAAACCCATATTCCTCGTTCTCGATGAGAAGCAGTCCTTCCCTTCATCAACGTCCTCAGCGTGGATAAGTTGGACGACGGCATGGGCCAGCTACCATCTAATTCATGCCCGACTCCAATCTTGACAACTGGTTACGAACGGTGGGATTGAGCCCCCAATCCTTACAGGGCTACCCAGTGGCGTAGCTAGGTCGTCTGGTACCCGGGGCCCATAGGTCTTCTGTAACTCCCCCCCCCCCACCCCGGGTGTAGCCGGTGGAAAGAGGGGTGTCTTCAGACGTATATGACACCCCCCCCCCCGCTGGCCCCTTGCACCCGGAGCCCACGGCCCCCCGGCCCCCCCTGTTGCTACGCCACTGGGGCTACCGGCCTAGGGGGCGAGTGGGGACGGCAGCAAGGCGCCGCACGTAAGGACGTTTTAGCTCGGCGATCCCTCGCTCGGTCGATCGTAGTAGTGTTCCTGCATATATGCACATACAGGGGCACTCTAGATGGGAGCGCTTTGTTGCGCCACCTGTCGAACTAGGCTGGAGGCTCGCTTCGCGTTCTCGATCGCGGTCATTGCACTTGAAATCGTCGCCAGACGACCTCGGTACTGAAACCGCCCGCAGGATGCGGAAGTCCTCTTCAGTGGTGAAGCACCTCCGAGCTTCTTTCGCCTGCAGGCGAGCCAGCGCCGCGCTTGAAGACGACGCCGACGACATGCCGCTGTCTCGTGCGGGTGGTCGCCATGTTTGTTTCGCAAAAGCGCTGGTTCGCTGGGCGCGCGCTCAGCTGGGGAGAGGAGGATACCAGCGAGCGACACACTGGCCGCGCGTCAGCCCTCGGCGCATGCGCAGTGGCGTCTCCGTTCGCCCGCTGGGCCTGCTGACTCGTAAACCCGCTGAGCTATAACTCCCTATTATGCATCATAGAAAAGGAGGGGCGAGGGGGACGTGCTGATTTGTTACTATGGCAACTGGCAAGTGATTTTGTATTTGGCATTCTACAAAACGAACGAGAGCGGTCCTCTTACCTAGTTTCCATACGGCGGCATCTTCGGTTACGGACAGATTATGGAGAATGGTTACTAAGGTAAAGAGGTGAATTAAGTTGTGTACACGTTCACTCCCGGATGATATTCGGTGGTTATTGATATACAGCATAAGCAAGCTTATCCCTTACCTGAAAAAGAAAGAAAAAAATGGCGTTGCCGAACTCGGCACCCAACCACCTCCACAAACCGCATCAGCTGTCGTCAACTCCCGTTGAAGCGGCGCACTGGTTAGGCCTAGTGGCCCAGGCCAGTAGGCCGGAAACCTGTCTTTGGTTGGTGCACTGTCTGGCCGCAAGATATCAAGCGAAGCTCACCCTAACTGTGTTTATGCTAGTTAACGTCATCCGATTGATCGGCCAGATCACACCCACAGGCTATATGTAACGGCCCTTGTAGTGGTGTTCGAGTCTACGTACGCACCCCTGCATGTCTAGGGAATGGCTCTGCAGTGCACTAAGTCGGTCAGCAGCTAGCCGTGCACATTGTAACGTATTTTGTAGAATGTGTAAGAATGTAATACATAGTTTCATATCTTATGTTTTAGGAAGCAGACAGAGGCAGTCCTAGATCTGACCTCACACACAGCGACACCGTTAGCAGTGGTGAGGTATGTGTATAACAGATGTCTATCCTTATTGTCCTTGTGCATTTCTCCACAGCCTATAGCACATAGTAACATATTTTGTGGAATGTTTATTAATGTAATACATAGTTTCATATCTTATGTTTTAGGAAATAGATAGAGGCAGTCCTAGATTTGACCTCACACCCAGCGACAGCAGTAGCGGTGTCACATGCTGCGACACCTGTAGCAGCGATGAGGTATGTGTATAGCAGGTGTCCGTCCTATTGGCCTTGTGCATTTCTCAACAGTCTATAGCACATTGCAACATATTTTGTAGAATGTTTAAGAATGTAATTCATAGTCCCATATCTTATGTTTTAGGAAACAGATCTAAGCAGTCCTACATCTGACGTCACACACAGCGACAGCAGTGGCAGTGTCACAAGGTGCGACACCTGTAGCAGTGATGAGGTATGTGTATAGCAGGTGTCCGTCTTATTGTCCTTGTGCATTTCTCAACAGTCTATAGCACATGCAACATATCTTGAAGAATGTTTAAGAATGTTGTACATAGTTTCATATCTGAGATTTTAGGGAACAGACCGAGGCAGTGCTAGATCTGACCTCACACACAGCGACACCGGTAGCAGTGATGATGTATGTGTATAGCAGGCGTCCGTCTTTTCGCCACTGTGCATTACTCAACAGATTTTGTGGAATATTTAAGAATGTAATGCATAGTTTTCTATTTTGATTATAGTAAGAGAATGGAGGCATTCATAGAACTCACCTCGCACTCAGTGACATCTATGGCAGTGATGAGGTAGGCGTGGAATTACGTCATACAGCATCGTTTTGGAGTCCTATTCAATAGCATACATCTCACTGTAAGACTTTTGTAGAACGTTCTGTGCTGTAGCAATAGTTTCATGTCTTATGTTCTATGAAACTGATCGAGGCAGTCCTCAATCTAACCTCAAACACAGCGACAACTGTATCATGTGTTGAAGTATATACTATGCGCATCTTCATTTCCTTACACTGGGGGCTGCATTTCCCTGCCATCTTAGTTTAATGCGATAGCATTTACATGGACACTCCAAGCGAACTTGCGCCGTTGTCGTCGCCGTTGCCGTGAGGTTACATATAAAGTCAAAGTTATCTTATCTTTATCTTATAACTTTATCTTTATCTTTATCTTATATAAAGATACATATAAAGTCAAAGGCTTCGTGCTCATCCGATGTTCCTGCGAAGAAGCGCGCGCAGGGGGTGGGTGTGAGCGTACGTCTCCGCCAGCCCTGTCGTGGATACACACGGCTGCCCGCGCGCCATCTTGGAGGTAATTTCGGGCGGGCGCAAGCCATAGGCGAGCCGAGATGGCTGGTGTTCGCTGTACGGGGTGTGGTGTGTGCGTGCGCTGTCTTTCCGCGCGCCTAGCACTGCAGGTCGCGTAATCTCAAGTTTCGGAGACGCGTTAAAGCGAGAGGAAGAAGAAGCGTTCGCACCCTCCCCTCTGTTTGCGCTCTTCATCATGCCAGTGTTCTGAGAATGAGTGTTCGCGGTCATCGAGTGAGGTCTGTTCACGTTTGTCTGTATGCGCTTGGCACCACGCTGGTTAAGGTAATTAGTAAGCGCACGTTTGCTGCGTTCTATACGGCCAATAAAAATAGGGAATGTACTTCGTGTAGTTGTCTAATACCTTGCTATCGCTCTAGATGCTTCGCCTTTCAAGCGAATGGGCGACTTTCTTCGGTTATTTTCGCCCGCCGACATTGAGCCGGAAATTGCAAGCCACATTCCCATCATTACTGCTGAAACCGGCCACTCAGCGCGCCGCATTGTAAGAAAATGAGATTGAAAAAGGTCTCGATTTCGCCTGCTAGGCGAAGTATTGATTGCGCCAGCAAATTAGTGGAGAACTGTGTATATACGAAGTGAGGATAGTAGATTTATCGGCCGTCTAAACTTGTAAACCTAGGCGTACGAACTAAATTAACAAGCACGGTGTCACGCGCGCACAAGCAAACATGGACACATCTCACTAGATGAATCACAAACTCGCTGTCAAGACGCTACAGAGAGGAAACGCGGCAGAAGCAGCGAGGAGCTGATTGGTCTTAGTGCTACCGTTCGCATCAACGCAAAAACACAGCGCAGCGCGGACTCGATCTGTACCCGTCGCAGATGGCTTTCAATATACAGCAGCCCGGCCGGGTCGCCCTGAAAACGCCCCACCCCCTCCATACCGTCCTCCCCACCCGGAGCCTTGCTCGCGACGTAAGACGGCGCGCTTCCTACCAGCTTTCCTCCCTTGCGTACGTGAAGTTTAGCAGCAATCGCCGCCTCACCCTCGCACGCTTTCACTCGCACATAAGGCATAGGGCGTGCGGCGACCATTTTAACGCGATAGCGTTAAGGAGCTCGTGTCGCAGAAAAGCCGGTGTCGTCGGTGTCGGCGTCGGTGGCGTTGGCCGTGAGCGATAAATCCCAGCAGGCATTTCATGAATAAAAAACAACTTGCAGGATGGACTGGGTGGGAATCGAACCAGGGTCTCCGGAGTGTGAGACGGAGACACTACCACTCAGCCACGAGTTCGATGCTTCAAAGCGGTACAAAAGCGCCTCTAGTGAATGCGGTGTTGCCTTAGAAACGAGCTGTTTCTAAGGCTCAGGCGTGCGTCGCTTGCTCAGGCGCACCTTTCGTTGCCGCGCCGAACGCTGCGTTGCTCGACGCTCACCGCGTCCGATGCGGGGCGCGTAGTCGCTGTGCCGTAGCCCATTGTCTTACACCCCTTGCCGGGTCGACGGGAACGCTGTCGCGTTCCACTCTTGAAGGCGAAGCTTAAGCGTCCTCCAATTTTTATTGCCCTAATTGGACTTTATGCGGAACCTCACGGCGACGGCGACGGCAGAAATCTGCCTGTAGTGTCGATATAATTCCTGTCGAAGTAAAAGGAAGTAGAACGTTACGAAATGTGGGCCCAGATAAGATGTTTTTTATCCCCCTCTAAGAGCCCCCATCCAAAACGCGGGAATCAGATTGCCGTTTCTATGACATTCCCTGAGAAGTGTCGTTGGTGAGGTTTACTGATTTAAAGGAGGAAGTTAAAACGTACATTTTTTTGGTAGCAAACGTTTATTGAGGTCTTCAGCTTCTTTTCTCTAAGAACTGCTAGAAGATTGCAATGAAGTTCTGGCTTTAAATGCGTACTGATGCACATTTTCGAAGATGTGGAACTTCTCCACACTTGGCGCATACTCGGCAAGTCTGAAAGCTGTGAGACACTTATACCGTAATTAAAGAGAGTCCGCAGACAAAAATTATTTGAACTGCATTAGTAAATTGTGTAACGTAACGTGTAACGTAACCTTAAGGGATAAGAAAAGAGCAGATTGGGTGAGGGAACAAACGCGAGTTAATGACATCTTAGTTGAAATCAAGAAAAAGAAATGGGCATGGGCAGGACATGTAATGAGGAGGGAAGATAACCGATGGTCATTAAGGGTTACAAACTGGATCCCAAGGGAAGGGAAGCGTAGCAGGGGGCGGCAGAAAGTTAGGTGGGCGGATGAGATTAAGAACTTTGCAGGGACGGCATGGCCACAATTAGTACATGACCGGGGTTGTTGGAGAAGTATGGGAGAGGCCTTTGCCCTGCAGTGGGCGTAACCAGGCTGATGATGATGATGAGTAAATTGCCCTTCTACAGCACAATAAAATAACACGCGCACACGCTGGTAATACCGGCAGAACATGCTTTGTAAGCTAGAAAATAAAATGAAAGAAAGAGAGACGGTGCCAACGCTTCCTTGAAATTCCCGAACTAGCTTTCAATGACGTCATGGATTTTGACGATGTCTGCTCGGGACGCAGTTAAGCTTTTTATCGGCGAGAATGGACTATATACAGTATGTTCTTAAAAAGGAAAGACTAAGCTTCGCAAGTTTCTCGAGCTTGTAATGACAAAAAAACGACCCAAGAAAGAGAACGTACTTTGCTATCTGTGACGTCACACCGACGTGGCGGTGTTTGGTACCGCTGTGAAACTCAAGAAAACATTGATCGTAATTTTATCTTTCCAAATGATTCTTATAAGTCGCAACACAATTTAATGTTTTCCTACTCTCCCATTATTTTGACAGCCTAGTTCGTCTTCAAAACTTTACGACAAAAAATGAAATTTTCAGAGGTGCATATAGCAGTAAAGCTAAGTGCTATGATGCTTTCTTTTTCTCTTCTAGGAAGAAAGTGAAACTGGCGTTTTTCGCGATTCATTCCGGGAAAGCGATGTCATTGATACCACAGACATGATTATCATATTTGAAGTGAGTAGCGTAGGTTTCACTAATCTTCAGTGCTTGACAAGCACATTCTTGACCTGCCAGTGATAGTAGGATTGATGAAATCATATCTGGAAATTCACTTCGTTATCGTTTCTTTTTTTATTCTAGGAAGAAAACGAAACTAGTGTTCTCCGTGACCCATTGAGCAGTGACACCATTGATATCAATGCTATGATAGTAGAGGTGAGCAGTTTGTTTCAAAACTCTCCAGCGCTTGGCAACCATATGCAACAGTACAGCGACCATACCGTATCTAGAATGAAAAGTGCTTTCGCCGAGCCCTAAAAGTTACTACCTTCTTGTATTTTAGGAGATCAATGAAAGCAGACCCATAGCCGAGCATCCTTAGAGTGACATCTATGGTGGCAATGAAATACGAGAGGTAAATGGCACATACGCGACGTCCCTGTTCAAGGATATGTTCAGTGTATGTTTGGAAACCATAGTTCTTTGTAGATTTGATCAATAACTGTAGACCAATTCACGATATTTTGTATTATAGGACGAAAGCAGCGCTCTCGTTCAGTCGTTGTTCGGTAGGAACACTTGCAACACCTTTGATGAAACAACTTTGAAAGAGCGAGGAGAAAGTGGGTTAACCGGAGGGGCCCGATTTTTTGATATCATAAGAAGCCAACAAAGACACCAAGGAGAGCACGGGGGAAATTACTTGTACCTAATAATTGAACTAAAGAAATGATAAATTAATGGAAATGAAAGGGGATGAAGAAACAGCTTGCCACAGGTTGGGAACGATCCCACGTCTTCGCATTACGCGTGCGATGCTCTACTTATTGAGCTACCGCGGCGCCGTTTTCCCGTCCACATTCTGGGGTATTTGTGTTACTAGGAGAACTAACCCTTGGAGTGTTAGCCAGCGCCACCACTCGGAAACCTTGGCGGCGGATGTGGAACGTCCTTTCTGCCGCAGGCGTCATGAGTACGTGGTCTTTTTGACTGAAGGCAACTGGTCAATAAACCCACGCGTGCCACCTGAAGGCATCAATGTTGCCGGATTCAAGAGCCTCGTTGTGTAATGAACGAGATGAAAGGGGGTTTAGCCGAGGGGCCCGATTTTTATTAATCATATCATAAGAAGCCAACAAACAGACGTTAAGTACAAAAGAGGGGAAATCACTTGCACTTACTAATTGAAAATGAAGAAGTTATAAATTAATGGAATTGAAAGTGGATGAAAAAGGTTGCCGCAGGTGGGGAAAAAAGTTTCCGCTAGTGGGGAACGATACCACGTCTTTGGATTACGCGCGCGATGCCCTACCAGTTGAGATAGCGCGGCAATACACATACCGCAGCTATCATTGGCTTTCCCACCGACTGCATCGACGACTGTGTACAGGGCTAATCCTTAATACAGTTAAAGCAAAGCTTGGCCTACCCTAGTCACAGCGTAATCAAAGGTGGCGATTCGATAGGCCGATTGTGATACCAGTGCACGACGTGTCATCTAAACGATCTTAGTTTGGTTTGTAACGCGGGTAGATCCTTAATGCACTGCAGTAACCAATAGTCCTCGCCAACTTATGGCACTGTCAGCAGCTTCTATCAGCAGATTATCTATAGGGGAAGCTATCGCTTAACTTCAGTTTTTTTTTCTTTCCAAGTTTGCCCTGTGGCACAAAATCTTAGATGTACGCGCGCTATATATATATCCACTTGTATGGTTACGTCCTACGAAATCAAACGGGGATATGTGGGGACCATATGGACCCACAGATGGTAGTCAGGTGGGCGGCTTCCGAGTAGCCCCACTTCTGACACGTAGCGGCGCCTTGATTAGCGCCATTCGGGACAGTTCCACAGGAGATGCGGCAGATCAGAGAACGGAGCTGGGAAAGGGCACCACAGGTCGCGCCAGAGGCTGGCTGGAGTTCTAGAACCCATAGATAGGTTGCAGCTGGCGTCAGTGCAGCAGGTACGCGTATATCCTCCTTAACGCAACTTTCTTGCGACGTTAAGAAACCGCTCGGGAGGTGTTATCCACGTGGAGTTGTCAGTGCTAGTGTGCGGCACTGAAGGACTTCCTTTTTCCGGTAGCCATCTGAGCGCGGCTTGTTGCGCGAAGAGCGGCTGTGGATATATTACTGGAGGTTGGTTACTGGCTGCGTCTCCCGGAATGCGAGAGACAGAGCTCACTCTGCCCTACAGAAACATTCTTGTTGTTATCTTTAAACCCAGGCTTAATTTACTGAATTACAGAGCTAGAGGAGTCTGCCCTCATGGCAGCAGCTATAGCGGCATCACACTGTAAAATAATATACACCCTTAAAAGTGAAAAAGGGTGTAAATGTGTCCATAACTCACACCCTTAGGGTGTCAGTTACATAAATAACACCCCAGTGGCGTGAGTTATAGACACATTTACACCCTTTTTCACTTTTAAGGGTGTAAATTATTTTACAGTGCAGGAGGGCCACCAGGGGCAGTTTCCTACTTGGCAGACGCAACCCTTCGCTACCGCTCAAATGCACCGGGTTGATGAGATGGGTATCTCTATAGGTGATGGGTGGGGTAAAAGGCAGAGTCGCGTGCGACACGCGGGAGTCGAACGCGTTACCTTAGACGTTCTTCTGCACAGGACGCGTCGAGCGACGAAGGGCAAACGGCGGGCACCAACACGCGACGACGTCCCAACACCCAAGGTTCAACTTCACAACGTGGATCGTGCCAGCTGTAGGACAAGTCCCGGAGTTCCGGCCACTGCCAGCAAGACGCGAACTATCGGAGCGGTGACTTCCCCCGCAGACGTGTCAAGCCCACCGCTGCCATCCACGTCGCAAGACGATTTCCACGTGTGGACCCGTTTCGTTTAACCTTGGGAATGTTGCTTATACTCATTTGTGGTGATGATAAACTGTATTGAAAGGGGGAAGGGTAAAGAGGGACGTGGCTGAGGGTTTGGGCTCAAGTAAGGCCCTGGGCATGCTTGGCCTTTTCCGCCCAGTCCACCAGTTCAAGTTGTCGGTCGACGTCCCCGGAACTGAGCCAGGCTGTCCAGTCAGTCTCGCTGTGAGTGTTAGCATCCGCAAAGCCGCAACCATGCCGTGGTCAAAAATTCTGCCTTATGGCCCGGCGCTCTTGGTGGACGTGCCAGCGCAAATAAACGCCGACTTTGTTACGCTACTGTATGCGTTAAGCCATCTGGCGACTGAATTTGTGCCTGGGGTGAGAAGTACGACGGTAAGTGTAGTACCCAGGGACGCGCAGGAAAACTATTTACACGTTTTGAAGTCTCCGAGTCTGTGACAAGTGAAAGTGCCGGAGAGGAGCGCCAGCAAAACTGTGATGCGCCCGCTCTTCGTCCCTTAATTTGCGTTTCAAAAAAAAAAAGAAAAAACGGTAAACTCTCGGTATAACGAAATCGCTACATCCGAAATATTGCTTTATTCAAATTTTTTTTCGTGTTCCCGCGTTACTGCGACTCCAGCTACTCTGCTTTTCGCCGAAATACAGTTTGTATTGAAGCCAATTTTCTTTTCCCGATGACATCATTACAAGGGTAGTTTACTGTAGTTACACTACAAGTGACATTAACACGACGAGCAGGTGCCTCAGCACTGTAAAATAATTTACACCCTAAAAAAGTGAAAAGGGTGTAAATGTGTCTATAACTCACACCCTTAGGGTGTCCGTTATGTAGATAACACCCTAAGGGTTTGAGTTATAAACACATTTACACCCTTTTTCACTTTAGAGGGTGTAAGTTATTTTACAGTGCTGAAGCACCTGCTCGTCGTGTTAATGTCACTTGCAGTGTAACTACAGTAAACTACCCTTGTAATGATGTCATCGGGAAAAGAAAATCGGCTTCAATACAAACTGTATTGCGGCGAAAAGCAGAGTAGCTAGAGTCACTGGAGCGAAAAGGTTTTCGTGCACTATAGTTGACTTCTTGAAGGTATGCCGATTTTTTGACCGCTTATGGTACGTAGTAGGATTGGTAACATCGATGAACGATTAATCGATTAAAAGTATCCCGCAAAACGACTAATCGTCATCGATTCCCACCTTTCATTTAATCGACTTGAACGATCAGACATGTTCGATTAGTATCCGTTTTTCGAGAGTTCTGACGGGACTGGCGTGACAGTTTCGAAATCGCACTAGAATGGCGGTACACTAGCAGTAACTGTGCGGCTGTGGCAGAGTGATTGGCGACTGTTTTTTGCGAGCCCCGAGTGATGCCGAGCCGAACGCTTCCTCTCTCTCTCTCTCTCTCTCTCTCTCTCTCTCTCTCTCTCTCTCTCTCTCCACACGCCACCCGAAGCCGGAGGCTTGAAATTTCCTTCCAATTCGCGGCATACGATAGAAACGCAGTCGCATCCATGATCGTCGTGTCACTCCCAATCCACTAAAAAACGTGGCGCAGCATTCGGGCCGGTTTAGAGCATGTATTTGACGCAGCGATGGAGTTCCTGCATAGATTCCAGCAAATGTATAGCTTCCGAGCGTTTGTTCTCGCATGCTGATTGTGTGGACATTCAAAGGTGTCAGTTTCACCCAGACATCCCAGCCAGTTGACATTCCTTAGCTCTGTAGAAAAGAGCATGGGGTTTAAAATCCTAAACCAGCAATATTCTCTTTCCCCCTGTGCATTATGAAATTTCTTGCGTACTTAGGTTGGACTTCACCTTTCACTTTTGCAATTTTTATTATTTCTTGTTTGACGGCACTGTACAGGAATTCACTAGTGTATCATATTTGTATCATATTTAAGTGAGCACAAAGTGTGGTTTCATAAAATATATTTTCTTTTCAAAAGCCACTTGTGCTAGCTTTACAAGTTGAAGATTATACTTTATCAAACGTTTTACACACTTGTCTTTAAAACTTTGTTCACCTCTCAAACCTTAAAGCAGGGTCCTATAAAAGCAGATAACTGTGTTGCAACCTCTTTAATACAGTGCCCGGCAAAAGTTTCGATTTGTCAATCGGCGAAAGACCCTGCAATCAAATGCGATTAAAGGCTAAAACGATGAATGATTCATCGTTAATTGAATAAAAAAATCGATCGACCAACCCTGCTACACCTCTGTGCATTCTCACGCGCGCATGCTGCGTTCACCCTCTCCCTCTTTCCCTCTTTCTATTCGCCCCCCTTACTCCTTATGCAGGATAGCAAACCTGGGGGGGGGGGGGGGGTATTCTGTAAGAGTCCACCTAGTGGACTGCCACTTTCGACCGTTGCTTATTGGATGCAGCTGTACGAGAGAGCAGGAGAGTCGAGCGGCCCTAGCCAATCAGCGGCGGCCGAAATGGGCAGGTGACTAGGTGGACTCTTACAGAATACCCCGCCCCCCTCCCAGATACGCTCGTCTGGTTGACCTCCACGCCTTTCCTCCTATTTCCTTCTTTCTTTTCTTCTGTCTCTTTCTCACTCGCCTTGCGTATGCGCGCTAATTCTGCAGCAAGTCTGCGTTGAAAGTGAAACCGCTGCTTGCCTTCTGTTCATGGAATTGCGCGTCCCTTGGCAGGCCTTTCGCTGACGTGTTGCTATCGCTGATAATGTTTGACGACCCCTCCCGCTCAATCGCCTCCAATCTTCGCCAATTAGCTTCGCCTCCAATCTTCGCCTCCAAGCTTCGCCAATTAGCATCGCCTCCAATCTTCGCCAATCCCCCTTAGCGGTTATGCGCCATGGCTCGAGCCGATCATCATCGCCACAATTGCGAGCGCATCGCGAGACTCTCCGAGCAGAACAGGCGGACCGCGCGGTCGGTGCCATAATCTCGTCCCCGTCCCCGCCGTGAGATAAACGACCGGACCACCATGTCGTTTGCTACGCACAACTCTGACAGCAGCCTGAGGCTGAGCGAGAAGAACCTGGACGGCAGCGTCGGGGGTCCGCCGCCGAAGCCCATGCTGTGGGTGTTCGTCACCGCCGTCCTGCTGATCGTCGGCATCATCGCCGTCTCGCTGGTCAACGGCGCGGGCGCGTACGGTCACGAGTCCGACATGACGGTGCTGCCGCGGCAGCCGGAACTGATGCTGGACAACGCGGCCGGGCCCACGAAGCCGACGACGACGTCGCCTCGACTCGGTCGGTACATATATATAAGCGCACTGTGTGTATATCTGCGACTCGTCACGCAAGTGCAGCCCGCGTCCTTCTTTTGTCTTGTTGAAATAAGGATCGTGTATTAAGGGGCTGCTCTAGGGCTTATTGAGACATTGTGCAAGAGTTCAACGAGAGCCACGTGATCCTGCCAACGGTATTGCGGTGTCGTGCATGTTGGTCAGTTTGGTTTTGCGTGACGTCATCAGCTGACCCTGTATGCATATATTCCCTTACATTGCGTAATACGTACAACGTTCTTTTCCCGCAACGTACTTGCGTCTTAGTCCGTTCCTCACGTCGGCCTTCGTTAGCGCGCCCGCGTCGGCAAAACGACAAAAACATTCTCAGCATGCCGTAGATCTTGAATCTTGAGATTGCTGTGAGATTACGCTTTCTTTACAACGCAACGATGCAGCGCTATAGAAAGCCGCTGTATTGTGGCATAATGAATAGAATGAAGGGGTGAAAAGGAGTACGACCAGGACAGACACGGACAAGAGCTATCTCAACTAACCCGATCCCAAGCCGTGACGAGGCAGGCGGAGTCTGCAAAACGATCGAAGAAACGCGAAGGCTTTGCTTGTCGGAGGCCAAATTGTCGCGCATGACGGAGTGTCATCGAACTTCACACAACCTGCTTCAAGTCGTTGGGAAGTGACTCCCGAACTCCCGTTTAACAGAGCGAGCGTGCGAGGCAGTTCGAGTCTGCCGTCGTATAAATGAAGAAACACTACAACGTCTGACTCGCGAACTGCCTGCCTCCTTCCCGCTATTCCTTGGGACAAATCATTTAACCGATGAAAAAAAATTACGAAGGTCCTCAAATTTGATATAACGCCGCATTCTAGTGTTGACTAAGTTTCCTAGCCCTAGGTATATGTTGTGGCGCAAAATACATTTCTTGAAACGGGACAGAAGAAAGGGAGAGAGTGAAGCGCCAAACTACCAACTGTTTAATGACAGCCTGAACAAACGCATAGAAGAAAATACAACTTCCGCTCATGCGCAGGGAGCCAAGGTGTGACAAAACAACGTGGTCATGATAACATACTTTGGATGAAGCGCATTTCTGCGGAATATAATACGATAGATGTATCGCTGACACAATCAGACCCTTTCTTTCTAATATAAAACGCTTCCAACAACTCCCTTGCAGTTTGGTCCCTACTTTTGCCAAGAATCAATACTTGTTCAAGCACTCTGGCGGCGGGTCTAATTCTGTGGTGCGTCACAATGTGGCGGCTTCGCTAACTTAACTGCATGTGAACTCGGTCTACCAAAAAAAAAATCGAGGGCGTTCAATCATTCCTTCGATTTTTTCTTTGTGTCTATAGCGTACGCGGACGAAGACACCAACTACGCCTCGTGGCTGCTGACGCGCACAGTGGACCCCGCGGTGAACGCCTGCCTCGACTTGCACGCGTACGTCTGCGGCGGCTACGACGAAGCCGTCGGTCGGCCCCTTGAGGAGTACGTCGCCGCCAACACCACGGCGGCCATCAAGATGCACTTCCTTAACGTCGCCGGCCGTTCCTCGACGCGTCGCCCGGCTAAGACTAGCCACGACTCCGAGGCCAGGGCGGTGGCCTTTTACCGCAGCTGTCTGAAGACGGGCCGCTCACACGAAGACCCGACGGTCACCGCCAACGCCAGGGCGCTGGTCGGGTTTCTGGAACAGAACCACCTCAACTTCCGGCACGTCGACGGCGTCGACCTCGTGGGAAAGGCGCTGGAACTGCTGGCGCGCTACGACCTGCAGGTCTTCTTCGCCCTCGAAGTCCAGTTCTTCCAGTGGCTGAGCCGGAACAGGAGGTTCGTGCGCGTGGTGGCCAGCCCCGCCTTCGAAGAGTGGAAGGCGCGGAAGGTCTCCTTGCACCGCGCGGATTTCGGGAGGTTCGTCGAGGAAGTTCTCTCCCTGAGCGGCGTGGGTCGGCGCCGGATAGCCGACCTAGCGGACGCGGTGCGAACCATCGAAGGCCGCGTTCGGGAAGCGAGTCGCGCGGACGGAAAACCCGACGAGGCGACGGAGGCCACCTGGAGGCGCTACCTGGACGTCCACTCGCGACGCGTCTTCACGGCGGATTCCTACGACTTGGACATCAATAGCTCGAACGCGGCCCGCTTCTTTCTGGCCGCGACTCGCGTCTTGGACGGCGGTCAGCGATCGGTCTACCTCAGCTGGCACGTCGCCCGACACGTCGCCGAGGTCGCCCGTCTGGTGCCGCGGCACTCGAGCGAAGGCAAGGTCGACGACGCCAAGACGCACTGCTACGACCACGCCTACGGCGAATACAAGCACGCCATCATGGCCGCGCACCTCTTCAAGTTCGTCAATGAAAGTAGGCTGCAAGAGGTGAGGAAGATGGTCCATTCCCTCACGATCGAAGTTCAAAACAGCATCAATCGTTCCTCCTGGCTGCCGGCGAAGACTAGGGCCAAGCTCGAAAGGAAGGTCGGGAGTATCAGGTGGAGGATCGGCTACCCGGCTGGTCTCAGCGAGTGGAAAGGCGTCGACCAGTTCTACAGCCGCCACCCCCATTCCACGGGCGTGTTCGTTCGGGACTACCTGGGAGCGCGCGAGGCGCGAATGCGCGCCTTCTTCGCCGCGTTGCGCAGCCGCGCCGCTAAACCCGAGGAGTTCGACTTCGCCAACGACGCGCCGGGGGTCACGTACGGCACGCCGAACCAGGTCAGCGTGCCGGCCGTCGCCCTGGTGTGGCCTCTGTTCAACTACCGCGGGGCGCCCGAACTAAACTACGGCCTCCTGGGCTCGCTGCTGGTCGAGGCCATCATGCGGGCCTTTGGCGGTGCCAACATGATGCACGACGGCCGCGGTTCGCCGATTCCGTGGTCCGCCAATCACCGGCGGCTGTTCAAGAAGAAGTACCACCGCTGCGACAATCAGAGGGAAGGCCCGCGTCTATTGTGAGTGATTCCTTTGGTTGATACGCACTTTTCTTTTTTTTCTGAAAACAAGGTCTTAGCTGACTTTACACAGATATTGCGTATCTGGGATCTGGCTATCTTGTAACCACTTCTAGAAAAGTACGGGTGGCATGGGGTGACTTGTAGATGTCGTACGAACATGAAATTCGTATCGAACGATACATATATATACCTACCGAAAACACGTAGCAATAGTCGCGACTAAGGATGTAATCAAAAAGTAGTATAATTAATTGAAACGGGGTGGGATGTGAGTGCCTGTGTCACTCTCTGTCGTGCCGCCGCCAAATGCCACTTAACTGCATGCCACCCGCTCCGCCAGATGACGCGAAGTGCCCGTGTTCGACAGGCAGGGCCTGTGTACCGAATTCTATCGAATAACACTAGAACACCTTGCGATGTGTGATGAACAGGCGTTAAACCATGGACTCGGGACCTAAAGAGGCGCGACGTAATGCCAAGGTATTTCCCTCGCATTTATTACCGCTAAATTGGCACTGAAGATTTCTGGCTTCCAAAACCTTCCACGGTAAGAGTAGGTTGACTGTTCGGACATGTTGGTAGGACATGAATGAAGCTTTTTGCGCACGCACAAGACATAGGAAAGGCGGAGACACGAACGCAGACGCGCCGCCTTCGTGTGTCTCAGCCTCTTCTTCATCCTCGTCTTGTGCGCAAAAAGCTGGTAAGAGTAGGTTTTTTTATGTGTATATTGCAGAAAGGTTATACTTGTGCTGGGACGACCCTCTACCTTTCTTCCTCCTACCCTCTCTCTCTTTTACTCCCGTCTTCCCCACCCTGCTGGCGCTGATCCGTGCTCCCGCATGGCTTGCAGAAGATAGTGCTAGCCTTCCGTCCTTCCCCACAAGAACCACTTCTCTCTAATTGACTGTAGCCAAGTTGGAACACACGAGGGCTGGCCCCTAACACCTTCTCCTTTCCTGTCTCTTCATCTTTTTCTCCCCACACCCCTGTCCCCGTGCAGTGCTGTTGAGGTGTCCTCCAGTGAGAGACAGTTACGGCCCTGCACTTATCTCTTGCATTCTCTTTAAAATCACTTCACACACTATAGCCAAGTTGGAATTATTTCTATTTTAAGGCTTCTAGGTGTGGTTACTTTATTCACGACCTTGTCGCAACGTCGTCGCAGGAGCCAGGCCTCCCGGCGCAGCAACGCCCGCGCGCCGACGTCGTCCCGGGGTCGGGACCTCGGCTCTCGGCCCGGGGTGTCCGTCGGGGCGCACGCCCTGTACCGGGCGTACAAGAGCGCGGCGGCGTCTTTCGGCGGCCGAAGCGTCCGGGGCTTCGAGGCCCTCCGCGGAGACCAGCTCTTCCACGTGGGGCGCTGCTTTCTGGCTTGCGGCGACGCCCACGACGGCGTTGCGGACCCCCTGTTCGCCGGACACCGCTGCAACAGGATGGCCCGTCAGTCGCCCGAATTCTCCGCCGCGTTCCGCTGCGACGAGGCGTCGTGGGCGCCCGCGGCGGGCGGCCGCTGCGATTTTTGGTGACAGTAAAACGGAGCGAAAAACCTATACATGTAGCGAGTGCTCGGAGTGAATTGCGCAGCTTTAAAGCAACCCCCCTTTGCCACCCACTCTCCTTCGTCCTCCTTAGCATCAGGTCCCGCTGTAAATTTTGGCTATAGACTTGGAGCTGTAAAGACCGTCTTAGGGGCGTCCTAATTCAATAACGCGCTGATAGCAGCTGATTGCAGCAACAATTCAGCAACGAGCTATGGAAAGAAGAATGATAGGTGTAAGGTTAAGGGATAAGAAAAGAGCAGATTGGGTGAGGGAACAAACGCGAGTTAATGACATCTTAGTTGAAATCAAGAAAAAGAAATGGGCATGGGCAGGACATGTAATGAGGAGGGAAGATAACCGATGGTCATTAAGGGTTACGGACTGGATCCCAAGGGAAGGGAAGCGTAGCAGGGGGAGGCAGAAAGTTAGGTGGGCGGATGAGATTAAGAAGTTTGCAGGCACGGCATGGCCACAATTAGTACATGACCGGGGTTGTTGGAGAAGTATAGGAGAGGCCTTTGCCCTGCAGTGGGCGTAACCAGGCTGATGATGATGATGATGAATTAAATAACCGTATGCATGGGAGGTTGCGTAATCCATATACTTGAAACTTCGGCGCGAGAACTACACCGGAAGCAAACGAGGGACGAGGCGCAACATCAACGGAGAACTGAACTGAAAGCGTCACATGAATAAATACCCGTTCTGATACACAGTCCGAATGGTGCATTCAGAAGGCAAGTGAAAGATGTGTCGCAAAGCCAACTGTCGTATACTGCATAGGATGGAAATAATAGATTGGCTCGGTGCTAATCTTTAGATAAAAAGGGCGGTGATATTCCGGTCCCTCTCACGTCTGTATGGCTTTAAGGGTATTTATACCATAATGTAGTTTCAGTAAATTTCTCTCTTGATACTTGGGCGCCTCGTCCGTGTCTTCTTTTTCGTTCGATGTATAGCTTTCACCCTGAAGTTTCAACCATACTTAAGAAATTTTGAAAATAGGGTCTCCGTAGAAATAGCCGAGGTAGTGAACCGTATCGCAAAGTTCTCCGGCTGGGAGGAGAGCTGCCCTCGCTGGATGTTACCTGGACAAGCACCACGCGAACGAATATTCCTTCGCTACCTCCCGTATCGGAGCTGAGGGTCCAGTTGCCCTCTTTTCAGCGCCAATGGGCTCGCGGCCCCCGCCTCCCATGTATTACAATACGGTAGATTACTCAGCTTTGTTAGCCGGCCAACGAAGAAGCTTGAGAAGAAACAAGGGGTCAGCGCAACGAACGATGCATGGAACGAAAAAAAAAAAGTCCCAGTTCCACTCGCAAGATGAAGCATCGATTACGACAGAAAATTAGGAGACAAGCTATACGAAGTAAGGATGGTATACATTTATTGGCTGTATCACTGACATAACTGCAGTCATGATAGTTCTCTTGGTGACGGTCATTATTCGTCGGGTTTCGGCAGCCAAAATGTGCTCACATTAATTGTCTACCACGCGTGTGTGAAGTTTTCTTTAAACACCCTTTAAAACGTTTCTTGCCTTCAGGCATCCGCGAGAAAACTTCAAACGCATTTGGAAAACATTGCACCGCTTTTTGTTGCAAGGTAATGCGCGTTTGCACGCGAACTTTTGAGCAGTTCGAGCCACGGGCATAGTGAGGATGTTATTTCGAGGGATCGAGGGGGTCCTACTCCTTATATGTACGTCCGTGCGTGTGTTTGTATGTGTACATGTGTATATGTATACGTGCCAACTAAATATTTCGTCAATCGTTCGAGCGTAGCCTGCATTAAAAAGTGTAATCTTGCTCAGCGCTTGCGATCAACTGCCACATGTAGCTCGCGACCAGCAGACAAACAAGTAAATGTAACATAGCGCCATTTGCCTCCCGCGCACGCGAGGAGTGGCTTCACCGCAGAGCTGGAACATAAAGCGGACGTATGCGCAACTCTGCTCCCAGTGCGGGGGCAGGGACACTACAATGGATAGATGGATGGATGTTATGAGAGTCTCCTTTCAAATGGGGCCGCGGGTTTATATATTTATTTATTTGAAGTACCTTATACAGGCCCGTAGGGCCTTGTGCAAGAAGGGGGGGGGGGGGCTGAAAAATCCCAACAGTCCCAGCAGTGCATACACAACCAGAAGCCACCAAGTTCTTGCTATTATACAGTCTTATGTCCCACGTAGGTAAAAAAAAAAAACCACTATGAACTCCCATAACAAAATTTTCTTACCCCCTATTGCGAACTTTGCTACGACGCGACTGAGTCGAGCGCCAGCTGGAGGTGTTCCAATGAACTGGGTACGCCTCTCTGTGGCCCCCGAGACGTGCGCGCGCCGCGAGCAAATGGCGGACGCTGCGGCATGTTTGTGAATAGTGTAAACGCTGGAACACGGTTTTCCTTGAGTTTTCGCGTAACAGAATTATGCTTTCTCATTTAGTCAAATTATAATCCGAGAGCTATCATGTCTGTAGATTGTGTGTAAGCCACAGTTTACGATTTTTCCATGTAGTTTAGCTTGAGAAAATCAATTGGGTCAGTAAATTCCTTGCGTCACATGGAGGGCTTCGAAAATCTTTTCGTCGGACGCCGACGCGGGACGCCGGTTATTCTGCAACACGGGCTCCTTAATTTTCCCACTGTGTGCCTCGCTGAGGTTCCCCGTCCACCATTCATGCAGCTGCTGCCAATTCTCTGATAAGCCTCCGCAAGGTTCACCCCGGCATCGACGTAATTTCAACTCCATTCCAAGAACTAGTCGATATCCTCACCCCAGGTCTTCCCCCGCATTGCCCAAGGCACGATCTGCGCATCCACAGGCCAAGCTGGAAGCTCATAACGGCCAGTTTCCTCGACGCTAGGCGAGCTACGTTCATGTACCGCCTGGCGCGAGGGTGCCTGCCGTTGTTTTACAGGCCCTTCATAGCCGTCCCAGCTCGTGGAGTGTGCCCATTTTGTAGCGATCGTGAGGATTCGATTCATATCTTTGAGCATTGTTTGCTTCTTGAAGCTCTTCTCCAAAGGATTGCTAGTCTCTTTAAGCTCCCAGGTCAGACTGATCGATTTTTGCACCCTTTGCCTAAACAGGCGATCAACCAGTTCGAGCTTCTTCTTGTCGAGTGCTCATACCAAGTTTGGTTGGCAAGCTGCGGTGCGGTTTTCGGTGGACGGGCGCTGGGCCTTCACGAAGTGCTTCCGAAAGCACGGAATGAGGTCTGGTTCCATCTCACCCGGAAGCGGCATCGCTTGGGCGACAAGAAGTTTATCGAAGCGTGGGTTCGTCCTGCTGTGATTTTTGATGAGTCAGGGGGAAAGCTCTCCATTGAGTTATGATGCATACTCCTAAGGTTGCTCGACTCGGCCGTGTGCGCCAGTCGACCTACGGGGTTTTGTTTGTCTCAGTGGAACCCAGAGCTGAAACCGGTCGTGACGCACGCTCGTGTGGTCGCGCTGTTCCGCGGATGGCTTTGGTGCACCGTCTCCGTGGTTGTATGCCTTAACCTCTTTTGCGTCAAGGCATTCCCGAGGGTCAGTCAGCCTTGCGTCCTGAAAGATCGACACGGCTGTTTGTGTGTTGTGGGGATGCGCGACTCTCACGCGTCCCCTGATATGTTGTTTTCCCGCATAGCTCCCGTCTCCTGCAATCCGGCTTCGCCGCGTGGCCTGCGTGATGCCCGCGGCAGTCGGTCTGGTTGAAGCGCAGTACGAGAGATGGCGCAAGTGTTGCGCTGCTAACGCCACCTAACGGCGAGGTTAATTGGGCGCAAAGAGGAGAAGGCTCTTCCTCTTTGGTTTGGCATCGGCGAGTGGCGCGGACGTTCCGCGCGTGCGCCGATCCATGCTTCTGCGAGACCGTCTCGTGAGGCCTCGTTCGAACACGCCACCGTTCGCGTGACCGTACACGCGAACGACCAGGCGTTGGTGCCCAGCATGGGGCGAACATATTCGCTCGCGATCCGGTCGCGGTGAGTCGGACTTTCGCGACTTGCCGCGCGCCCATCGGCATGTTTTGTGGATAGCAACTCGGCTAGGAGGCATTGATCTATGAAAGTTGCAATAAGTGCCCTTGTGATTGTTTGCACGACTGTGTTGTCATTCCTTTGTCCCAAGAGCACGGGAGAGAATACCACAGTGTTGAGCGTAGTAACTCAGTTGTGCTGCACCACAGCTGCCCCGTTGCCCGGGAAAGACCGTTGGCCCGAACCAAAGCCCCCCGCCCAGTCATCCCAGGTGGCCCAGGTAGAGGGGGAGCGCCGGGGTCAATGTAGCGAATGATGCGGGGTTGATGAGTACATGAAAGCTCTGGGACGCGGCACCTCTGGTTGCCAAGTCCTCTTCCCATTGAACAACGGCGCCATAATACTGGGCCGACCCGCGGCGGAGGTTCACAGCTTTGCTGGTCATTCTTCTTCACAGAGTGGAAGGGCACTGAGTTTCCTTCGGACCGCGTCTCTCTCGCAGCACATTCTGTTCGCGAGACAAGCTGACATTAGAGCGTGATGTGTAAGCTTTACAGTTGTATATTGAGTCCATATGTGTGAGTGTCAACCAGCAACAGAACAGGAAGAAATGGGGTTAACCGAGGGGACCGATTTTTATTAGTCATATCATAACAAGTCAGCAAACAAAGATACCCCTGTGTTGTCCTTCGTTCCTTTGTTTGTTGGCTTGTTATGATATAACCAGCAACAGACACACTCAAGCAGTCACGGCGCGTGTCTTTGTCGTCTTCAACGTGCCACGGAGAAACACAGGAGCGCGGCTGCTATGTTACAACTGTCATATGTGTTCTGTCAAACACAGAAGTTTCGTAGGCTTCAATAAAGGGGAAAAATCAGGCATCCACCCTTTCGTAGCAATTGCTATAAATGACAAAGGACGCAGGTCGGCAGCACACACTTACGGCGGCTCGCAGCAATGTGTATCTCGGTGACCGTGCACCACACTCTACGAACAGTTTACACCCTTTGGAGTGTCCCTTCTGCCACACACTCTAAGAACAGTTTACACCCTTTGGCTTGCCCCTTCTGCCACACAAAAATAATCGTCATCTGCCTTGATGCGTTTCCTTTCTTTATCGCTGCAAGCCCGGAACTTTCCAGTGACGAACGGCACGCGCGTTATCAGAAGAGGCACTCCAAAGGGTGTAAACTGTTCTATGCTGATAACGCGCGTGCCGTTCGTTACTGGAAAGTTCCGGGCTCGCAGCGATAAAGAAAGGAAACGCATCAAGGCAGATGACGATTATTTTTGTGTGGCAGAAGGGGCAAGCCAAAGGGTGTAAACTGTTCTTAGAGTGCACAACGATAATCGTCATCTGCCTTGATGCGTTTCCTTTTGTTAACGCTGCGAGCCCGGAACCTTCCAGTAACGAACGGCACGCGCGTTATCAGCATAGTTCCGTGCTCGCAGCGTTAAAGAAAGGAAACGCATCAAGGCGGATGACGATTATCGTTGTGTGGCAGAAGAGCCACTCCAAAGGGTGTAAACTGTTCTAAGAGTGCATAGAGTGCGGCAAGCAGGAAGTGGTGTCCAAAATTGATCTCTTAATTTATGATGCAAATATTAAAGGCTATGCTTGTGGCGGATGTGAGTGTTTTGGAGCCTGAATACGTCATAAGATTGGGTTTCGAACATCGCCGGTTGGCGGCGCAGCGCACGAGGTGACGTCATATAGTGACGTCAGTGACGTGCCGTAGGCGGCCGCAGCGTTGCCATCTGGTGAAATTGGCCACCAGATTTCGGAAATCTGGTGAAAATGTAGAGCTCCTGGTGGCCAGGCCAACAAACTACTACACCAGACAAAATCTGGGGAAAACCACTCTACCGAAATCACCATCTACCCGCGCTGCTCATCCAAACATATAACACTAGGTAGCGCCTGCGGCCGCCACGATTTAGTGTTCCTGTATATGCTCCCGAAGGTTGTATTTGTTTATTCCTCATGAAATAAAGGGAGAAATTTCAGGCGCAAACACCCCCAGATTTTCTCTCTCGCACCCGCTGAAACGACTGGCCAATCCCGTGGACTGGCGTTTCCTCTAATGACCGTCTCGTCTCATGAAATCCCTGTGTTGCTGTGCTACTGCTAGGGTACAGTGAACTATATAAAGCTTACTGTAGCTAAGGTTTGTGCTAGCGTGTGATGCTAGCGCTAGGTTTCAACGCACGTATAGTTATAAGTCGTTTCAATAGACGGCACCGGCTGTTCTAGTGGAGGAATGAATTTACCGTGGGAAGTATGGGAAGTGCAACGCCGGGCCACCGGCAATGAGTCAAGTGGCCAGCCAACACACGTGCTGACGCTCCGCTCGTTTCGCTGTCACAAAAACCTGTTGCGCGGGCCGTCTTCGACGGGAAACTTCCTGAGGATTCTGCAACATTCTGGGCTAGAATTTTCAAGTTTAAAAATGCCATGGGGGAAAAGCCCTACCAGGAACTTGCATTGTATGCACTAGCATGTCTTTCTTGCCTAGTGTCGAATGCAGTGGTGGAGCGTGTCTTCAGTCAGGTCACGCATGTTAAGACGAAGTACAGGAACAAAATGTCGCTGAAAACTTTGGATACCATTGTACTAATTCGCACAACGTTTACCTCCAGAGAGCGGTGTTGCGCGAAGTTCACTATCACAGACGATATGCTACGCAGGTTTCGTTCAGGCATCTACGATGCTCCAAGGGATGATTAAAAGCTTCTCATCGTGATTTTATATAAATAATAAGATGAGTGCTAGACGAATGTTAATTCTTGGTCATTTTTCTGCATTCGGCAATTTTATTTTCTGGTGAAATCTGGGGAAATTTTAGCGAGTTTCTGGTGTCGTGCCGACTTTCCAATCTGGCAACGCTGGGCGGCCGTGCTTTTTATTCTATGAAGAGTTCGGCGCCCATGGCGGAGTAGGCTTGCTTGCGGTGGACCTTCCAGCTCTACCCAAGAAACCGGCCTGATCTACTTCAAGCTGCTTTCCGCCGCTTGTGTACGTTTTGCGTTTACTAGCTTCAGCGTGTAGCATTCCATTGCGTAAGTACTCTCCATTCTTGCTTTGCGTTGACGCCGCTTCCAGGCCCCTTGGGCTCGCTGCGTAGCCGTAAATACAATCGCCTGATCATAAAGCGGCGCTCTGAGCCGCTTATGCTCGGTGCTATTCAATTTAGCGATCCATTTCGTATTTCATTCTTTTCACCCTTCGTCATAATAGCTCGAGCGGCGCCGTTGCCGGGATCGGCCACTTGGCGCGATGTACGATAAAGAAAACAACGGGTTGTGCTCTCTCACATCTGTGCAGCTGTTGTTCCGTAATTTATGGCTCACGCGCTCTGAGGGATTAACACGTTCGAAAACGCTGCCGCCATTTGCGCCCCATCTGTGTTTGCTCGGTGCTCGCGTGTACCGATAACCGTTGTTTTTAACAAGCGCAGCAGAAGGCGCCTCGTTACGGACGTGTTACGTTTTTCCGTCTTCAAATTCGGCAACATTTGTGTGGGGGCGTGCCGAAATTTGTGTAGCCTGCTCCCGATTCTCACGTGCCAGACGACGAATGATACCGACGAAGCGTCGCGTGCTCACCGCACGTTTGGCGAAGCCGACCACAAGGTTAGTGTTGCCCGATAAGGCGCGACGCCGGGCCGACGTAGGCCCCCACGTATTCCCCGGTTTTTGGTGGTTTGTCACCTTAAGGACCTTTTCCTTCCTGCCTAGGTCATATTTCAACCCCGTGCCCTCCCTCTCCTGCACCACCGACTGTTGTTTGAGGCCGGCCTCTTCCTTGGCAATCGATCTCTCTTGCGATCTTAGGCGAGTTCTGTGTGCGTAGCCGAGCGTACTGTTTATAGCACGTAATGAATTTTGTCCCATCACCTCTTCTCTCAGCGTCCCTCTCGAAAAAAAAATTTTGACGATTTGGCTGCGCCAACCGCGGAATATCGTGCGGAAGCACATTTTCCTCTACCAAATTAGCCATTTCCTTGCACCAAGTTAAGCATTTCTAGGCCGTTGTTTGACTGGATGCTAAATAAGTACTTTGCAGTTGCAATTTTGTCGTTAAACTGTTGTTTTATTGTACACATGATATGCATAGTCATTCATACTAGGTTGCATAATGCACACAGGCCTGGTTCTTCAGTAGACACAGGAAGTGGAGGAGGATTGCAGACTGGCACGATGACTGTTTTATGGTTTCACACTGTACTGGCTGGTGTTCGTTCTAGAGCTGCCTTCACACTTGCATGAAGGGTATGTGAGGGGAAATCGTGTGCTCCGCTATTCGCAACTTTCACGGCCATAGGGGGGGCACCACCTTAAATCCAACATGGCTATCTGAGAGATTAAGAACTAGAGCAGTCGGTGCAGTGCTGCGGTCTTGCTCAGTGACGTGTTGTTTTGCGTCATGTTCAAATGTCTCGTCAGTTTACACGCCCGCTGTTGTTAGCCTGCGTAATGGCTAACATTGGGCTAGCAGAACGCAAGATACGAAGCCTGCTTGAAGGCGAGGAAGTCCTAAACTCTGGTCATCTTGTGTGCTGCAACATAAAAGTGTGCATGTTGACGTCTGTGACTGTTGAAGGCCTTTGCATACAAACATCGCTGCTTCGAAGCAAACCACACGAGCTCTGGTTTGCTTTATCGCGACAATGTTATAAAGAGAAGTGACCGTGCTTTCTCTTTACTGTTCTATTAATTCGACTGCTTTGAATGGGCACCATGAACTTTTATACGGTGTGGTGCTCTCTGCAAGTTGTTACTTCGACCGCTTGAGTACGCCGCCATGTGGAGAAAAATCTTCCCGGTGTTTCGCGACCCAAGTTCTTTACATCAACGGTGTGGAAAGCAGCCTTAAAGCAGCATATTGTGAGCGAAAATTTTTTGTCTAGTTATCCCTGCCTGTGTTCACAAAGCTGGGTGTTGAACACGAGAAGTAAACAAAAACCCATATCTGACTGCTTTTGCGAGCTGATACGATAACCGTTCACTCTTGTAATTTAGTTATTGTGCTTTATGCGTGCTGTGCAAGCTACAGTCTTGAGTTAGTTTTACAGCCTGCGTCAGTCCTACTGCGTCTTATCTGTAGACAGATCAAGCGATACATAGCCAATATTTACTGGTCCGTAGCAATGCTCGCTTCATTCTTCCAGTTATCTTTATAAAATAATATACACACAAATCAGCTGAGGGTTCACTGCACGAACACTGCGCAGTAGTGTAACATTTGTTGGACTAGGATTTGTCACCTTACGGGTGCAGTAATGCGCGCCTGTGGACACGTTGCAGCCGTGCATCGAAGTGGCAGACGACGACAAACACGAGTTACAGGTCCCTCTACGTCCGGGTCACTTTGCTTCAATGCACAAATGGGAAACTTGTCTCTCTGTTCGAAAATGGTGAACTGTCAAGCCGGCGTTACAGAGCACGAACGCATGAGCGAGAACAAAAAATTTTGAAGCAGGTACAAGGCTCATGGAGAATGTTTGCACTCCGACGTAGTCGCGAAGGCATGAGTGGCAAAAACGCAAGCATCAACCATCCTACAACACATTTGAGTTAAGAGTGTGCATTATTTCTTTCCCTGTACATAATATAGTGCTATGCCTGCGTCTTTATGGAGGTGCATCTATTCGCGATTTCAAGTGCCCGGAATCGTCACTCATCTGTCGTATTCCAAAAAAAGTCCTGCAGCATGAAGTGCGCACTGTAAACCTTCATTGCTTCTGGGACAGCTTTGCCGATCCGCAGCTTCATAACCAATTTCTTCCTCATGGACGCAACCGGTGGGAATGAGTGAAGTCTCGCATCACCTACTGCATAACTTTTCCATTGCGGCACACAGCAAATACGGTTACGTCTATGTTTGCTCATTCTGAGCACGTTAAGTGTCCTTCGGGATCCCGCGGGAGCTTTAAATGCGTTATACCATCAACCAAAAGTGAAGGAAAAGTGTAGATAACACCAGTACGCTACGCGAATGGGCAGCAGCTAGTGGCGAGTATAATCTTTAGATTGTTTCCAGCCGCCGCAGCACGACTGCGCCACTGTCTGTGAAAGTTGCGAATACAGTTGAGCGGAGGAAGCTGGACAGGCTTGAGTGGATATTTATACCCGCTGCTCACAGTGTACACAAAGGCACTCTAATTTGGGCAAGTGAAGACTTGTTTGTTCTACACACCTTAAATAAAGAGAATTGTTTACCGTCGGTAAAGGCCACAGCCAAGGTGTTTCATACATGGGGGCCATGATGCATTGCAAGTCCTTGCACCACAGTCTGTCGTGCACAGAGCATGCAAAGCTGAACAGGTTGTTGAAGTCCCACTTGAAGGTGGTCGTTGCCAAAGACAGACATTCCTCGGCCTGGCGATGCTGGTATGCAATGTTCGCAGCCAGTCGGGTTTGACGCTGTACATCTGTTTCAGCAGTGTGCTTGGCACACTTGTGCAATCTATCATTCTCCAATGGCTTCTATCATTCTTCTGCAGTTTTGTTGCTGCACTTCAGTGCCATGAATCGCCATGATTGCTGCAGTCGCGATCATTTGACCACGTCTTTGTTGGTTGACTACTGCTGCCTCTGTCGTTGAGCTTGTTGTTTGCTGCGCTTGATGTGACAAATTTCTTCCTTAGACATTTCCGACAATGATCCCAATTCACTTTTCATATTTATTTCACACATGTGCATGTGAAATGCGTATATGAAGAGGCTTCACACAGATGGAGGTGAAATCTAGGTTGGTAGGCTAGTAGCTCCTTTGCACTAAAACCGAAGTTCACTTGAAACTTTTAATGGCAATTATGCATATCGTAAATGGGTCTTCTCGTAATACCATCCATTGCTTGATCTGTTGTACAACTTGTCACTTAGCAGGAAAAATAATGCATTCTAAAGCACTCTAAAGCAACCACTTTGGAGTGTTCAGCTCAGTCAGTCATATTGTTTTGTTAGCTGAATTGTCTGCAGCAGATGTTGTTCCTGCCTTATCTCGTCAAAAACTATCGAAACGAGCATGGTGGATGCCTCGCTTCCAAATTTATTGTAACTAAGAAGGGGTGCCTTGAGGCTCAATACTTGAACAACTATTATTCTTGCTATATATAAATTCTAATTGCCTTTCTGAAACTGAAGCTTTCTTATGCACAGATGCCAGAACACTTGCTGCTGACTGGAATGAAACACTGATCTGTGGAACATTTTACCTGGTGCCAAAACTACTGTCTTAACAAGAACCCTTCTAAAATGTTGTTCCATTCCAGTCTTAAAAGCTTACTCAAGCCAATTTACCAATAAGTCAATTCATTCTTGCCACTTTATCATTTATGCTACTACTGAGTGCTCATTGCTGGGTGTATCTCAGCCATGGCGCAGTGGGTAAGGCACTTAGCTCCGCTTCGGGGAGTGCGTAGTTCGATCCCACTGCTGGACACCCACTGGTTTAAAGATGTGCCCAAGCAGCCGCCCGGCCAGTTGTCCAGCACTCTAGGGCACTTTGCTTTTGAGTGTTTGGTGTTTTGGTGTTTTGAAATTTAAAAAAAAGTATTGGAAGAATACTTGCATTTATGAATAGTGACTATTCGATTTGAAGACCGAATCACATAGGAAATTAATCAATTATTTGCAAGTTTCAAATATTCAAACACCCCTACAAATTATTACCAATTAAGGAATTCAAATGTAATCTTTCAACCTCCTTGTTCAAGGCACCTAAGAATCTTTCCTGTGAACTTTTTGTTGGGGTTTTCTTATTTACACCAACCATATTTGCTGCTAGCAATATTTTCTTACCAATGGTGTGAATTAAATACAGGAACAGAACTGCATGCTTCTCAGCAGTAACGTTTTAGGATGACCTGCGATTATATCTTAATCTCCAGTTGTATGGGCTTTTAAACAAGTATGACTTCTTTTTCTGCTAGGTGGCTAACTTCTAATGTATGTTGCATTACATTCTATTGTTACTGCAATACTTACACTTTTTAATGTTGCCAATATTTAAGGGGGGACGCGGGTCTTGAAATCGCGAAAAATGGTCAAAAATGGCAATTTTCAAAAATTGCGTTTTTGAAGTCTTTAATGTCCCAACTATGCCTCTACAAAATATTATGGCGCAATTCCTACTCAAAGTATAAAATAAACGGTAATTTATAAACGTCGGTGAGCCGAAATTGAACGCCAAGCGCGAAGATTTGCCTCATTTTCAAGCTGCCGTAGCTCCGCGCGACGCGTACCGATCGGCGCCATCTTGGTCTCGTTTGAAAGCTGGTTTCCCGCTCTCCATTCTGGCGCCCCTCGGCACGCTGTTGACCCTCGTGCAGCGGAGGGATTGGCACCCGTTCTCAAGCGGGAAATCGTCGCGAGACAGCCGCTGATTGGGTGAACCGGGCGCCTCCTCGAGGCGCAGCCCTCTGATTGGCCGTGACGTATGCTTCGCCTTCCGCGGCCGCGTTGTCCGACTCCTTCACGTCGTCTGCTTTCGCCTGCACGCACGTCATTTTTCGAGCTCCTCTTTGTTTCCTAGTATTTTTCGTTCTGCCTTTTTCTTTATCGTTCTTCTAGATATTTTGGCTATTGGGTCGCTTCTTTTAACCACGAATTTCTTGCTTTTGCGTGCCTGGTGGCTTTGTTCCGCGTGTCACGATGGTGCGAGACGCGCGCTTGAAAGCAAGCACGCGAAAAGCAGTCGGCAAAAAGAGACGCGCATGGAATAAGAACAGTGCTACATCGTCGAGAACTACAGCTTCGGTGATGCCGCAAGCTGCTGTGCCCTTGGTGGATGCGGCAGGACTGAGCTCGCCAACAACAGCTTCGCCGGTGGATGCGGCTGAACAAACCCCGTCGACGCTAGCTTCGCCTGTGGACGCGGCTGGACAGTGCCGATCAGTGTCAACTTCGTTAACGCAAGTCTGTGCAGTGCCGGTGGATGCGCCTGGACTAAGCCCGTCGAAAATGCCAACTTTTGAGACGCTGCAAGTCGCTTCGGATTCCGTGTCGTCGGAAGCGGCTGAGCCGGCTGACCTAAGCCTAACGTTGACTTCGGCGTTTCCGCACGCCGCTTCGGTGCCGACGGACGCGGCTGAACCGAGCTCGCGTGCTCAACGCTTCGACACGGTGTTTTTCACGGAGGCGGAGTGCGCGGGGCGCGAAAATTACGCAGACAACATTAAAACTTCATTGGCGAAGCAGTCCGCGACTTCCCGCAAGTTCGAGCTAATGAACGTCGGCACAGCAAGTGAAGATGACGATCGCGGCACAGAGTACATCATCGTTGATCTCTCAGTGCTAAAGAAGATGTTTGTGTCCACAAGCTGCAGCAAGTGTGGGATGACCACTCTCCAACTCGCAAAGTGCAGTGAGAGAGAATACGGCCTAGCAGTGAAGTTGGAGCTCACATGCTCAAATTGCGATTTCGCCGAGCGGCACTTCTCGTCGCCACGAGTGCCCGGGAAATCCAACATCACGCCCTTTGAAGTCAATTTGCGGGCAATGAAGGGAATTCAAAGTATAGGCAAGGGAGCGACTGCCCTAGCAGATTTTTGTGCCACCATGAACCTCTCTCACCGAGGACTTCACCACAAGACTTTCAGGGGGCATATGGACACCATGGTGAAAGCTTGCCAGGCAGTAGCTACTGCTACAGAAGCAGCAAGCGTCAAAGTGGTGAAGGACATGTACAAGAACTTCCTGAATCCACCAGGAAATGTAGATGTCATATTTGATGGCACATGGAAGACACGTGGTCACAATTCAAATATTGCAGTAGGCTGCATCATAGAGCTATACACTGGCCTAGTACTGGACCATGTTGTGCTCTCGAGGTACTGTCGTGGGTGCCAAGGGGCACCTGATCCCAGTGATGATGGGTACGGTGACTGGGCTGTGAACCACAAGTGCATGAAAAACATCGACTGCAATGCCGGCCGGATGGAGACTGAAGCAGCTATCATTTTGTTCAACAGGTCTCTGGAAAAAAATGGGTTGCGGTACACAACTATACTTTCTGATGGTGATAGCCGCACCTTTCATGCATTGACCTCAGGAGAAGTGTATGGATATATATCCATTGAAAAGAAAGACTGCTTGAACCATGTCCACAAGCGGATGGGGACGGCTCTTCGCAACTTGGTGGAGAAGAAGAAGGCACAAGGAGAATCTCTTGGCGGAAAGGGCAACCTCACCCAAGATAAGATAAAGAAAATTACAAACTACTATGGGTATGCCTTGCGGAGCCACAGCCACGACGTTGCAGGCATGAAAAAGGCAGTGCATGCCACGCTGTTGCACATGACCTCGACAGATGAAGCCCCAGACCACAGTTGCTGTCCTCAAGGGGTTGATTCGTGGTGTGCCTTCAATCGTGCTTTGGCGAACCAAGTGGAGCCGTCACCACACAAAAACCCTCTGCCAGGCCACGTTCGCACTGCTCTTGAGCCAATATTTGCAAGGCTGGGCGACGAGGCCCTCTTGGAGCGCTGCAAAGATGGCATGACACAGAACGCCATTGAGTGCCTACACTCTGTCATTTGGAGCCAAAGCTCCAAGAACACGCATGACTCTTTGCTGGCTGTTGAAAGAGCTGTTGCAGAAGCAGTTTCTCGCTTCAACCAAGGAATGGCAGCAACCAGCAGAGCTGTTGCAGCACAGCTTGGTTACAGTCCTGGGAGCTGCCTCATTCGTAGGAGCCTTGAGAAAGATAAACAGAGGCTGTGCAGGTCTGATAAAAGTCACACCAACGCTGAAAAGGTGAAGAAGAGGATGGCCAAGAAACACAAGCCTGACAGAACCCAGGACTACTGCCCAGGACTTTTGTGAATGTGTGGCAGATTCATAGAAAATAGCAGGTGACTTTTTGAGCTTTTTTTTTTGTCAAAGGCCAACGCAATACAGAAGTTTTCACAATCTTTACATGAACAGATTTCTGTGAGTTTGGTGTTATTGTGTTCAGTAATGACTGGGCTGCATGCTAAAGCATTAAATTTTTCCATGTGATAGGTAAACAAAAGTGGCAGAGTAAGCAAAACTTTGAATGCAATTTTCTCAGCTTTGCTTTTTTGATCAAATGCCTTTGCCTTACGGAACTTTTCATAATGTTTGCATCAACTGATTTTATTGAATTAGGTATCATTTTTTTCAGTGAAACCTCAGCTGCATCCTAAAGCTTTCCATTTTTCATTAAACCAAATAGACTAGCAATTAGGTCAGGTGTAAGCTAATTACTCCTGCATTGTTTTTTTCTTCCTACTTTGATATTCATTCATGACCTATATGATGACTTTTTAAAAATTTCTTTAGCTTTAGGATGTGCAGTAGGTCCTTGGAAATGACAGCTATTCTTTAAAACTAGTTTTTTCAATTAAGAAATTACCATAATGGCCCGTAACAAAAGACCTATGTGGGATCAGTTATTTTGCGATATCTTCATTTCTAAATGAGATATATCAAATCTGAATATATATTTGGAATCAGCATTGAAAGATATATCTGCATGCGAATTTTCAGGAAGATACGTTAAGAAATAAAAAAAAAGTTTTCAAGACCCTCATCCCCCCTTAATTTATTTGTGGTAGTGCCCATGAACAGCTCTAGAAAGGGCCTTAGAAAGGGCGTTCTATATCTAATCACAAATGGTGCATTTGTGATTAGATATAGAACGGGAAAAAAAGCCAATGAAGCAAAAAAGAAACTAATCAAATAGAGGTACAAGAAAGCATTAAAAAATTAATTAAAAGCAAATGCAGAAATCGATCGGAGCAGACAAGAGAGCTCAAAATGTCGTGATCACTACGCAAGTTATTCTGTTTGGTTAGAATGCATGTTGTGGTGCCTCTGACTTCATTGTCTGGTATTTTAATATGGTAATGACAGTGGAGAGGGAAGTTAATTATGTTTAATTTAAATGTAGGCGCGGGTGCATTGGCATGCTGCCTGCTCTTGCGCTTGCACACTACATGACAACTTCAGTTAAAAGGACTCTCTATGTCCACCGCCTTGGTCGTGAGCAAGGCTGGCTGACACTCACAAGGCTATTGCACCAAAGAAACGCCAAGGAAAATGGCAGGTGGTCTGGCACCACAGTAGCTCAATATGTACAACACTGCAAAAGTGTCGCAGTAATGTTTATCTCCATATAGACAAAGAAATGGCAGTGGTTGTGTAATGTAGCTATTTATGACATGGCTTATACAGTGCCAATAGCTTAAAAGGGCTCATAATGGCAACTGCTGCGAAATATGTGGAAGCCCTGAGGAAATGAAGAGACTAGGCACATATAGTATGTGTAAGCTGTAACGACAGGTGGAGATTGATAGGCTCGTGGCCATGTGTAGCGTGTGATGTGACACTACCGGGCGTGTAGGCATTGTTGCTTAAAGAAAAAAAAAGTGTTGTGTATTCAGAAAGGAACAACTCAAGGAAAAAAATTGTAATTGCAGGCAAAAAATAATTTTGGGTGAAAAGCAAGTGCTCTTGACAATTAAAGTGTGTACTGTATTTGTGAAATGAAATGCGACTTGGAAACGTCTAAGTGGAACGCGTCATGCGTGTAGGAATGAGCGAATATTTGAAATTTCGAATGTGAACTCCTTTAGAAATCGCTATTTGATTTGTCGAGCATTCATTTCTGTTTGGATATATAGAATAATGCCTAGTAAAAGTCTACTACAAGGAGGTAACATGCAAGCCGTGACATTCTTGAACAGTTTAAATTGCAAGATAGCTGTGGTTGTTGCACAGAGGCACCAGCTTCTGGCCTGGAGCATGGGGTAGATAACTTCTGCTTGATAATTTTCAGACATTCAATAAAGATGCATCACCTTTAGGCCACCATATGAATGTCACCTTGATTTAGACTAAGCAGTTTATCATCTGAACAATCTCACCATGGTTGCAATCAACAAAAGGATCTGGTGACATGGTGTTTTTGTATTTTGTTACTGGCATCATCATGGTGCACTGCATACATTTAATTTGTTTTGAATTTACAAGCCCTTATGTTAACCCATGGTCCAGTTGTGAATGGAGTTACATGTATCAAGTCACTTAAGGGGGGATGCTAGGCTCAAGAGTCAACTTTTGAACTACTGCATCAATTTTTATCAAATTTTCAGCGACTGTTTATAATGTGCTCATTAGAATATATTCAAAGTTTCAATGCGCTAGCTCAAACAGACAAAAAGTTATAGCTCTCATATTCAGCAATCATGTGTCTCAGCTTAGGAAAACTATCATTCCAAAAATAATGGAGATATATCAACTGTTTGTAATTAGATATCTTCTAGATGGTTCATAGTGCAAGATAAGACCGCTCGCATGCTTTTTATGCAATTTCTGTAAAAATGTCATCAATCTAAAAACAAAGTTCAATTTTTTTGTTGTCATTACATGTCAGACATCTCAAAATATTTTCTGTTAGAAACTATTTAGCACCCTAAAAAGTATCTTATCTTGTTCCTGAGAAAATTTCAGTCTAGAAACCACCTTGAAAGCATCTTTTGGCAATGTAGTTTAGAAATGATTGTTTTCCTAACGGTTTTGTTTCCCCAAAATGTGCAAACTCAGAAAAATGAGTTCAAAGATTTGAGAACATGCTATTTTATTTTGTGGTAAAAAAAAATTAATCAAAGTGCCCTGCTCCATAGGTCTGGCCCTCATCTTCAACGCGACGCTGTTCTGTGGCAATTGCTTCAAGCCTTCTTTTCTTTTTCTCAACTTTAGAGCTGTCCATCGCCCTTGCCTTCGCTCGGGCAATGCTTTGATGGGTTGCTTGTTGGACGTGCTTCATCGTCTGGACTCCATGTTCTAGTTCCAGCTTGTCAAATACTCTCTTGATGCCACGTGCACCCTCATTAAATTCTAGTACAGCCAAGGCTGCTGCAGTCTCCACGGTTCTCAGGGATGCGAATTGGGTCTTCGGGCACTTCTTCCACACTAGCGCATTGAAAGACTCGTTTGCATTCTGTGCCTGCATTCTTGAGCATCGTGCAAGGAGCTCTGGCTTACTAAGCCGGTTGTAGAGAGGCACAAGCTCTTTGGCAACGTCTCTGCTGAAAGCTGGACGATGGGGTCTTGGCACTGATGGCTTACCAGCTTCAACTAGGGCTTTGTGCCGATTGTAGTGACACCATGAGTCCTCACCATGTGGACAAGCGTCATGTCGTGGGACTTCGTCCGTCGAGTAGGAGTGAAAAAGTGTCGCAAATACTCCTCGTTGCATTTTTGTCACATCTGGAGCATTTTCTTTCAGGGCAGATGCATAGTAAGCAGTGAGTTTTTTTACCACGCTTTGCGTCAGCTTCCCCTTGCCTCCTAGACCTTTCGTCGTTTTCTTTAGTTTTTCAATTCCAGCATAAACACGTTTTGCGACATGATTTATGCAGTCTTCCTTCACAATCTCTTTATCATACAGCTGCAGGCTGGAGACATGCAGGAATGATTTGCTGTCGCCATCACAGAGCACTGTGGTGTATTGCATGTTGTGAAGCTCCTTAGAGCGACTGAATATTATGCCTGCAGCTTCAACTTCCATGGCATTCGACGATCCACTGAAGTTCTTCTGGCAGACCTCACTGTGTGCTTTTTTCCAATCTTGATGTCCATCTTCACCTTCTTTGGGACCATAGTTGCAGCCATGGCAATAGTTGCATTGCACAGCAAAATCCAGCACCAACCCAGTTTCCAGCTCGATAGCAATGCCGAGCCCAAAGTGTGAGGTGTGGCCGCGTTTATGCCAAGTTCCGTCATAACTTACACACACGTCCAAAAGTTGAGTGGAGCCAGCAACGGAGTTGATTGCCCTCACAGCGGCTCCGGCTTCGCGCATGACATCAGATGCAGCTTCCATAGCGGCTCTGTGCACCTTCTCCGATACTGTCTGGTATGTATTGTGGTGCATGGGCATTGGCGCGTCCATACCCGCAAAAAAGTTTGCCATGGTTTTGTAGTTCATGCCGCAGTTATGGCTTGCAACCACGAGGCGCAATGAAAGCTCAGGCTGCCGACTGGACTTCACAGGTGGAGCATGTGGTGGACATGCCACCACGACTGGACATGCCACGACTGGACTTCACAGGTGGACTCACAGGTGGAGACTTCACCACACCATCTACACATCACGACAAACTCCAGATTCACACCCGCACCGATTTCTTCCAAGTCCAACGACTGTCCGTGACAATGCGGGCACAGAAGCGATGTTACCACCGCCTTGATGGCTGTAACTTTTACAAAACGGTAGCCGCTGGGCTCCGGCGTTACCTCGCTTTCGTCGGCAGGACCCTGGAAAAGTAGCGCGACCTTCCTTTCAAATGTCGTCAATTGGCACTCACCACCATCAGCAGAACCAGTAGACATTTCCATAGGTGACGAACCACCAGCTTGTAGGGTTCGCATCAGCCGCCGGCAGCGGGCTTGGGCTTGGCGAACGCACAGGCAGACGCTCACTTGCTGGCGGTCGCCCAGTGCTGTTTAGGCCTCTCGCTTTCGTCGTGCGTTTTCGCTTCCCGAAGCTTTTCTGTGTCGAAGCCTTCGTTGCGGGCATCTTCGGGTCACACCACCGGCCACCCGATGATCGCAATAAGCTCACAGAAGGAAGATATAGCAACGCATAGCAAGCGTCGAGCGCAACCAAAGCAGGAACGACTCCAAATGGCGCGAAAACAGCGTTGGGTGGTCACGTGGTACATTTCCGCCAATCCGAGCTCCTGTTTCGGTTTGCCACCTAGCGCTCGTCCTGTCTGCTCCTTTCTGTGTCCGTGTTTCACTTCGCGCTAGAAGCCAATATCATGTTACCGTACCAACTCGCCCAGCTGTCTATCCTTTTGCATTACAGCTCCTGTTTTGGTTTCTGTGGCCAGTAATATGCCTTTCTTTTTTAGTTCTTCGATAGTTGCCTTGCATAGTCTCGATGGAAAGTATTCCGTCACTAAACAGCGCGAAAAACAAACTTTCTATCACAGGCATTCACTTCACGTTCGGTTTTTTGCCCGCACCGCGGCCGCGTCTTGAAAAGAGCGTTCACAGACGCCTTCGACGGCAAATGCGCCCCACCGCGTCGTGAAAAAAATTCATTTTCTTCTTTTCTACTTCTCCGATAACAACCAAACCTGGTGAGAATATTCTTCATTAAACCAGCAATCCAAAACAACTCAAGCTTTAAAACACATTTTTTTTTCCGAAAATCGGTATTTTAGCCCCGCATCCCCCCTTAAATAAGCCTTCTTTTTCTTTACCATACGGACTTCTATGCGCCCTTTATTTACACTTATAGATATGGAATATTTGGAGTTTGATTCACTTGGAAAATTCCACCGTTTAAACACCCGTACATACACTGGGAGTCCAATGTCACACCAGTATGTACAGGGGGTCCACTGCTGAAGGAAATACTTTTGCAGTGCCCTTACATGCTTCCACTGCCACTTGCAGCTAGGGTGCCAGAAAAGAGAGAGCCACACATTTGAGTCTTCCCTTTAACAGTGGACCACACTGTTAAACCAGGTGGTCATGAAATCTGGTGTGGGCTCTTATATAACCACACGATCCCAGATTATGCCATTTGTCATACAAACTGGAAAGGGTGGATATGATAGTGTGCATTTTACTTTCCTTATCTAAATTGATGCATTTCATTCTGTGCGCATAGTACGCAGACTTCAATATGTGCACATGGCAACAAGGGTGTCTATTAGTAGCAGTTCGCGAGCACATAAGTGCTAAGAACATGTATCTAGGCCAGTTGTTGTATGACAGTAAATCAGGACAACCTCGTGCGAACCAGATGGTTACAACAACAATACACAGGCAGGATGGGTGCTGTCCTGTCTGTGTGTATTGCTATTGGGATTGTCTGGTTTGCGCAAGATTCTTCCCATTTTATTGGTGTTTGCTGCAGACATTGTGATAAAAGCACAGCTACCTGTGTCAGGGGATAGTGCTTCTGCTTGATGTCATTAAACTGAGCAAAGCAGTACGTAGTGGTAAAAACTGCTGACAAGAATAAAGACATGCTAATAGTACCGAGCACTCCATTCAATGCAAAGTCATCCTGTACAGGTTTACCAGGTTGACATTGGTTCACAGCAGACTGTCGCCCTATGTCATTTCTTGTACCTTCCTGTGCCGAATTAAAAGTAAAATTTTGTGTGCGGTTGGATAAAACGGTGCTTACCTCTTGTGATTTGAGGTAGCAACTTATCATCTGCAATAAAATCACGTGCACCTAGTAGTTGTCAGTCCTAGCTAGACCCATATTTCATTGTTTCACCCACTGCAGTATTGCCACTGCCTGTCTTCATGGGTCCAAGCAGGACTGTTGCATCGTGTTGTGCCAACTTACCTATTTCCTACTTATTTCTGCAGGATGCCTAACCCAAGCTTTGCACCCCGTGGTCGAGGTGGGTATCCACCCCGTGGAGGACTGCGCACTCGTGGCTCGACCGGATTCCGGACTCCAGGAATGAGACCTACTGCTTCCAGAGTTGGCTCCACGACTGGTTTTCGGTCTGCGGGCTTTCGCAACTCCTTTAGGCCTAGAGCCCCATCAGTTGCTCCTAGAACTGGCTTGCAGGCCCCGAGGATGACATCTCCACACTCAGGCAGGTCTTCAGAAGCAGCCTACGGGCCTCCCATCAATGCAGGTGCTCCTCCTGGCATGGGTGGAGCTGGTGACGCGGATGAGCGAGGAGCGCCGCGAAAGCCAGTTGCACATTCTGTCAGCACATGGACGGTGCAGATCGGAGAAGTGCCCATCTCGTACATCTCGCGGGAGAAGTGGAGGGAGCAGTGCCGCCCCGAAAAGGGCATGCGGCCCGACATGATCGACGAGCCGTTCCGGGGCTGCACCCTGCAGGACAGGCACCCCAACGAGCCCAAAGCCTCGTACACAGAGCAGGAGATGCGTAACCTCTGCCCCACCTGCGGCACTCTGGTGATCCACTGGGAAACCCACAAGCAGGGAAAGCTGCACCGCGAGCGATCCAAGGCCAGAGAGTCCAACAGCCACGCGCCGGGACCAACGCAGCAGGATGTCGTAGCTGCACTACGCGTGCTCCAGGCCACGCGACCTGACATCATCGCGGCCTCCCTTGCCGCCAGTTCACCCAACTTGCTCGCATCTCTCAGCAACAACGGCGGGAACAGAGTGTCGCCTCCGCCCGAAAGGATGAGGCGAGGCCCCCGGTCTAGGTCTCCGTCGCCGGACAGGAAGCGACATTCCACCCGATGGGAGCCAGCGGACCATTATGACCGCTATGACGAGGCTGCCCGAGCTCCAGCTCGTACGGGTGTCCCCAAGGGTGCACCTTCCAGGGCTGGTCCTGGGCCAATGTGAGGATCACGTATTATATTTATTTTTGTCTTTGTGTTTGCAGGCTCTTGAAGTTTGCAGCAGCGATCCTGCCAATGTCTGCAGGTTTTGCAAACGCAGCACCCAAGTTGTGCACTCAAAATCGGCATGCAACTTCGAAATGCTATGGAGGCCTGTCCACCTACACGTGGTCACTGGTTTCCTTCGCCATAATTTTGAACACTCTCCCAAGGACAGCATCGTACTGAACCATTTTTGATCTCGTGGATCAGTCATTTGATACCTTGGGATTACTTCTTTAGCCATCCATCTGCATCAAAAGGTCAAGGCCAAGTCACTATGTCGTGTAGGCATTCTGCCCACTAACTAGAGATCTTGTCTGGCACATGCCAAGTTATCCCAGCAGGGGTGACAGCTAATTACTACGGATGTTTCACGAAATCTTTATGCGATGAATGCAAACTACTGATGGCAACTGCAAGTTGCTGCTTGGGGCTTTTCAAGTACGTCTCTTCACTAGTCGTTCGTGCTGCCTTTCAGATGTCATGCATTAGTGACACCTGCTGGTGGTCATGACTTGGTGCTTTGTGGGGATGACTCCTTTGTGGGTTTGACTCCCAGCTGCAGTGACTGCATTCTGACAATGTATAATGCAAGCATGCTCATGTACTTAGATTTAAGCTTGGGTTAAAAAAACTCCAGGTTGTTACAAGTCATTTCAAGCCCGTGACTGTGCTCTGACTGACAGGCTTTGGACTGTTGAGCAGCACGAGCATTGCGATTCACCTAGCAGTACGAAAGGCTGGTTGACAGTTATCGAAGACCAATGGCTGTTCCAGTGAAGTCACTGCTCATCTTTCAGGATGGTTTGTTGATTTGCAAGTTGACTCTATGTTTGAGCATTGTTGCCACAGTGGCCCATAGTTATTAATGAGGTGACTTGACAGTTTCGTTGTCACACAAGAAACAGTGGTGTTTCTCCTGCTTGCTTTGCTCCTGTTTGAAGCTCCACAGTTCAGCGAGGCTTTGGCCATACATTATATTTGGATAGAAGTTAGGGTCAACAAAAGGAGAATCCCATTATGGCCATTTGTTGGATGCACATGGCCCTGTCGTTGCCTCATGCACTACCGATTCTTCGGGGGAACAAAGGTAGCCTGGAGTGCACTGAACAAGAAAGAAGAAAGCCATGCTGCTGTGCTGCTTCCATTAATTCACTGTGCAAAAAGGGTATTATCACTGACAACATCAAATTGACAACAAATCACAGACCTGAATCTATTAGTGTACGCAGGAGCTCCACAATCCATACACATGTGGCCAGTTGTCGGATGCATGGCCAATCATCGCTACATGCACTCTATTATTCGGAGAAAATAGGCCGGGAAAGGGAAGAAGGAAGCCACAGCCAAATGCTGCAAGGAATTCAGGAGCCCATTGTTGCCAACAATTTGGAGTGGTCCATGTTCTTTGGAGACAAAAAATTTCACTGACGATTACGATGCTCCCTAATGCGAAATTTAAGCGCAGCTCTATACGCTTTCGTTTTGCAATGTATTGGCTGGCACGGACAATCTATCTCGTGCGGCACGTTACAGACGGAGTGAATTCTGGTGCGACTGCCTCGGTAATCAGGAGATGACTAGGCAGTGCATGGGTGACACATGGATGCGATTCAACGCAGCTGTTGCAGACAGACCTCCACTCATGCAACTGTTTGTTTCCATATGCCGTATTTACACGAGTGTAAGTCGACTGGAATGTAAGTCAACCCCCCCATATCGTGTGACAGGAAAAAAAAGAGAGAGAGCATACCCGAGGGCACATTTGATAACGAAAATTTATTAGTAGCTGACATGGTCACTGGACTACTCATCTTCACTAGTGCTGCCATCGTCATCGTTGCTACGGGGTCCCACAGCGCGTCGTCGTCCCGCGAGATTTCACATTTAGCAAACGACCACACCACATCTTGTGGAACAGCAGCTCACGCCGAATGCACCCAACCACACGCAGCCGTCAGGGAGGCTCTTTTGACAGGTCTGGTTGGCGTAATTTCGCGGTCTTCTGCCACCAGCCACTCGTATTCACGGCGTAGCAGGTCCTTAGAAGGTGAAGATCCAGGCTTGTTTCATGACCATGTCGCACTTCACTGGCAGGGACCCATTGCGCATTTCAGCGACGTACGCCGCAAGCTTACCCAACAGCTCCGGAAAGCATCCAGACTTCGGCACTTGGGAAATTCCTCGCTTGCCGTCACAGGTGAAAATTTCGCTTCGCTGCAGTCGCCACTCTCGCACCACCCGTTCAAAAACATGAACTTGCGGCCCGCTGTGCAGTGATTTGTTTCTTTGGCGTAAAGGATGGCAGCCCTCTTGAACGCTGCTGTGAGCGAGTGCCGAATGATTTAGTGCGCCTGGAGCACTCGTGACGACTGAGGAAGCATAGAAGTAGCATGTAGCCAGCAGTCAAGTGGAATGCGTCAAACCAATGCCTTTCGTCAAACTATAGAGAAAGCTAAGCGCAACAGGCAAGGAAAAACCCGCGAGCAGTGTCTGCTCTTCCATAAACTACCAATGCTCCCCACAAGCGCCGCCGTTCTGAGGGTGCCGCCGCGAATGGAATAGCAGCGCTTCCACCAACTATCGACACCCCCTCATGAGTGTTGTGTGCACTGTAAAACTCTCAAAAAATGTTGAAAAACCCTTCCGACAAGCGAACAAACAGGTGGTATAGCAAAAAGCTATGGGTACGGCCATAGAGCAAACATAAAATTGTAACTACCTTGTAGCTTCCGTTGGTCTTGCCTTTTTGGTGGTGCCACGTTTTGGTTTCGATTGTAAGTCGACCCCCCACTTCAGATTTTCAAATTTTAAATAAGTGGTCGACTTACAATCGTGTAAATACAGTATGACATTGATGGCATTGTCGATAAACACATGACATGTGCTACTCTGGCGTCATCTCGTAGCCATCACCACTGCAGAGCCCATCTTGCGTGGCACTGTTTTTCTCATGCTTTTTGCTATACCATCCTCCTCCACTTCCCTCCTGGAACTCTCTTCGCTATTGCCATCCTTAATCCCCCGTGGCACTCCGTGTTCGCTTATTGAACCTTCGCTGTGCTCGGTTATGCCAAGGGATGCCGACACTTGCCACAGGAACGGGTGCCTAAAAGCTGCAATCTTTTAGTCGGGAGAAATTATTGGACATAGTGCATTGAGAGACTAATTGCTTGCCAGAAGACAAGACTTTCCATGACCTCCAATTGCAAAGATGCCAATTGCACAATAGACAAGCAGAAGACCAGGTACCATTTTTGACAGTTGTGCTGAGAGGGTGTTGCAAATTCAGCATTAGCTTTTTATTAGCTTTTTTTTTCTTTTTTCTCGAGACAAAGCCCCCCCCCCCCCCCCCCCCCCGGAATCTCCCAACAAGATGGACCCTCACGCAATCCCCTAGGTGACTCCTCTGCACACCACAGAAGACTGCCCTTCTGCACGCTAACAAGATGTAGGGCTTGACATCGTCCATCTCTCTCGGCCATGCTGCAGTTATGGCACACTGCATAGAACTACCCTTTGCCACACTGATAAGACGTAAGACTTGGTCCATCTCTCTCAACCATGCTGTGGTTAAGGGGAGACATGGCTTTAACATCGCAAATGAAAAAAGTGGCAAAAAAATTAGATTTTTGATAAATCACATTTTCAGTTTCTATAGCTCTTTTTCTATGTGATTTTGAAGTTTATAACTAAAGACCATGTAGAAGTGCTCTAAAAAATTTCGTATTACCTAAGGCGGCAGAAAATTTGTAAATCACACAGACTGTTTTTCAAGCCACAATATCTCTGGAATGGCGCAACCAAGTGCCGTCATCTCGGTCTCATCAGAAAGCATGTTTGTCCGTCATCAAATTTGCTGCATCGGCCATCTCCAGACGGAAACAAGTGCCCAAAAGCAAATGATTGAAGCTCGTTCCGAAGTCGCTGATTGGCCATGCCTGCCACATTACTTCATCGCACTCCACCATTGGTCTGGTGCTCGCTCCATAGGGGTGCCGTCTGCTCTTTGTACGTCATGAGTTCCCAACGTCTCGGCCACCATAATCTTGACGAGTGTCAAAATGGGCGCTACGTGGACGTCACAGAAACGCGGCCGATTACTTTGTTTGTAAATGTCTCAGACCCATAGGTAGGCATTCCAAGCATCGATGACTTGGACTTCGCAACCCAGCTTCGTGCCAGCAATCCTTGGTCACACTGCTAAGCCTTTCGAGCATCAGTGCTTTGGAATTCACGTCCAAGCACTGTGCATATCGGTGCCTCCGACTCGGCGATCAAGCAAATTGCGCACAGACTCATCGGACTTGCGACCGTGTACATGGAGCGTATGCTCTTTGGGCCCGCAATTAGGCATTTCACACATCGGCACATTGGACTCTGCGATTAAGCACACCACATGGACTCCTCAAAGCCACAACTAGGCATTTCGTGCATCAGTTTCTTGGACTGTGCGACTGCAGCACAGCGAGCATTGACTCCTCGAACCCACAACTAGGCATTTTGTGCATCGCCACCTCGGACTTCACAACTGAGCTCTATGAGGATTGGCTCCTCGGACCAGTGCTAGGCGTTTCACTCATCGGCATTTCGGGTTATGTAACTAAGTGCATCGACTCGTCAGGCCCACGAGTAGCCATTTTGCGCATTGTCACCTCGGACCTGCAACCGAACACATAGCGCGCCGGCTCTTATCATATTGTCACAATATCTTGTAACCATATCCATCAAACCGACCCTTCATAAACAGAACCTCATCATGAGATCTGTTCACTAGGCTCCTTGAGCCAGCGCAGACACCTGGCTGCAGAAGCGAGCAATCGCGCAAAAGTACAAGCCGGAAAGGCACGTAGCAGCTGCATTGCTGCCTATCTTATCAGTGATTCACTGATCCCAAGCTTCACGGCCATAGTCAAAGAAAGCAACTCGGAACGCTGTTAAGAACCTTCATTCTGTGATATGGTCGATTCTGAACAAAAGACAAAAGATGCTTCACTGATTATACAGGAGACTGCTATCAATGAGGCAGTCTGCAGACGTGACCCTGGAACTGTATTCTTGCCCCTACGAAGTTCTGCTTCACTTGGTTTAAAACTCGGGTAACATGCTGAGCGGCATTAAAAATGCAACGCGAAAAGGGGAAATGAAGGCACAGGAGAGCAGAGGTCACATGTCCAAGAAGCCCTGCATCACAAACCAAATAGTAAAATTTGGTGCCTTTTAGAAAAAGTGAAGCTTTAAAAAACAAAACGCAAGAATGGCACGCCCTTAAATATATTTAGCTATGCAATCAATATTTAACAAGCCTTCCATTGCATTATTAAAACTCTCCAGGAAGTGCAAACGGCTAAGATTGTGCTGCATAAACTATTCTCAAGATATCACTGAAATTTTTATGGAAGCATCAGCGAGGCATTCTAGATATCTGCCAATTTTCGTCAACATCTGTTGAGGAATAAGAAAGTATTTCCTCAAAGTCACAGCCCCCTGAAAGCGCATTGCTGAGGAATGCCCTTTGGCACACCAAGACGAGTTTTGAAATGGAGACTCCTTCACACCGTCTGTTTCTGCCATGCCGTTTCAAGGCACACGGCAGAAGACCGCACATGTCCATCTCCCTCAGCCTTGTGATCAAATCGCACCGCAGAGGACAGCCCTTCGGTGCACCGACAAGGTTTAGGGCTTGACATGGTCTCTCTCACTCGAACTTTTGGTCGACGCTCACTGAAGAGGACTGCCCTTAGGTGCATCAAGACAGCGTTTGACAGAGTGACTCCTCTTAACCGTCTATCTTTGCCATGTTGCTTTCAAGGCACATCGCAGTAGGCTGCCTTTCTATGTACTAAGACATGGGGCTTGACGGGGTCCACCTCTCAGCTATGCTGTGGTTAAGGCATACTGCAGAGGACTTCGGTTCTACGCACCAGAACATAAGTTTGATATGTCGACGCCTTTACACTATTTGTCTTTGCCATGCTGCTTTCAAAGCACACCACAGGGGAGTGCTCTTCTGCATAGTGACGAGACATAGGGCTTGACATTCATCCATCTATATGTTCCATCTTTCTCAGCCATGCTATGGTTATGGCACACCGCTAAAGACATCCCTTTGGTGCACTGACAACGCTTAGGGCGTGACGTAGCCCATCTCTCAGCCATGCGGTGGTCAGGGCACACAGTAGAGGACTGTGTGCCCTGACCACCGCATGGCCAAAAGAAGGAGAAGAGAAGCAAAACGAAAGAGGCCAAAACGTAATGTTTGACATGGTGATTCCTCATGCCACCTGTCTTTGCCATACTGCCTTTAACGAACGCTGCAGAAGACTGCCTTTCTGCACACCGAGACGTAGGGCGCGACATGTTCCATCTCTCTCAGCCATGCTGTGGTTATTGCACATTGTAGGCTGCCCTTCGGTGCACCAACAAGACATAGGGCTTGACATAGTCCACCTTTCGACCATGCTGTGATCAAGGCATACAGCAGAGGACTACTCTTTGGCACAGGAAGACATGGGGTTTGACATGGTGATTCCTGACACCATCTGTCATCGCTGCGCTGCTTTCAAAGCAGACTGCAAAAGACTGCCCATCTGTGCAGTGACAAGACATAGGACTTGACATGGTTCATCTATGTCAGCCATGCTGTGGTTAAGGCACACCACAGAGGACTACCTTTGGGCACCAAGACATAGTATTTGACATGGTGACTATTCTACACCACCTGTTTTTGCCATGCTGCTTTCAAGGCACACTGCAGAAGACTGTCCTCTTGTGCACCGACAAGAGGTAGGACTTGACATGCTCCATATCTTTTGGCCATGCTGTGGTCAAGGCACACCCCAGAAGAGTGCCCCTTTGGCACACTGACAAGAAATGGGGCTTGACTTGGTCCATCTACCTCGCCGTGCACTAGTCAAGGCACACCGCAAAGGACTGCTGTTCGGCATGCCAAGACATGGGGTTTGCCATTCTGACTCCTCCACACCATTTGTCATCGCCACACTGCTTTCAAAGCAGGCCGCAAAAGGCTGCTCTTCTGTGCACCAAGAAGACGTAGGGCTTGACATGGGCCACATGTCTTGGCCATGCTGCCGTCCAGGCACACTACAGAAGTCGGCGCACCAAGATATAGGGTTTGACATGGCAACTCCTTTACATAGCCTGTCTTTACCATGCTGCTTTCAAGGCTCACTACAGAAGACTGCCCTTCTAGGTGTTCTTGAGATATAGGGCTTGACTGTGTGATAGTTTAGGCTTCTTGGTACGGCATTTTTAGGAAAAGGTTTGTTTAGCGAAGGTCAGGGGAAAGAAGAAAGGATGTACACACGACAGTGCAAGACACGAGACCGACTTGGTCCGTCTCTTTTGGCCATGCAGCGGTCAACACACACTGGAGAGGGCTGCCCTTAGGCACACCAAGACATCGGGTTTGACTTGGTGGCTCCTGTGCACATTGGAGTTTCATACAATTAGTAGAGGGAACTGTGACACTATTGTCTACAGCAGCTGCAAGCAGGGCGTGGGGATAACGGTTAGTACATGGATTTGCCTAAGCTTTGGCCTTCTAGCTTCAAGTGGCCTCGTGACTTCAGAAACAGATAATTTCAAAAAAAAATACATTAGAAATAATTAGATAAACATTATTTAAGTCGTATGACAACAGGATTCGAGCACAGGGCCTGTACCACAGAAACCCAACATCAAAACCATTATGCCATAGAGAATGACCACTGCATTTAGCAGTGATTATATGTATTCGCAGTCTTATCGTCTTCTGCATTTAAAGAGAACTGTATAGATTGCTTTGAAACGTAGGCCAGTGAAGGCGTAATAAAGGAACCCATGAGAACGTCTGCAGCCACGAGTATAAAGATTTGTCAAATTCGAGCCCTAACCATCATTCCCATGGTGGCTAAACGAATGCAGCAACCAGAGTTCCCTCTAGTAACAATCGTAGGAAACATCGTAGAAAGCTGCGAGTAGCATAGCCAGTGCGGACAATCTCTCTTGTTGCGCATTGCAAGCGGAGCAAAGTGTGGCGCTCACTAATCTGGCGATCGCAAGAGGCAGCGCATGGGTGCGATCCACAGTAGTCGTCGTGCAGCGTTTTGTTTCCATACAGACGATGCGTGCTACTCTGATGCCGTATTGTAGCCGTCGTCGCCACACTGCCAGTCTTGCGCTGCTCTATGCTTTTCTTGTCATGCTTTCGTTCCACCGATGACAAGAGCAGCCCTTCGTCATGGGGAAATCGTGCCACCAGTGCCAGCGGGGACACCATCCAAGGAAACATCACATCTAGCCTTACTCGGAGTCGCTTGCCATCGCCCCTTGCAGGAGCAGTGATCTCCATCACAACACGCTGGCACTGCAGACTGGCCTCGGCAGCTGATGCTGTGGATGAGCATAACCCTCCCAGCCTCGCACCACCCTGGCCCTCCGCCTAATCTGCCCTAGGAAGTGCAGATGAGATCGCCCACACAGCTGTGGTTGCCGTTGCCGCCGGCAGCTCGGACTATGTGCGGGCCGTTTCCCCTCCACTCTCCACCTTGCGCTCTCTTCTTTCATCTCCCACTGCGCTCCTCATTCGCTTTCATGTTTTGCTGTGCTCATTCACTCGCTTATGAGGTACAACACTCGAACGCAGGAATGGCCGCCTAAGAGCTGTGCTCTAGAAAATGTTCAACGATTACGATACTCCCTAATAATAAATTTGGGCACAGCTCTATATGTGCTTCCATTTCGCGATATAGAGGCAGAGAATTTGAGACCGAAATCACGGCACTGTCTGGTATTGGGCCAGTGCCATCAACACCTTCGCAGAGGGACAGTATAAGAGCGCTGGCATGATGAGCAGCATTGGAGCCAGCTGTGGAAGAAGACTATGAAGAACGCGCAAACACTGGCACGAGCGCAAGGGGCGCTACGGCAGAGATGGCATGATGAGAGCGTCGGAATCAACTGTGGAAGACGACAAATGCGGGAGCAGTGGCACGAGCGTGTTCGGTTACACCGAGGGATGCCAACGAGTCGCCTGTTGTCAGATGCATAAACACCTGCGTACTTAAGATTTTGGTGCACATTAAAGAACCCCAGGTGGTCTAAATTTCCAGAGTCCCCCCACTACGGTGTGCCTCATAATCAGTTCGTGGTTTTGGCACGTAAAACCCCATAATATAATTGATGTTTTAATGCTTGATTGTGCTAATCCTTTGGCTCATTCATATAAAGGTACTAAAAAGCCGATAATTATTTAAATCATGGCTTTAGATGGCAGACTATTTTTAATTGCTTTAAATGCAATCTGAGTGTTTGCAAACTTAAAAGCCGGAACACAAATTTTCTTTGGTTAATGCTGCTCTGTAGTAACTGGATGCTGTATTGTCCTGGCGGCACTAACTTTTTATTTGGGGAATACTGAAGCCTGCACATAATCGTGTGCTTTCACAATCGAAAGCCAGCAGATTGAGCTTTTTAAAACCTGTATTTTTCTTCACTCTAACAAATTATATGATGCACCAGTCTTTTGACACCACTATATGGCGCTGCGTCACTGCTTTTTTTTTCACCGTTGAATCACACTTGAGCAACTTTGTATGAGTGCCTGCCTTTATCAGACCGGTCTTGGACTGTTCTTGATGGCTGCTTTTATTGCCTTATAAATCTGCCTATGACAGCACTGGACCATGGCTTGCTTTCAACGCGTGATGAACCTTGACACTGGATCACAGCTTGAATTCTTCACTAGATAAGCGTTTGATAAAAAGGTGGATGACTGCTCACCTTTGCTAACGAATCAAACTTGGACAAGCTGGCTTACTGTTGCCCTTAGGCAGTGGACATGTCTTGGCTCTGACACCTTGGCTTTCAGCACTGGGTCACCGTTTGGCTGACTACCTTAGTCAACAGATATTTTGGACAATGCTTAGTCACTGCTCGCCCTTGTCAGAGGGTCTCTCTTGGACAACACCGGATTGCTGGTTACTTTATCAATGGATGCCTTGCACTTGGTCAGTGCATTTACCTTTGATGACGCTGGATCACTGTAGGGCTTTATCAGTGGATCGTCTTGGACAGCACTGGACGTCTGCTTGCCTTTGTTATTGAAAATCGCCTGGATGCTACTGGACAGCATGTGTGCATCAGTGGATCAGTCTTAGCTCTGAATCGCAGCTTACCTTTATTGATAGATAAGTGACTGCCTTTTCAGTGGCTCACTTGTGGCCAATCCTGAATCGCTGCTCGCCAGTGACAGCACTGGACAAATCGCTGCTGGGTCAGCAAACTACTCTCGGATACTTGTATCATTGCTGCCTTCGTTAATGGATCAGTTTCGAGCAACAACGGATCGCCACTTGCCTTCAACCTACCAGTCTTGGAAAATGCTGGATAACTGCTCTTTGGCTGGACTGGCTTTGGCCAACATTAGATTTTAGCTGCCATGCAAGAGTTAGCGTATTGGGCAGGGCTGGGTGCCTGCCCACTGTCGTCAGGGGATCACACTTGAGCAACACTGGATGTCTGGCTGCCTTCACCGATCGATCCGTCTTGACAGTGAATCGTCACTTGAATAGTAGCATTTCTTGCTTTCATCAGTGGACCATCTTTGACGGGGAAAGATAACTACGTGCCTTCCCAAGGAAGTCTTGGTTATCTGTGCCAGCATTTTTTTGCAGGACAGAAGTTGACCATACCATGGAATGTCTGTGTCCATTGAAGACCAGTCAATTTCTTCTCTTCTTGGGGGAATAATGCTTGAATTTTCTTTTTTTTGTAAAGAGTTTGGTTACCTGCAGTCTGTTCCTCAAATGGTGTTTCACCATGTCGTGCTTCTTATCATAGTTTGTTCAAATTCCTGAAATTTTTCTTTCACAGAGGTTACCAATGCAGTACATTTTTGTAATGGGAACATCTCATTTATTTGGACAAGAAAAAACAACACCCAAGCTTGTAATACTTCATTGCCCACCTCACCTAAGCACTATGGTGCAAATAACTACCAAACCAACTAGCCCAAAGTTGGTAGTGCTGGAGAATATTATGCCTTTTGGGGGGGCATTAAGAAAAGCATGAAATCAGTCGAGAGTGGTAACAGATTAGAAGAGAAAAGGTTGCAGTTTAATCTTTTCAGGGTCAGTTTATTTTCCGAAGTGCAACCTCCCCAGTGTGGAAATTTTTTGTTGCAGATTTAAGATATTCAGGCTGACCCATTTTGAAATAAAAAAAAACTTACCGCCATTTTTTTAGTGACCATAAAGTGGCAACAAAATATTTTCAGTAAGTAAACATGCATTGCTTATTCGTGAATACAGGTGTGCTTCTTTTAAATACTCATAAGAATAAAAAGGCAGATTCACTGAAATTGATACGTTTTTATTTGGCGCTTGGGTAGTAGTTCGCACCGGAGGTATCGCTGCTCGACTTGCTGCAAAGCAACTGGCACGCACGCCCATAGTATAATCGAACACGTATGTGAGCACGCACAAAAATCCTGTAATTGTGAACCTGTCAGAAAGACTAAAGTCGGAAACCTGCAGTTATCCTTAATTTCCTCGTTGAGGGGCAATCGGTTTTCGTGATCCAAGTCTCAAAAAAAGAAACAAAGGCATAGCAGTATCGTTTGTATATACCAGCACCCATCTATGAACAGGTGTAATCGCACCTTTGTGAGGAACAGACAGGCTAGCATCTAGCTGTAACCCCTTGAGGGATTAGAAACCAGATGGACAGCACTTTTCACGAACACAACTAACGGAATAGTCCGCAAGATGAAACCAAAACTAACTGCTGCGCGCCCTCGCACACGTGGATATGCGAGTGGTCGGTAAAATGCCAGTGTGAAGGAGTTGTGGAGTAAAAGCCAGGAGAATATATGGGGAAAAAAATTCCTTGCATCCATGCAGGGTGGCAGCACTTGTTGGGCAATGAAGAGTTGAAAAATTTGCACATTTTTCAAACGTACAGATGGCACCGTAAATATACGGCATCTGCCATTTGGGACTTGTTTGCGGTGCCGTATATTTACAGCATCGACCCTCAAGGGGTTCAGCTTTCTTTATGTATCTCAGATATCATGGCACCGATATGTCAACGTGATGTTACGAATTTCAAAGCACTTTTCCGTATTTCGGTCATTATAATGCAGTGAAGGTTCTCAAAACTTGCAAAGTTCATCCTTCAGCTTTGGAATACAATGTATTCTAATTTACCGTTAAAAGAGTTGGCTAAGTCCAAGCAAAGGAGGCGGTAAATTCACTATGCAGGTGGATTCTGCTTTCAACTCGAGGTTTCCTCAAGTCTCTGAAAGTCGGAGCTGCCAGCAATGTGCTGACAGAACAGGTCGTTTGCTCTGCCATTGGGATAAATGCGTCTTAAGGAGTTCGCTGCCACACGGATTGACCATTTTATCATCAGCAGTGGGCCATTTGAGCCCCATCCTCTCAAAGCGGAAACCAAGTATAGCCTTTAAGTCAAACCTGCAAGGAGCCCTTGCATCTTATGATGCTATAGGAACCTGTTGCGGTGCTATCTTCAATCGCAGCACCACCAACAAGGAAGACAAGTCACGAACGCAGATCGCAGGACCGAGGGCAACCCAGCCACGGCCATCAACAAAGGCAACTTCCGTAAGCCAGCGTTGGCTCTGAAACAACCTCGTGGAGGCCAGCCACGCAGAGCTGGCCAACGTGGGAACTGAGCTTGGGACCTTCTTTCGGGCATTTGGAGGCAAGATGCATATTCCTTTCTCTAGCCATAACAATCGCGTTTGCCCAGGTTGGATGGCCACGACAGCTGGGGGCAAGACACTGTCAGTGTGCTACAATAGGTCAAGAAAGTTCCTCAAAACCAGTGATGCAACGATTTGGCACACCGGTTGGGTTCTGTTCGTTCAGCTAGGTGAGCATGTGCTCCTTGATGTGGCATTTCCATAGCCTGAAGATGCGATCGCAAGTGGCAGTAGGGTCAATGAATGAGCCAAAGAACTGCGAATTGCAACTGCAGTGATGGAAGTGCTGCTCCTCGCTACGCCATATTCTTTTATCGCAGGCAGGCATTGCACGACGCCTGTTTCCACATGCACTTGCTCCGAATATCCGAATAATTGGGAAGGCAAAAAAAAAACTTTTGAAAAAAAAAAGAAGTAAAGAATCAGCTTTGTTGCTTTTTTACGTTGCTAGCAGTACGAAAAATAAGCCTACTTTTGCTCTAAGTTGCACTTCATTGAAATAGTCTCTACTTAAAATAACATGCTGAGAGGCCGTAGGGGCACTTTGCGTTCACCTGTCACTAGTCTGTCGTGCAGCCTGATGTGTGTCGCACGGGATATCGTTAATTCGGAGCTTTCTGTCCGCACTGCTCCGTACAGTGAGCCATTCAAGCATATCGTAGATGAGTTCGCGGTGGATTGCCTATGGGCCCAATCTTCGCTACTGTGACTGCCAGTTTGGCCTGTGTGCGTGATTGCGTGTCAGGGTACTGAAGTGCCTGGTACAAACGTACCGACTGCAAGCATTCCACCGCTGCACAGCACTATACTGATAGACCGGCGCAGACGCAGTTTCGCCCAAAACACTGGTAATGGTAACAAATTATTAGACAACTACACAGAGCAGAGTTTGTTGTTTCATAGGCCATATTAATTGTAGTAAGCACTCGCTTACTAATTAACAAGCGCGCATGGGCAAACGTCAGACCTTACACGATGATGGCGAACACTCGCTATCAAAACGACAAGAAACAACACTGGTAGGAGAAAGAGTGGCAGCAGCGGCAAGTGAATTCCCCTTTATGCTGCCTCTTGCTTCATTGCAAACTAGGTGCACGAAGACACAGCGCTCGGAAAGCTATCGGCCATGTCGGCTCGCCAAAGCTTTGCACTCGCCGCAGAGTGTCTGCAGGGTAGGGTGCAAGTGACCACGCCCTGTGTCCCCGTGGTCAGACTGACATGTGCGCCAACCTGCTCCATCCTCGCCTCTCCTACTGGGCACTCGCCTCCCTGCTCACCCCCCCTCGCTGCGGGTGCGAAAATAATCTGCGCACCGAGCCACCATCCTACTCGACTCGCCCTTGCACATATTTCCTTGTAACTGCAGCATACAGCCCACGGCAACGATCTTGTCGCACTTCGACTTTATACAGAACTTCACACCAACTTCGACGACGATGAAAATTCACTTGGACTATTCATATAATTTCCGTGAAAGGGATTATTATTTTATGTAATCATGGTGACAGACGTTGCACAGCTTTTCGGTGTGCCTTTTTCACAGTCGCTGAACAGTGTATCGGCGAATGCATGAAGGGAATTATATTACTCCTGGGCAGCATGGACGAGGAAAAGAAATTGCTAAAAGGGACAAGGAAGTGGACGCGGAGCACACAAGTCGCACAACACACATGCTGTTCCATCTATACCTGGTAGGACAATAGAAATAACGTCCTTTTCTATCTCAATTTGCGCTTCTTAGTCAGGCTTCTGATCAGCTACCAAATCGCTCAGCTAGTAATTTTAATTGTACTGATATTTAGTATATGTATATTACAGCCACCAAACTTCTTAATAATATTGCGCAAGTGCCGACCATGTAGGGACGTCAGCGCCTTGCAGAGGGACAGGTGTGTCGCTTTTAATGGAACAACTTAGAAGGCCACGCGCTGCGTCTAGCATAAGCTTATCCTCCTGCGTAATATAGGGATTGTGCAGTATGAGTAAAGAATTGGCCGGTTATACATATTCAGCTTGTTAAGCATATGAAATGCTTTAACAGGTGAAGCGGATAATGATGGAGGGAATGAACTCTCCATTGAAATGCAGAATTAACTGTGAATTAGGGTTATATCTATTTATCTTATTTAATAAAAGATGGAAGAACAAGTCGAAGAAAAGCGCATTGATCTTAATACATAATGTATGCAATGTTTCAGAAAGTAGCAACTTATGCAGACTTCGTCTTTGCACCATAGCAGCAAAGTTATTGCTCCAGAGCGTTGTATTTTTGCCCCAAACAGCAGATCTTCCTGTTCCAAAAGCTGCTCCAAGGGACCATGTGCCACTTCCATCACTGCAGCTGGGAAGCTGCCTGCTCCTGCTAATGTGGAAGCGGAGTTCGATGCAGTCCGAGCAGCAAGCTTTAACCACCCATGCCAGGAATTCTTCCGGAAAATTGCACTACTCCTCAGGGATGAAAATCGCATGAGGCAAACACAGCGGCCCCTACAAAGGAATGTGTATTTACCACATCAAACTTCGCCAAAGAAAGGGAACAGCATCTTACTGACCATAAATTTGAATGAGACATTGTGCAAATCCCAGTGGAAAAGATGGAGCAATGTCCTATAAAACACTGGGATGGTTACCAAGCTTGTCATCCCTACTTTGAATAACTTGGTACTGTAGCAAGTTCCTGGCACTGAAGTTGTGGAAAATTGGATCTTGCGAGAAGGTTATTGTGTGAAGTGGCTTGGAGAGCGACAAGAAGTTCCACCAAAATGTGTCACCACTGTGCGCTGACACAACTTTCTTTGGGCAGCCGCACATACACTGTGGTGCGCGAGTCACTCATCGGTGAAACAAGGGTAGCGACACTTGAGTGTGCTACTTCGGTGCTCAGTGGTTTCCTGTGTACGCTTGCAATATTTTCATTGCCGTCTGTTTCGAGAGCGGAAAGCGAAGCGAGAACTGCTGGCACATGTGCACGATGGTTTTGAAAAGCTGGGCCACTGCTGTGGTGAAGTAACGGCATCATTTCACGCAAGCTTCGACATCCTGCAGGAATTTCGTAATCACGCATGCCCTGGCCACGATCTTTAGTCATGAAGTTTGAAGTTGAGGAAAATGAACTGTCATAGGAAAGGGAATCACAGGAGGATGGGTAGAGCACTGGACGAAGGCAAGTGGACTAGTTGGGCTGAGGCCCAGTACAGAATTGTTTCTTTCACATGTGGGAACCTCCGCCTGGAAAACAGTGGAATCTTCACTGCGTTGCAACTAGAATCTGCTTTTCAGGGGGTCTGCCACTGGTCTCTAGTGGCTCTGCTGCACCACCTCAACAGGCACTCGGCACCGTCAAGCTTTCTCAGCTTGCAGTTCGGCGATCTATAACTTCCCGTTTTCCTCCACAGCCCTGTCCGCTCCAGCCTGCCATGGGCTTGGAGTGCTGGGCTCCACGTTGCCTGCTGAAGTGCAGAGGCGCGCACCGAAACATTGAAGGGGGCGTAACTTTCCGTTGGTCACCAACGCTGCGTGTTGGCAGTTGCAGTGCGTCTGCATGGTTAACAGCAGCCTGACCTTTTCGTTGGGCTTCCTGGCAGTAGACGGATCACCAATGTCTCTTGCCTACCCCCTCACCACGTTTCATACAGCACTGCATTTTGCTCTCTGCTTCCAGGCAGCAAATGTACAACCAGCCACCACATGGACCAGGCCGCAGCTACTCATCAGGTGAGCTGCTTCATTTTTTTGTCCCATTTATTTAGACGCAGGAGCAGCGTGAATTGGAACACAAACGGGAAATGCAAATGCTTCTTGTACATTGTCACTTGGGGGTGCATTGTGGCATCATTGACGGTTGAATTGGAACACAAAAAGGACATGCAAATGCTTCTTGTATATTGTCACTTGGGAGTTCATTGTGGCATCGTTCTTGGCCAGAACATGAACATTTCTGTAGCTCGAAAGCTGTGCATTCAGTACAGAGTTGCGCAAATGGCACAAGCGCAGACAAATCTAAAATTTTCACCGACATTTCTTAATTAATTTAGACTAGTTTAAATTCAGATTTATGGCAATAGAACAATGTGTTTCATTAAAGAGAAGTAGCCATAGACGAATTTTCTTCTGCCTCGTGTCTGAAAGTTGCCTTACTTGATAAATAGAGCACACAAATAAGAGACACTGACAAAGCAAAGAACACAGGTGCTCACTAACATAAATTTTGGAGAGAAGCAAGAAACTGGTTCATAATCTACACATATGCTGGGAAGAAACAGGGTTAGGAGTTTAAAAACAACTGGATTGGTTCTTTACTGTTTCTGAATAACGCCACATAAGCCTTTCCAAGAAACTTATTCTGGTCATGACCTTTCATGCACTACAAAAACAGTTTACATACTATTTGCTGAAATTAAGCTATTCAGAAGACTCCGAGATACTGTTGCACTTGAGCTTTTGGTGGCTTTGTTGATCCAGCAGAGCTGCAGGGATTGCATTAGTAACACGCCCATTAACTTCGAAACGGGCAATAGCTTGCTCAAAAGGCTTGCGTGACAAAATTTGTTACGCCCAATAAAGAGCCTGCCGAGTTTTGATTCAAAGCCCTTGTGGCAAGCGCATGTATAGTCCGTAAATTGCTATTGTGCCTCCTGAAATATATCTGTTAGCGACTGCCAAGGCTGTTGTCTGACTCGTCCTTGTATTTTTTTTCATGAACTTTTAATTAATTAGTCAAACCTTGTTACAGTGAAGTCACATTTGACATCAGAGTACCCTTGTTATGTCCAATACTCATAAAGCATATTTTCGTTACACGCTGATATTGGCAAGAAAAATGCCATCCCGGGTTTGAAAAAGTCTGTGTCCAGCAAAGCTGTTGTAAACCACCACTGCAACTGCAGAGGGGGAGTATGCAATGCTTTATGGCTTTACAGTAATAGTAGGAATGGGAGTAATGGTAACCTTGACAGCACGCCGCCACCCGTAACAGTGCTGCAACAACATTGAAATCAGTTACTAGGCTGGTTATTTTGTATACAAAAGACTAGCGACGTTGCAACCCACGTCGCAAGGTGGCGCAGCCTTGGCAGCTTGTGCAACAGTAATTTTTATCGGGAAACCTGTGGGGAGCACTACATGCCTCGCAGTGCTTTAACAAGCACCTTATCATGAATTATGTGGTTTGGACTCTTGTTTTGAGCTTGGTTTTTATTGAAACATACGCTGTTAAGTATGTTGTATGAGCGATTCCAAACAATGTTTTCACTGTTCACTTCACCTAGCTGAGTGCTTGTAGCCTCTGCCTTATGTGGGGGTATGAGCCCATTGCTTACGAGGTTGTGAGCCATTGATGGTGATAGTTTTCGATGTGCTGTTCTGTATGTTGCATGCGTGATTCCAAAGAATGTAAGCACTGTTCACTTTACCTTGCTGAGTGCTTGTAGCCTCTGCCTTACAAGGCTATGAGCCATTGCATTTCTTGCTTGCCTAGTGGATATCAGCCATTGGTGATGACAGTTTTCTGTCGACTGACACGAAAAAATCCCGAGATCCTACCCACACACAGCTTCGCTTAAAATATTTTATTTACTTTCGTATATCCACATTTGCCTATTGAAGTAATGGGTGACAGAGAAAGCATTTGAGAACAGAGAACTGCCTACACTTTAAAAATGTTGCACCCCTAGGGGCATATATTGTCCACAAACAATAATCTTCATCTGTCTTTCTTGCATTTCCTTTCTTGAAAACTCTGTACTTGCTACCTTCCTAAAGAACGCTCTCTCACGCTGATAATGCACATGTTGCTATGACTTGCAAGTGTCAGGTGTGCAGTTAAATAAAGGAAAAGTAAGCGAGATAGGCGAATATTTTTTGGAGCGAGATAAGCCCTAAAGTGTGCACAGTTTTCTTAGTGTAAGTGGGGAGATCAAATGAGGAAATTGGCAGGAATAATGTGGTGTCAGGTGGCAAGATTGGATGTTGCTGGGAGAGGCATTCATCCTGCAATGGACATAAACTGCTGCTGATGAAGATTATGTGCGTTTTGTTATAGTATTGAGGTTTGACTGTATAGTGACCAACTCGCCCAACATTCAAGCAGAGGACTCTCGATAGGTGGTGTTTCCTCCATATGCTCCTGCTCGGTGCGTCAATACCCTTTCCCCATTTTTTTTTTTAATCTCCAAAAAGTTCATTCTAGTCATATTCGTCTCACTGATGTGTTGCTAAAATCTTGTTGCTTCTGTTGCAGGCTCATACTCGTGGCGTTAAGCGGGCATCTTGACATGCGACAGCACATCAATGTCTTCATCCTGGAATTTTCACTCTGTATTGCACCCTTGGTCCATGTGCTGAATCCTGAAATAAAGTTTTCTTCTCTACACAAAGATGTCGCCCTGTTACCTTCGTCTTATAGAACCAACAAAAGGCACTCTCACTCGCCACCATTTTAGCTCAGTAGCTATGGCACTGTGCATCCAAGCAAGAGGTTACTTGTTTAATCTCGGTCATCATTCACGTTCCAGTGGGGGCAGAATGCACAAACGCTCGTGTAGTGTGCCTGAAGAAGCCATTCCCATTAAAGAAACCTGGGTAGTCGAAATTGATCAAGCCGGAGCCTTCTACTAAAATGAGCTTTATAATTTATAACCCACTGCAGTTTTCAGTTGCTGAACTTTTAAAAATGCACTCGTGAAGATACAAGTTATAAGCTGAACGACTTGACGAGTCTGAGCAGTGGCTCACGAGCGCGAGCACACTTGTCGCTCCCTGCAGTGGCTGCATCAGACATGCCTGCAAGCTTTAAATTTAATTCCTTTCTTGCACTGTATGGCAGTGTATAAAACAAAAAGTTCATTGCGCTTATTTTGAAAAACAGTGTCATCCGCTCTTTAATCCGGGGAGGCCCTCTGTTGCTAGTTTCCAAACACCAAGTCTTGGTGCTGCTACTGTCATGTATGTGTGACATTTTGAAAATTTGAGAGATTGTTGGTGTAACAGTGTGGCTGTCATTGCCTTTCGGCTGCCACATATTCAGTCGCAAGTTTCAGTTCTAAGGCATTGCACCAGGCCCAACCCGCCATGGTTGCTTAGTGGCTATGGCATTGGGCTACTAGCACAATGTCGCAGTATCGAATCCCAGACTCGCCGGCTGCATTTAGGTGGGAGCAGTAGAAAATGCCTCGTATTAGATTTAGGTGCATGTTAAAGAACCCTAAGTGGCCCAAATTTCCAGAGTCCCCCACTACGGCACGCCTCATAATCAGATTGTCGTTTTGGCCCATAAAACCCCATAATTGCACCAGGCCCATTTTTCACATGAGTTGCAATTTGGTACAGATAAAAGGAGCACCGAGACATATTGTCTAAGTTGTAGAAACTCCGCCACATGATTCTCACCAATGCAAAGATCGTACTTGGCAAGTATGAAGGTTTGGAAAATTAGGTATTTAAAACATCTTTTCTGACTTCACGTGGATTTAGTGTATCTGAGCATCTTGCAACTGGTTGCAGAAAAAAAAAAAAGCTCCAGAGCGAGGTAGCGAGTCAAGAAAGGTATCAAAATGTAGGCTTCAATTCGACAAAAAGCAAGAATTGGTTGCAGAGTAGGCAAAAATGGTACGGGCTTAATTACTACCTATATATGGTCAGAAGTTAACCACATTGCACCAGATACTGCCCTATCTATGGGATACACACCTGGCCTCTTGGTAAAAAGGAAAATGTGTCAACCAAAGTCGATGCAAAAGAAGACTGATATATATTTGTGTGAAATACAATAGAAATGCTATACAAAATTCAGCGAAAAATGGACAAAAGAAAGAAAATGATGCTAAACGTTCAACAGGAAAACTTGTTTTATATGAAGTTTCTAGATTTGAACACGTGCATCAGGAGCCGATTTTTTTTTAAATTCGCTATTTATTGATCTTGTCTTTAGCGTCGATGCTTGGTTGAACTTTCTTTTCTAAATAGTTTGGTACTGAAGTCTTCAAATGCTGGACCTAGTGCCATAAATGTCGTGAAAGAATAAGCTTTGCTGTTGTGCAGCAAAATAAGGCAAGGTATGGTGGTGTTGCTATAAACCTAGAGAGGGGTCGAGGGGCTGTGCAAGTTGCTTCTGGTTATACGTGTAGCAGCATTGGTGATTTGATTACAGTAATGGAATGAGCCGGTGTATCGTGATGTCGTGACACATTCTTCTCCTGGGTACTGAAATTCATGCAAACTACTGTCGTAGTCATTACAGTTAGACAGTTGGCCATGGAAAAAAAGAAAGATGACATTGAAAGTGCCGTCTCTGTACTCTCTTAAGAAAGACTAGCTGGTCAAGATGGTTCTGGAGCCCTCCTGTTCAAAGTTAAATTGCCCTGAGTCAGTATGATCGAGACTTGTTAACGAGCTTGCCATAGTTGCATTTTTCCCCCGTTAGTTTTGTAGTTCGGTCGATAGTCTGTATTTCCATTGTCCTTCTCATTCTTGTCTGTTTTTCACACGCCCGCATTCACATACCACGAATTCCCACCAACTTGCCGAGTTTTCTGTCAATAAATTCTGGTCAAAGTGGACACGCATGCCACACTGGCTTGCCATTGCTGCCCTGCCGAGACAACAGAGTGCCAAACCTTGTGCCTCTCCTGCCGTGGGCAATAACTTGCAAATTTTGCAAGGTTAGATTATGTCTCCACAGATGGCACAACGGCTATGTAGTGTATGTAGTGTTTTTTTATGCCAATAACTTTGGGAGAGACAAGGAGTGGACAAAGTACAATATGAGTATACTCTGCAAAAGCAGGGGTTTGCAGAGTTACCTCTAGAGTGGCACTGTAAGGTTAAGTATCTCGTGCACTTAATTGCAGAGGACATTTTGTCTGTGGGCAAACTTACCAAGCGATAAAGAGCTTTACTCAAGTGGCTGTAAGCAGCAAACCATTCCAGTTACAACGGAGCAACACTTGTGCAAGAATTTTGACCTCCATTCATTTGAAACTCTACCTTTGTTGCTCTAAAAAAGGCAATAGTTTGCCGTTTTTGCATAAAGCTTTGCCACTGTAGGCAAGTTCACCTGCAGGTGAAGTGTTCCACACGCACAGCTTCTGGATTGAAACGTCACCGACGTAGTTTGACACGCTAGCACCTGTGCAATAGCGTGTGGCGCACACCACAAATCGCCATGGCTGCTCGCCATTGTGTGTGCAGCACTCAAGATTCTCACTTTTATAGTAGACCATTCGGTTGTGTGACTGCACTTTCTCACCTCGTCGACGATGGCGTGACAATGTTTCTGCAACATTTGGACTGTCGCCTTCGTTGACCATTTCATGTAATTGCAAGTGAACTACCTTCATCTTTTTGAGAGAACACAAGAACCCGTAGCAATCAGCACTGTTAGCGCAGTCTAATAATGGTGGCGCCAAAAAGTTGTATGCTTGCCGAGTGGGTGCAGCATACAGGAATTACTACTTCGCACACATGAAGTCACGTCATCGCGCTCGTCGTCTGCTATACCAAGTTTTATGGCCGAGAATGAGCCTCTGGAGAATATGTATCGGGTTGCATGAAAGGAGCTGGTGGTGGAACGTTATTTTGTTCTACCGCTGCAGACTAGTGATGAGCATTTTTTTGCAAACAGTTGGGAAATCTGAGAGGAGACAAACTTCGTGCCTCCTAGATCTAGAAACTTCTAGATTCTAGGTGTCTGCAGTTTACTCCTGTGTAGAATAGAATGGCAGAAGTAGTTCTGACCGAAGAATGTCTCACAAAGTATCCCGATGCAAAAAGTGGTTAATCCCAGCCAGCAGCTATTAAGTTTACAATTGTGCCCAAAACATTTACGAACATGAACTAAGTGAAGAAAATGGTCTGTAGCTTTGTTCGCGCACCCCACTAGTACTCTATAACATTGCAGTATGAATAAATTTGCTGGCAAAAATGACCGCAAAAATTATACTCCATGGTATTTAAGCCAGAGCACCACGTTGCAGAACACGCCGTTTAGTCTTGCAACTGCGCAGTGTGGCCTATGAATGAGGTACGATCCCCACTGAAAGAAAAACAAGAGTGCCTAGCCGACGACATGCGAGTGCTCCAATGACATGATGCATGTGAAGGGAAGCAACTCTCATCGCACGTGTACACTGCGATCATAGTACATATTCACAGTATTTGTACTTGCAGATTGTAGTATTCACTGCGATCGCAGTCTTCGATTGTAGTACTGGAAGCCATGCTCTCCTGTGTTCATGCTCAAAAAGATCAAGATAGTGCCCGTCAATGCTCGCAACCCAACTGCGATTGTAGTGTGGTATGACGCAAGCATGACACGATAAAACACTTGCTGAGAGCAACAAGGTGTGGAAAGCTTTATTGGTTTGCATGATAATGTAAGTAGAGATATACTCGTATGTTCCCACAGACGAATGAATACAATGCGGGGTGGGGGAGGGTGGGGGGGCAAGAGATCCTCAAGAGCAAGGACGTCACATGGTGGCATACACCAGGCATAAAAAAACACGACACTTGCAGCATGCCAAGACTTTGGAAAAGTTTTTCTTGGAAGGCCCAGGCTTTTGTCATTTTGTCATTGCCATCAACAAAGCCAACAGCGCATGACAACACATCTTGCACCACGTGACAAAGGTTACATGCAGTGAACAGTCAAGGTACACAACACAATCCTTTGACACTCGGGTAACAGCTCACACTTCACATATCTTGTCACGAAGGGCCTACGAGTCTGTAATCAAGCGCACGTACTACAAGAGAAACAAAAATGTCTGGGTAGAAATATGGCACTTTATAGACGAGGGTCATTTTTTTTTTTCACTTTCCCCCCATTTTTTTTTTCTCTTTTTGCCTTCCTTTAGGATTGAACGATACACATTGCCATGCATCACCCGTCGTCATGTTCAACCGTAGTGCGCATTCACGGGTTACAGACGACGGGTCGGGCCGATGAACATTTATCTTTTGCCAGCTGGATCTCGGGGGAAAAGTAAGAAATCTCCTGGCAAGGCATGCCACACCACACAAACACCACAAATTAAAAAAAAAAGAACGTTACAGACACAAAAGATCCACATAAAAATGCAACAGGCTCTACACATTGATACTTATATAAAAAATATGTGTAATGAAGACAAGGCAAGTTTAATGTAGTGACCTTGGCTTTGAGTAATACTCATCTTTGTCTCCTTGCATGGGAAACAGTTGTGATTTGGGTGCCCCATTGCTCACCATAAAAATTGACACTTGTATCACAGGTAAAAAATGAAGGAGCCTGCAGATATGCTACTATACTAGATGTTGCCAACACTGTTCAATAACTGTCGTCTTGCCTTTGAGTCCTTGGGCAAGATCGCAGGGGGAAAAGATGCTGGCTCCCGAAACATCATAGCTCCTCCAAGGCCTGATTAAACCTCTTGTTAATAATCCTTGCCAAAAATGCGTGGAACCCCACACAGCTGCCTCGTTTCTCTTGCTGCTGTGCTGATTGGAGCCATGTAAGTAACTAGGCCTGTTTTGCAGAGAGATATGTAATATTGCACATTTGTGTTTCCTCTGTTTACCTTGAGGCACTGGTTGAGGCGGTACGCATGTTTCAACCCGATCTGAGCATTCTTGTTATGAAGCGCATTTCAAACTGGGCTACAGAGCTGCTACTGGCAAAGGCCTGTCAACTTGAGCTTTTATGCAATACCCCCCAGTGTTCGCAACCAGGGGGCTACACATTATCACGGTTCTTTTCCTTCTGTTCTTATCACCGTAGAATGATCATGCGAGCACATGAAATGCAGAATGGCTTAAAGAAAAAAAGTTCTTTAACAAACTCTCAGTTGCAGGTGGCCAAGAAAATGCCTGCGGCACTCTACATACTGTTCAACATTCATGTGATGCACAGAACTTTTGTGATGTCCAGTCAATTTGTGCTGCAGAAAAGATAGTCTGTGCTGTTCCTAGTCAAACAGAACCGGGCTTTCAAGGAGAGCTTGACTTTTGGGTAAAGGATGCAAGCATTCTTTTTTCCTTTTCTCTTTTTTTTTTTTACACACATCGCATTTCTCAAACAGCTCCAAAGCATTTAAAGAACTCTCACATTGATTTTAGCTATCGGGAGTGTTTTCGCATTGCCGAGCTTAAACTGGAATGTTTGCTTGTGCGTCTTTGGCCTGAGCCGAATATTGCGTGTAGTGCAATTGGCATTTGGTAGGAGCAACAGCATAGCACAGCACGTGACATGCATATGCAATATTCAAATGTCGGCTCAGGTGAGAGCTTGAAATTGAAATTTTTGGTATTGATCTAGGACTGGGCATTTCTGGTTAAAAGTGAGAAGTATGGCAAATAATTTTAGCGAGTTAAGCTTTAACCAAAAATTGCCAACATTCTAGAGAAATATGGCAGTTGAGAAAAGGCACATGCTCGCCTTTACAGCTTGGGATCTATGTGAAATCTAGTGTTTTCACATGAAAACTGAAACAGAGCACAGAATGGCATTGATGCGCATTAAAAATATATATACACATTAACAGCACTCCAGTCCATGCATTCATTTCGGATCAGTAAAGGAAGTGGTAAGAAAGGTTTCTTGCTATCAAGGCACTGCGAGAGCTTGTGCGTGTTCACATTTGTTTTAATGGGTCTTATGTACGACAAGAATTCAGGCAATCTTGTGCTGTAGTTTATTAGTAGCTACTTGGCCATGATAGTTGCCACATTTTTGTTTGCATTCACAAAGTTCCACAGTCGGAGCCTTTATGACAATTCTGTCTATACGCTCATCTGCTTGTGTAGGGCAAAACCACAGACAAAGTCTCAAAACGTCTTTCCTGTCTGTCTCTGTGGTTTTGTGCAATGAATTGGAAGCTCAATATAAGTCCGAACTTCTACCCTTGTCAAATCTGCGCAATGCTCACAGGGACACCAACTTTCTGCGAATGTAAAAATTTGCAGAGAGAATTCATAACACGAAATGCCTACTGATCACAAAGGCTATATGCCACAGAACAAAAATAATAAATAAGAAGCTATGAGCTTTCGCACAAATATAGTCTGTAAAGGAACCAATCAGTTTTTGTGAGAAGGAAACAGCCTCCAAATAAAAGCCCAAAATTGTGCATTCAAATAGAAATATGCCAAATTTGCTCTAAAGTAGAAAGTTAAAAAGCTGGACCCTGTCAACTTTGACGAGCAACTTTCTCTGCCTTTTGGCAGGCACCATGCAGTAGCAGTTCTCTAAGCCACCTAAGCAGATTATGGAAGCGATTCGCGCAAACCAGTGCCGAGCTGAGCAGTGCAGCAGCATAGCGAGGTGCAGCACCTGCTGGAGGCATTCGTGCAGGTTTGCAATGCGGTGGCAGAAGCTTTTAACAGTGCGTTCATATTGTGTGTGCATGCGTGGGTGGGTGGGTGTGTGTGTGTGTGTGTGTGTGTATGTGTAGGATATATATAATATAGATAGCATCCTATAAAAACAAGGCGCTCGAAATGCGCAAGACCTTTCAAGACTCGTAAACATGAACTAGACTTCAACGATCCTATAGCGATTTGGCTCAGTGGGGGTGGGGGAATACATACTATAACATAAAGGATATGAAAGGGCATAAAGCAAGCATATATAATATGTAACAGAAAACACATCGGTTGCACTCGAAAATAAGCTGTTGCTAAGTAGATAAAAGGAAAAGGCACGCCGGTGCAGGAAAGCATAAAATAAAAAACAATGTCAAAAGCAAGCGCAGCTTGGGAATGTATACTTTTCGTGAAGCAAGCAGAAACGATAAAGCAGGTGAATGGCATGCTCTTGCGCCGGTACGTAAAACTGCTGTGTTTGGGTACGTGTATGAACTGTAGCAAATGCTGATGCTTCTTTTGTTTTGATGTTTCCTAATCACTTAAGTTCAGTCCCTCGTCGGGAGGAGAAGGAGTGAACACAGTCTGATGATGCGCCGACAGTCAGGATAAATAAATGTTCGAGTCATTTGCTTTACGACAGCATAATTCCGAAAGGAGCTCCCTGAAGGACTGCAAGCAAATTTTGTTGGCTTTGCAGCCTTCGCAATGAACTGTGGAAATGGTCTTTTATGGTAAATTTCCACCCATAGTTTTGGAAGAAGAACCTCAATCGTCAGATTCCAAAAGACCAAACCTGCCACAGGAAAAGGCAATGCTTTGTGCTGGATCAGAGTGCAGGTTTTTGTATACAGCGAACTAAGGGCATGATACGTCCTAGAAGTTCCTGCTGAACCTGTGCCGTGGCGAGGAGGCACTGCAAAGCAAATTGGTCCAAGACGGTCAGTGGAAGGACTCTTTCCGTATCTACCAGTAGAAATCATAGGAAGTGCTCCAAATTGAGCAGCGGAATTCATCCTACCTTCCCATGCTGGCAGGGTTAGTGTGGGCTCTTAAGTGTATCGCGGCCGAGGTGCTAAAAAGCCTTTGTACCTGCCTCCTTGATCCTCGCAGTTTTTAGGCACCATTTACACATCCCGACATTCCCATAGGCATCCCCAATTATGAAATCTTGGCACATTCGCACGAATGAAAAAAAAAAAAGAACAACAGTGGCAGTTCAGCTCTGCAACCTTGACAACCCTCGCCGCCACTGAGTGAGTGATGTAGCCCAGAGGGAAAATGTGTTTTGACAAGCACAGGCAACAAGTTTGTGGCTGTCAGTCAGCGCTTCGTCGTAAGCAGCAAGATATGGGCAGAGTTGGAGAGAGCTCAAAGCAAAAGGCAACGCTGCAGGCCCCTCAAAGGAAAATATAAAAGATGTGATCAAGAAGCAATAACTTAAGGAGTATTCTGGCTTGCAGGTCATGGAATTCACTCTCAGAGCTCACTAATGGGGCAAGTACAGAAGACAAAAAAAGGCTTCATGCAAACATAATTGCATTTGGCTGGAATGATTGTGTCTGGACCCCCAGGGCTGCATGCAGGAGACTACGTGAAATTGCCGACTGAATTTCGTGAGTGCCATTGTTAAAGGGACATTGAACAGATGCTAAACTAGTATTCTATGCTTTCAAAATTCGTGCGGCGTTCCTTTTGCACAGGAAGGACTTCCTATTAGGGAAAACGACGCCAAAGACGTTTCTCGTCTTGAATTTCTTGCACGAACCACAGAGTCTATGACACTGTGGGGATGTCACAGATTTCGCAGCTTTTTCTCGTATTCGTTGTCTCTATGTGCAAGGAGGTGCCTCCATCTTAGTTCATTTCTTAATGTGTCATTATTACAATTCACTAGCCTTGGGCAGATGGGTAGAATCACGCCCGTCCATTTGGGCACGATGCCCGAATTCGCACAAGTGTAAGAACGGCCCTGGCCACCAATCTTTGGTCATGTCCTTTTATGTCATGCCAAGCTCCTGCTCATGGTAACATTCGCCCGTTCATTAATCTCTCAAGAATTATCGACGAGCCCTCTTTTTAGTGTCCCTTAAAAATTTCATTTTGAAACGGTTGGCACCGTGCTTTGTCATCCTGTGTACTTCAAAAGTACTTGCCTGCACCTTCCGGGCATCTTCCCACATTTGAAGCGAGTTTAGTCATTTGCGCGCCGAGTAAAGTCGGTGCCATTTTCGGCAAGCCACGGCGAGAACCAAGAAGGACACGAAGCACTTGTCACACAGCAGTGCACGAGCGTTCACTCTAAAATATTTACAACTCCTGGACAGGCATGCATGGTTTATGACATATTTCATCTTTTTTTCCTTACAGATCGGCTCATAGGATAAAAAATAGTTCTGTTCATTTAAGAATTGGTATATAAATTAATGTTAAACGTTTGCAACATGCACGTTTTGCTGAATTCCATTGTAAAATGCCATGCTTGCCAACAGGTGGGTCACAGAACATAAAAAATAAGTTTGGTGTATACAACTCAACCCTGATGATGATAAAAACCAAAAATAAGAGGTTTCCAAAATGAAAAAGAAACATGAATGTTCGCCTCGTGTCCACACCTGGAATCAGGCTTGAGCCATCGTTCAGTTGTTTTTCCTCGCGACAGAGGAAAGGTTCATTCCTCACAACCGTGGAAAAAGCATGCAGGGTAGAGAGAATAGGCAGCCCTCTACCAAAATATTGGAGACAATTGTCGTGGAGCGAGAGTGGGCCGACTTGAGTTACACAATTCAGCTCCGGAAGTTCAGTCGAGAGCTTAGAGCAACGCGGAATCGCCTTAGAAAGCAGTGCGCCACAGAATGCGGCTCAGCAGACGGGCGTCGGGCTGCCGCGAACGTGCCCTAGGGTCCCGTTCGGAAAGCGAGTACTCCGACCCAGCGTACAACCGGGGTCGTATGCACGTCGCCTCGCTCTTGGCATGTGGTCGACAGCTCGGCCCAAACGAAATATGGTACAACACAGTGGAGTGGCTCGGTTATGTACAGCGGCAGTCGCGGCAGGGCAGGCACTGCTGTGCTCACAGTTCCACCAGCGTCACGTCGATGGAGTCTTCCCCGACAGGCTCCAGCTCGATGATGAAGGTGTCCTCGTTGCAGTAGTGCTTGACCACGTCGTCATCCATTCTTACAGTCACCCTGCGGGAGGCAGAGTAACTAGTTAATAAAGAACTCGAATACTACACGGCGCCTGTCTGTAGGCAGGTAGTGTCTGTAGGCATCTTAAGTTTTTATGAGCTTGTGGCATTCCCAAAGGTGTATGTTTGTCATGAGCAGTGGCGAAAATGCAGATCTTTGCTAATTTGACACCATATTGACGCATGTTTGATATGACTGTTCAAAAGTCATGAAAATATTTAATGTATTTCTTATTTGATTTAACTTGATCTTTCAGACAACATGGAAAACATGTTTTTTTCGATAGGATGACTCGCTGAGTTTAACATTTTGCCCTTACTTGTATGTGGAAGCTGCGGTTAAGAATCGAACCCATGATCTCGTGCTCGGCAGCAAAAGACCATAGCGACACAAACACAGTCATGTCCCTGTCACATTGGATGTTTTAATGTCATTCGAACTGAATGGCATTAGCGTCGAATGACATTATTCACCTGCTACACGGTGATATTAATGCCACCAGAATTGAAGGACTTCCGCAATCAAAGGAGTTCAAGGAACTCATTCGGCTTCGCAGTCGAAGCATATGTATACTCTCCGACCCCCAAAAAACGTAAAATATGACACTGAGCGTTCGTCATTTGAAAAGCGTTCATGTAAAAAGGTAATTATATTGCATGTTTTAAGGCATCTGTCATTTTAACGAGAGAAGAGTTGTATGGCAGCCTGTCACAAAATGTTTTTGCTCTCCACCTCAGTGGCTGCCGTTCCTTGACTAGTCGGCCATACTGTAAACAAACCGGCGCCTGTGTGCACATGCAAAGCAAGGTACACAGCAACTAACTGCTTCACCTGCTGCAACTGAGCATTGTCGTTGAGTGCTGCCATGTCAGTCATATTTCAAAAAGGCAATGCGCCAAATTAAGGAAACTTTATACTTCTTACATGTCAGGGCAATACTTGATTATGCCTGTGTATTATGGTATCCCTAGCAAGATTACCTCATTAATAGACTGGGAAAAGTACAGAACCAGGAAGAAACGTTTGTAATAATTACACGCCATACTCTAGCATTCGAGACATGAAGGCCACTCTAGGATGGCATCTGCTGCATGTGCATAGGCAGAAGCCAAGACTCAAGCTACTACACCGAATATGCAACAATCAGACAGGAATCAATCGCTACAACTATCTTCTGGAGCTAGATTACATATCCACTCGCTGTGATAACAAAAAGAAAATGTAGGTATTCTGTAAATAAAGAAATATTGCTTGTGTTCAATTTATCGGTTATGACCAACTCTATGGCTATGATTAGGTACTAAGCTGGCTAAGCCTTGTCTTGGCTTATTGTGGCCAGCCATGCTTAAATAGAAGTTTTATATGCCTATTATTTCAGTGAAGTTGATGCCCCGTGCTTATTTTAAAATAAATAGATTGACTTTTCAGACACTCGCAGATCCCTTGTCCTACTTTTCTCGTAATTTTTTTTTATGTTCGTTATGGTATCATGACCGAATGATCATGGTATCATGACCGAATTTTTTCCGTGTGACAGGGGTATGACAGGGGTGTAACAGGGACCAGTGTGACAGGGTATTAGTGGGTCAAAAAACATTCCTTTTTTTTTTGTAGGGTGACGGCTGCTTTCACTATGTGCACGTAAATGGAGTAAGTAAAATTTGCATGCTCTATTCGTGTGCACAAAACATCACCAACAATAAGTTGCAACTTCCTCATTGATATGTTTGTTACACTCATTCGAAAAAAAAAAAAAGAAGTGTCATTCTCAGGACCCTTTGGAAATGCTACAGTTATGTGCTTTACCACTTTAGGCCTGCTAAGGTAGCTTAGTGGCTATGGCATTGCACACCTAAGCTTGAGCTCATGGGTTCATTCCTAACCGCAACGACATTTCGATGGGAATGAAATGCAAAAACACTCATGTACTTAGATATAGTGTGTGTTAATGGTCAAAATTAACCCAGAGTCCCCTACTACAACATAATGCATAATCAAGTCATATTTTTGGCATGTAAAACCCCAGATTTTAATTAATGTCTTTATTTTTTACCTCTTTAGTGCTTGCTAACCACAAGCATAAAACAAATTCGTTTATTCACTACTTCAGGGCTTCACTTTCACTCTACTCTGGAACTTTTAGCACTGCTCAAGTCTTCTGCTGAAGATCTGCAGTCATATGCGCCATTGCATTGCACGCCTTCACGGCCATCACTTGGCCACTTTCGTCGGGCTGAATTACCGTAAGGTTTCAAACAGTGTCTAGGCATTTTAGAGGGTATCGTATACCAGTTCAAAGGCGAGAACTTACCCTTTCTTGCATCTCTTAAATATGTTCTTTATACTTGACGCATCTACTTTGTACTTGCTCTCAATCTGAAATGCAAAAAAAGAAAAAGAAAGTGCCACGTAAGCAATACAGCAACAGGTTCTGAAGACATTGTGAAAGTTTGGCTCTCGTCAGTATGACAGTACGAACTCAGGCTAGTCTATCTAGCTCTTGTGACAAGCAGCACAGATGACAAGATGGAATGCATGCACCGGTAAGTGAATGGTGCACAAGGATGTGAAAGGGATGAAGATGAGCAAGAACAGCACTCGTCTGTTTAATCAGTGCTCATTCACATCCTTGCCCACCTTTACACTATTCGCTTACTAGGAGGAATCACCAGCTAGTGTCCTATCACATGGGCTGGTCAACTAATGAGAGAATGCTGCAGGTGACAGAACAAGTATGAAAGACCAACACAATATGTGCGTTAACTATAGGACGGAAGGAACATGCATGCAACAAGACAAAAGAGAGGTTGAATGCGTTAGCTGACAATCGGTGCATATTGTTCACCGTGTTGGCTGCGTTGACGCCCAGTGTAATATGGAGAAAGACTCACCGCTTTCGCTAGACCAGCCAGCGAAGGTGGCACCAGGTGAAGAGGGTGGAAGTACTCCTCCTTCTCCCGGCGGGCATACAGAAGCACTGTGAACGGGCAAAAGCGAAAAAAAAAAGAGAGCTCGATAAATTTCATTTACAAATGGCCTTTCCAATCCTCAACAGTGTGTTTCAGTCACTCGTCTGCCATCCTGCATTTGATGCACTTATTATATTTCATTCTCATATCAGCAGAGGCTTTATTGGTATTCCAAAAAGGGTTAAACATTAAGCACTTGCAACAAAGGATCAAAATGCAGTTGCAATGCAGCATTTTTTAAAAGTATGCTGGCCACTAGATGCATCACCAGAACCACTGATTGCGAGCCTTTCGTATACTGACGAGGGGCGGCTGGAAACTCAGGGTAGTGGCGTGCTGCAATCGGTAGTGATGTACATTTTTAAAACCCTATAATAAATTACACTCTTTATGCAGAGAACTTAGATGAGTCAATCAATGATCAGAAGGATCTGCCAACAACTCAGTATGTTTCATCAAAATCGTTTCAGGGTCCTTTTAACATGCACATAAGTGCACAAGCATTCTTGCTTTACGCCTCCATCAGAGAGCAGCTGCCATGACCGCAAACCAAATCTACAGCCTTCTGCTTAGCAGCAAGACACCATAGCCACCACAATGATGATTAATTCGGTAATTATCAAAAACTACACTGAGGCCATACGTTGGGCTTCAGGTTCATACTGGGCACCATCGTCGTTCAATGAGTACTAAGTTCTGAGTGTAATAGAACCATCTTTGCATTCCACTTCCATTGGCGTAAGCCATGACAGCTGAAAATCACACTTCGATATCTAGGTACGTGGGGTCAGAGATAGGGCCTCGTAACATGACTTGATTTTGGCTATGGTCATGCATTTACTTACTGCAGTTTGTTATTGCTCATATGGATGAAACACGTAAGCATAAAAAGCAGAAAGTTATCATATTTCACCTCAAATGCCACTTATGTTATTTTGGTGAGATAAGTCGACCAATTGATATGTCCCTTACCCCCATGTGCCATTACGAAAGAGTCTACCCAAGCAATTGCTTTATTGGTTTCAAAAGTACCCACCACCATCACAAATCATTTTCACACCTACCTCGATCACTTGGAAACACCTTCAGCTTCTTAAGTGGTGGAGTGATGATGGCCGAGTCAGTGTTGGCACATGTTTCGAGTTTGTCCCTCCTTTCGAGCCTGCAGGTAAAGTAAGTTTACTTGAAGATGTGTAGAAAGGAATACAATTTTCGTCCATCTTTTTGAAGCGACAGTGGATACAGAGCAAAGAGTGTACAATCGGGCATAAGATTGAGCCTCGATATCTGCACAGAAGTCCATTTTTGTAAGGATTTAATTTTTCTTTAGTGAACGAAGTTTTTACATTTTTACTCATGACTATCAGTATTTACAGCGAAACTGCTAACAAGGCGCATCATTATCATTATTTCTTTAATGACTGCATTCAAGGCTATCTAAAAATGTCACTTACAGGGACTTTGCCACGAGATATAGCTATTGGTTTGATGTCTGTTAATAACATGTCTACAAAATGCAGCTCAGTTATGACAACACTAGTTCAGTGGCCATGCAAGAACAACTGTCTGGTTGAATTTGTACTAATTAAAGTGCACCTACCACTGCATCTAACCATGTTTACAGTTCCATTGTACAGGTCATGCACATTAATGGGATATTACAATTATTTTTAGAATCACTGTGACTTGCATGCATTGAATGAGGTTCATTGGTGTCATTACCCAAGACAAAGCTTTTTGTACTATACCAGACAAAAAAGGCACAAATTAATAATAAACTCTGCATACTTCACAATCTTTTCCAATTTTTTTTTTCTCTGCCTTTGCTTCTGTTGTCAAAAATGATGGTGGCAGTGACACAAGAATGACAACAAACAGAACAATTGTTTCATGGCTGAAAGAGGTCACATGTACTATTGTAACACTATTCTGCCATTCTTTGAATTTATGCATGTCGCTAAACTTTTGAGCAAGCATGGCCGAATTTGGCATGAAATGGCAACTTTTTGTCAAGCCAGTGGACTTCATTCAGTGATCAAAGCCACAAACATGTGCAAGATAGTTGTGTTAGTTGTAAGATTTAGGGATGGCCTCAGCTTCATTTCAGAAAGCAATTGTATGCGTTTATGGGGACGTTATTGTGATATACTATCAGCCATGAAAGGAAAATTAGGAAATGGGGAAAAGAAGAACTTATTCTGTAGCTGAAGTAGTGGCTTGAATATAAAGAAGCAATGCTACAGTAGTTTTACATTGGGCTGTGGGTTGCTGCTTCTGTACAGCTTAATCTATCAAATTTTTTTGCTTTGAATGCTGTAACAGATGTAGTTTACGAAATTGTCATATTTGTTTTTTGATGCGGAGCTTGGCAAATCATTGGCAATTTTTGCAGAAAGAATTTGGGACCCTTAATCAAAATTTTGTTAGGAACAGCCAACAGTACTTCCCTTCCGAGGAAAACAGATTTCACTGAAACTGTTTCAGAAAGTGACAGCGGAAAGCATGTCCACATTTCATACATGTCCAAACACAGAAATTGGAGATGAACTTCCAGCTAAAACTTCCCCCTAAAGATTAGTGCATGGCTACATATACGATAGGCATGAACAGGTCTGTGTACAGAAATAAGGACAGACTGCATGTCATTTATTTTTGTATATGTATCTATTTGTGCCTGTTGTCGATATGTAGCAAGCAACGTTTCACAAGATAAAAAGAATGCCGCCTGCTACCACTGTATGTGGTTTAACTTGTGCACCCTTCTCTCTCTCTTTTGCCAATTAACCTAACAATAAGTGCTTCACAGTGCATGACAGGCTGTGAGAAATTTATTTTTATTCTTATGGCTCACAAGCCTTCGCATATGATGGTAAGGAATGAAAGTTAGGGAGATGGAAGAGGCATAGGACTTTTCCCAGCTGGTGCAAATGATGCTGCTGCTGTTATCAGTCGTGCAGAAAAAAATAAAGATGCTATCATGCATGTACCATCTGAAAATGATAAAACGCTTCGACACTGCGATGTAATCGTACCTGGCCTGCCCAAATATTCCAGGCCAGTCAGCAGCCGCCACAGCAGCAGCTGGGAGCTCGTCAGGGGGTAGCTTTATCTTTCTGCGCACAGAAACGGTTCTGATGACATTCTATGCACTAAAAGAAAATGGCAACGCGCACATCTTCTGAAGTCACACAGTGTTACCGACATGATATACTTGAGCACTCATCTTCTTGCTTTAAACGAAGATCCTAGACCTCTAAACGTTAGAAATAGAGAAACACTGGCAAGCCTCGGGTAGTCAACTTTTCTACAGCCAATTTTTTTTTTCCCAGCAGGACAGGATGTCATGACGTCACGATGCAATGTATGTGGTTACGTGGGAGCAGGACATTGCAGCATTTTGACACTCCCTCCAGCTCACTCGGTCACCTCGTATGCAGCTAATCGTTGTGAGGCATGATGTAGCAGGCATAGCAGACGGAGACGGAGAGTGAGACGGAGGAAGTGTCAAAACGTTGCCATGTCCTGCCCCCAGAGGAGTGCATACTGCGTCATTACGTTGCAACACAGTAGAAAGGAACCTGAAAGTGGCTGTAGAAGAGCTATTATATTAAATTTCTTATGGCAGTTTGAGATTTGACAGTATCTTTTCTGGGTTTAAAAGTAGTGATCTTTCAGTTAAAGCAAAAAATAATAATAATAATAAGACTCAAAAGTATAGTGTCAGTACCCATAATTCCTCACAGTAAATGTGCATCACACTCTAAAATATTGTTAAACAAGCACTGTGAAATTCTGGTTAACATTTATCGTATAAGAAGTGGGGTCATTGTGGAAGTGCAGTCGAGACATACGAATTATCTGCAATATAAAAATTAGTGTGCTGATTTTATCAATGCTTTTATTTTTCAAAGAAGGCTGAGTGCTTCAACTCAGGAGTTCTCAGATATATTGAAAGTAAGCAGAGCTTGAAAAAGGCCTAGTTCGTATAACTTCATCATTCTGTCGTGCTGCGGCAGGCACAGTATGAACTAACTTTGTTGTGTCATTGCACCTGCCACAATACAACAGAACGATTATTCCCATATATGTTTCCAAGAATCGTATAAGGCCTGTGAAAACCCATCTAGTGTATATTAACCTGACTGATCTGAGTAAGGCCCCTCATTTTATGTGGCCAGAGATGGCAAGGCCAAACGGTACTCTACGCAAGGATATATTCAGAATGAGCACCTTTCTAATCTGAAACAAGTTCTGTAGTGTGATTGCAGCATGGATTGGATTAGGTATTTGATGTCAATGAAGCAAGTACAATTTACGGTTGTAATTAGTTAGAGCACCTATCGTTATTTTGTTGCTGTGATATCTCTAGGATTCTGTCCCATGCTCCTAGAACTCCTATTTCTTTTGATGGTGTTTGAAGTTCTACACCACATTGATTGTTAAAAATCAGTTTTAAATCATTGATGATAATGTATGCATATATTGTGCCTATATTCTGTACATTCAATGTCTAAATTCGAACTGAAGGAGAGGGTCAGACCTATGAAGCAGGGCACTTTTATTAATATTTTTTAATAATTTTTGGTCTTAAGATAGCGTGTTCTGAAATCTTTGAGCTAATTTGTCTTAGTGTGCACTTTTTGGCCAAACAAAACCTCTAGGAAAACTATCACTTCCAAGCTGCTTCGCCAAAATCTGCTTGCAAGGTGGTTTCTAGACAGAAATCTCCTCAGGAACAAGATGAGCTACTTTTTAGATCCCTAAATATTTTCCAACACAAAGAATTATTGGATGTCTGACTTACAATGACAACAGAATAAAGGAGAGAGCTTCGTATTTAAAGTGAGGACGTTTTTACAGAAATGACATAAAATATACGCAGCTGGCCTATCTTGCACTATATATGATCCAGGGGTGTCTAATCAAATAATTAGTATATCTTCATTATTTTTGAAATGGTAGTATTCCTAAGCTGACACACCAGATTGCTCAACATGACAGCTATAAGTTCTTTTCTGTTTGCGCTAGAGTGCTGAAATTTAGAACACATTCTATTGACAAGAAGATAAACCATCCCTAAAATTCTTTATCCAAATTGGTGCAGCATTTCAAAAGTTTATTCTTCAGCTACGCATCCCCCCCTTAACAAAGCAAGAAACAAATATGTAAACGATCTGTGCGTTCTACGTTCTGAACCACTTAACTATTTATTACCGCACCCTTGTCCTGCCAAAGCTACAGCAACATTTTGGACACTACAAGTGGGTGATTTCCATGTTACATTCAGTAAAGTTTGATTTATATATAGCGTGCACACTGTTCTTGCTGGCAGCTTGAATGTAGTAATATTTATGCATCATGCTTACTCGGCAGAGGTTTGATCGTCCGGCACGATCACTTGGCTTGTGTAGAAACTGAGTTCCATTCCGGATACCTGCGGCAGAGCAGGGACAACTTTAGTTTCCACCAATGCATCCTGGCAGCTTTAAGAATCGCTGCTAGGCTGTTACCATATGTATGCACTAGAGCGCCCACCAAGGTGGTGTGCATAATCTTCGTGCAGCTTACCTTGTCTGTGTCCTCGCTAGGTGTGAACAACACTGGAGGTTTGATGAGATCACTCATGGAGTAGAATTCGGACCTATCACAGGACTGGTGGTACATCTCCTCAATCTTCTTGCGCCCATCTGCAGATGAAATGCGCACACCCTCTTTTAGTATGGTGCTTTACTCTTAAAAGAATGAGTTAATTTTTTCACACATTACACAATTCAGGGTTCAGAACTAGTAGTAGCTACCACACACAACTTCCACAGATGCTTTGGGTGTCTGCATGAAGATTACTTCTTTGTGAAAACAGCCATGGTCAGGACAGCATCAGTATGGCAGTTAAGAATTCTGGTGAATCTCTTCCGACCTAATGTTGCCCGAGTTTTAAATATAAAATTGTAAGCCTGATCCTTGTAAATGGGACCTTAAAGGAGTGCCAACAGCAGACTTCAGGCTACTAGAACCCAAAAGCAATTTTAGCGGAAGCAAGAGTGAAATAGCTGTACTACTGTAAACTATAAAAGCATTGAAACTATTGATTAGTCAATTTGGAAAAAGAAGTTATGGAGGGTCACTGCACAAAAATATTGGTTCCACTGTAACAGTAGGAGCTGTTAGCCACCTCACAGGTTCAAGCTTCACACATGGTTACCATAGCAACTGGGTAAGGACAGTGACCAATCATGTTTACAAATCGGTGACAAAACCAGGCTGCGATAGCCAAGTGGGAGAACAGCTAACAGTGCTAGCAGTGGAATGAATGTTCTGCTTCAGTCATTTTTGGTTAGTATTTCTTCCTATTTGTTGCTTTGGAGTTCCAGCATGCATCCTGGAATATCAGTGACTGGTTGGTTAGTTGCAGGTGGAACGCAGGACAAAATTACGTGACAGGTCATGCTGGTATACATGTGTTAAATCAACCATGCTATTTGGGCCCACAATCGACAGCAGAAACTTTTAACATGCGCATGTGTGCATTTGGTATGTGCTATTACAAAAATAAGCTTCCAATTTCGGCAGAGCTCATCTCACGATGACTGTTGATAATAAACCTGGTTCCCTTGGCACAGCCGCCTGATGCTCTACCCATTAGACCACAAAAAGTGCACCTAGAAATCGCACAAACACCCTCACCAGCTTCAGTTGTGCAGGCCAGGTCTCTTAAAACATATCAGTAAATTGCAAATTCGGAATATTATTTTTGCTGGCAGTCTTTGTATGATCCACACAATAATTAACACTGGAGTAAGAATAACTGATTAACAGATATGAAACAAATAGGTGTGATTTTCCCGCTCGCTCATGAACCAGTAAAGCAAAATTGTGAGCCCAGCTAGTGTACTAAATATAGAAGTACCCAAGAAGAACAGTACTCAGTTAAGCATCACCAATGATGCTTAACTTGCCTTCTTATTGGCATTCAATCTGGTGCCATAAATAATTTCATTCATACTTTGCTTACCTTTAAGGATCATGATTTGAACACCTCTTATTACCTTTTTCAGCCTAACTGCCTTTACAGCATTTATGACTCTTATGAGCATGCTATGGTAGACAAGCAAATGCATGGAAGTTTCAAGACAAGCAAGTTTACCGCAGTGTTACCGCCAAGAATTGTTAGCAAGCACATGCTAGGGTGATAATCCTGGAGAATGCATTTATTAGAGTTGAAAGCTCCACGTAGAGTGTTAAAGAGCTCCGAGTAGAGAAGGAAGCTGCCATTTCTTCTCCTGCATGTCACAGCAAAGCAGCGCATTCACGTGCATCACTCATGGGAAGAAACCAAAGCTAACTGCCTGTAGCGGTGAGTTTTCGCTTGGCCGCTCTCCGTTCCTCGTCACGGGTCTTTCGTTCAGCGCCCTGCAAGCAAGTGTGAAGACATCGTGCTTAGCATATTGTCCATAATACGCGAAAAAAAAAAAAGGTTTTATTTATGCCAACAATACAGTCAAACCTGTTGAAACAACGCTGGTCAGAAAATCTTACTGAACATAACAATGTGACAAGTGTTACATCACATTACATTTCTAATGCTTTGCATGCATGCATACGGCCATAATGTACTGGGAAAGCAAACCACATTGATACAACAGAAGAGGGCAGTTCGAGATGTAGCATTATGCGGATTACGTAAACGCTAGTCTATCACTTTGAGGGAGAGAGGAAAATAAGATGGCTGCCACCGTACACCCTTCTTGCCTCACCGGCCAGTGCCGAATTACCGTAAACGGGGCCAGGATAACGTAAAGCTATTCCAATCTGTTTTACGTTATTCCGGCCCAGGTTCCGGCTTGTTTCGGAGGAAGAGGAATGGGCTGCATGTAAGCGCTGTCGCATGTGTAGCAATTGCCATGATGCAGCCGAACCATGTGGCATGCCACTGTCACGTTCATGTAAACGAGATGACAAATGGACCATTTGTGACAGCCCTCTGAACTGTAGCATTGGCGGTTATGACAATAGAAGTTGAGTGCTGTGGTCCACTTGTGTGTGAGAAAATGTGGGTGGAAATAATTACCTTGTCGCAGAAGACTTTGATTTGGCAGTAGCCTCGGTGGACTGGGGTGCAGCTTTCCCTGTATTCATCGTAGGTGTCGATTTGCAGGTGCAGAGGCAGACCCTGCATGAGACGGTGAAAATTGTAATCTTTAAGCATCCATGTAGTTGTCCCGAATGCTTCATGCGAGCAATTGCGTTGGTCATTGTCAGGGTAAAGTGTAGTGCAGTAGAGTGCATGAAAACCCAGATACGACTGGTTAGTAGTATGCACTTTTGCTTTTCTTGTCATGTTGTGTTGGTGCGAATCACAGATGAGAAGATAAGAGAGAGAAAAAATTTTATGCCTTAATGTTTTGGTGCTGGAGTAGAGTTCTGAGAGTTCAGTGGACTGGCTCAACAAAATGGCTATTTGGACTTAAACAATACTATACAAGAATGTTCTAAAACAAAAGCCGTGAAATGAAAGCATTCCTACTCTGGTCATGTTGTGCACAATACTGATTCAATAGAAAATACATTATTGCTCATTAAAATTAAATGCGAAAGGATGAGGTCACCGATGCACAAGATGAATGGATTGAATTTTTTTGTGCCATGAGGCAAGTATTTTATTGCACCTAAAGAAGTAGTGCTTGGACGGTCTCACTGGAGTTTCATTATCAATGTGACATGGGGTCAAATATGACTGGAGTACTTATAGCTAACAACAGCAACTGTAGAATGTTCATCTTCAAATCACACAACCTGTAGAGCCAAGGATGTGAGTAATAATAAATGGTAGTCAAATCCAAGTAGGATCAACTTATTCATGTATTCATATCTACATAAATGATAATTTCAGTCCTACAAAAGGAACAAATATAAACATATAAAAAGTTTTGATGTACTCTATGTTCCATGAAAGTGAGAGAATCTAGAGTACTCCTGCATGTACTTCTTGAGCCAGAAGTTTCAATAGAAAGGGAAACAAAGCACATGTGAAATTTGCTATTAAGTTGTAGTGTTTTTCAACAGCGTGCCAGGGAGAGAGAGAATGACTAAATACCAAATAAAATTCACTTTGGAACCTTGCTTTTAGCCAATAACTGTGCGTGATTGTTTACAAAGGGATTTGAGCATTGTTGTCTACTGTTATGTCCACATTTTGTAAGTGGATATTTTTCACGCTGTTATTTTGGGGTGTTGAACAAAGAATGCAGGGGTGAGCAATGTAAACAAAAGTGTAATAGCTTCTAATGCAAACTGATTTACATGCTCACAAGGTAATAGTTCACTGCTTTCATGTACCACAGTGTAGAACAGGGAGTGATGTGATTGTGGAAACTGTTGTAGTACAATAATGTTAGCGCCATATGAAAAAAATTTATGGTTCTCACCTTGACACCCTTTTGGTTACTGAAGTCTGTGCTGAGACACTGCACGGCCACATTCACCTGCACAGTAAAAGATTGTTTCCTGATTGCAATAACTGTGCCATAAAAATATCTACTAGCTGCTTAGAGAACACTTATGAGAAACTACAAAAAGTCTTGTTCACAAACTACATGTTTCTGGAAAAGGCTCGTATATGGGAGTCCAAACGTCTTTTGTTTCTTTTAAACCTTTATTTCTGTGGTCGGTGTCCTTTGTACCGTGCCACGACCAGCCGAGTTTTCATCAAACCTTAGGTTTCACTAAAGGAAAACAATTTCAATCAAGCAGGAAACGGAAAGCATGACGCACCTTGGCGGGAGTTTCGAGGGGATTCCAGTAGAATGCGATGGCGTTGTGAGTGACCTCTTCAATCTGGCCAATAATGCCCATGCTGTTCTTTGTGTCTGCAGAAATGGCAGTGAAACAACATCAGCATGGTACACAACAATATCTATCACCACACGCTGAAGTGGTACCGAGAACTCTGATGTCTCTGCACAAGTGGGACAGGCCACCAAAACTCTTGAGTTTCAAGTCACTGAATTGCACAATCTTTAACATGACTGCAAATTCTTCTTCAGCCTCACTTACCATTGCAAAAGCTCGGATGATGATACTGTTGTACAAAGAACACCTTAGATGGAGTCCGCCATGATATCAAATTCCACTATGCATGCAGTCAAGTTGTTTGTTCATTGACTTGTTTTTTTACAGTACCCTCAGCGTAAAAATATGTTATAATGGGGCCAAGGGGGGCTGCATAGAGAAAGTTAAGTATATCTACAAAAGCACATTAGAAACATTTTGTCTCTCGAGCAGCCCACCGATTTGGTAACAAGCACCTGCACTATAAGCTGTGCTGTCTACCAATTCTCCATGGGTAAATATGTACCTTACTAACCATTTCAAGACAAACAGACAGGCATTTTCTTACGTCATGTGTTGTTTTAAACTTATCTATTCACCTACCACATATTAGGTAGCCATGCATTGGCGTGCTGTGTCTTCAAAATAAGTAATTGCTTCCACAGTGCTCAATTTTGTGCAAGACACGTGTTTTTGTCCAATTATGGATCTACATTTCAATGCACTACTTAGGTCTGTAGTTTTGCGCCATAAGGAACGGCCTGTGCAGAAGTGACACTGTTTTGAAATACCTTTAAACAGTCACAAGAGTACGCTTATGACTGTATGAATGTAGTGTATTTGACAGATTAGTTTCACCATGTGAGTACTAGGAGATGTTATTGAGGAAAGCAATGAGGAAGTACTAGTAAGGACAGAGTACTAGCACAAAAACAAGACACAGACAGAGAAAGCAAAACACACAAACGAGACGCACAAGAATGAAAGACCTAGTAAGACTCTTACTAGGTCTTTTTAATATTCTTTTTATGTGCCACAAGTAAGCTTTGTACTATGTATATCAACAAGGCAAGTACAGGTTTAAGCATAGGCATTACGGTGTAAATCTACAATAAACATGAGGAGTGCTTTTTTTTTTCATTACTGCTAATCCAGTGGGTGACGTCAGCACATAGTTCACACGTCGAAAATAAAGTTGCTACTCACGTGGCATCTGCAATGCAGAGAAACGGACAGATGAGAAGAGGAAGTGTTAGTTGTAGAAGACAGTGAATTCATTTAGTTCACATTCATACTCCTCAGTGAACGAGACTTTTACTACGAGCATCACCTACCGGCGTCGAGGATTCGCTGTTTGACGCTGTGTTGCCGGCTGTGCCAGAACTGCCACGCTTTGATTTCATCTTCGGGAGATTTCTCTTCACGGAACACAAGCATGATGAGGCTCTGAAAGCGTGAGGAATCAATGAGTGAATGAGCCCTGCAGCATATTTTATTTCCTCCCTGTTTTCTGATAGATTCAGTTTCAGTTTAATAAGGTAACTCAGTGATTACATTTGTATTGGAATACGATTGTAAAGAAGCAGATGCCTACGAAATGATGTCATTCTCCACGATGTAAACACAATTCTACTTTAGCCACAGGAGGCAAAGCTGTTTAATTGATACGCATTTCTCGCAATAGTTTTTAATTTTTCATATAATGATCTCCTGCATAATTTTCGTGCTTTACAAATGAACTTCCTTTGCACTTCGACAGAGCCATTAGGAACATCTTCACAACCTGGGAATTAAAAAAGAAACTGATCAAAATTTTAAAGCAAAAGCTATTTGCTGGTGAACAAGCTTTACAGTTCTGCACACAACAGGTTATCAAACCATAGTTTGTTTCTTTTTTCTCTCTAGACAGCAACTCAACTGCAAACTACTCACTTTGACTGGGGTATTTCGAAGAGGCTTCTCCGGGTCATGGACATACTCGAGGGTAATACCGTAGAACTGACCTGCTGAAGCAAAGGGTACACATCAAGAACCAACCTGACTCAATTTCTTCAGCAAATATAGCAGCCACGACATGAAAACGATTACTGTAGAGAGAAAAACAAATGGCAATATGGACTATATTTATTTACTAGACAATACATCACTATCGTGATGCCGGGGCGAAAGGCAACAGTAGGTCGCCTGACTAGGCCACTAGCACCATTTGATAGGAGCAGCCCAGAAACAGCAATAAGTGATTGCACACCACATTTGCCTACAACAAACAAATTGTTTCATGCATTTTAAGCAAATTCATTTTGGCATCAGATGCAGAATTTTCCCACGGTAGGAGGCAGGGAAAATTCTGTCTGCTGCTCTGGTTTCCCACCCACACTTTTGAGGGGCTACTTGGTCATTAGAATGGTCAGTTTGGTCAAAATGTCTGCATATTTCTTTTTTGCCATCCCTGCAGGTGTTGCTTTATCATGTGACGAAATGTTAGAAAGAAAACTGATCTAGAATTTCTGAAAACCACACTGTTGCAATGAGCTGTCTACAAAGATCGGTAGATAATTGGGTGTCGAGAAGTGCCACCGGCTCAAGGAGCGTGCGGTTTTCTGTTGATGTAATGCCGCCATTTTGGAGCCATCTTAACAAGTAGAGATTGGATCTTCAAATAGCCATCATACAAAAAAATAAGCACAATATAGCAGCAAACAAAAAGTTGAAAAAAAGACTAGTGTCGCTATTTGATGCTGCTGCCACTTTGACCCGGAAAGCACTCCTATTGGCTGCAGCAGATGTGGATCACTGTCACTTGTTTTGCACATTTTGATAGCCGAGAGATGTCGAGTTTTTCGTCCTGGTGAAATTTGGTGATCGTAGGATGTATTGCTGGCTCGCGTTTGTTTCGTTAATGTGTCCGAAATGTAACGTTGCTGAATGTACAATTCAAAAACGAAAATGAGGCTTACTATCTGCGTGTGACACCTCCCTCCCCTCCACCCTCCTCGGGTCTCAAGATGTCCACCCTCCTCAAAAATTTCTGGGTTGAGAGCAAAGGCAGCTGGACAATATTTTAGTTCACATTAAACCAAGTAATGGTGTTGGGAAGGATATGTGGTAGGATCTACAATAGTTGGTACATTGTACAATAGATTCACATTACGTGGTCGCAATGGGTTCCAAGGGAAGGGAAATGCACTCACGGACAGTAGAGGATTCGATAAAGTGTTGTGGTAATGGATTTGCCACACATAGGTGAGGGGTAATTGAAGGTCTCCGGAAGCGATGTCCATCCAGTATGGGACATAAAATGATGATGATGATGATGATGATGATGATGATGATGATGATGATGATGATTTAGACAACAGGGCCAGAAGATAGCTCACCCTTATTTATGTACGTGATCCTGTCATCTTCTCTCCTCTGACTTGTCGAGATGGGAGACTCCAGGTAATACTTGAACCCTACTTCTGATTGGCTGCAGAAACATGAAAAACAGGGAGTCAACGATGAATAATCATGGTCTATGCATTTATGTATAAGCAGTGTGCAACTGTGAAACAAATCTGGAGTATATTATGATGCAATCTACACCTGCAAGTTGTCAGGAAGATCGATCGAAGCTAGGGCTAAATATGAAATTTAACGAAGGCTTTGTTTAGCTATCTGACTCACTGTGTACATTTGTGTAGCACATTCAGAGCAGTGGTAACCTGACTAAGGGGACCTTAAATTATCTTATAGGATGCCCAGATTGCTGTGGGTAATCTATTAATGGTGACAGTAGAGGATTGAGCTTGATGGCACTGCTGTGTTACAACTAACCTGTAAATATACATGTGACATAACAGAACATCGCATTGAACTACAACCAAAATGTACTGCTGCATTCTACTTTTTCACTTTATGTTCTTGCACCTTATTTATAACGACAGAGAGTGTTTAGAATGCTGATATCCGCTTCTAATTACAGATACAATGAAACCTCCACAGAGTCAAATCTCGCATAACGAAATCGTATCCGACGTAAAAATGGCATCGTTATATCCGATATTCCTTATAAGCATACTTTTGTTCCAACCTGATCAGCAAAAATATTTTTGATTTAGCTCGTAATATCCGGTTATTCGTTATATCCTTGTTCGTTATAATGAGGTTCGATTGTATAACGAAGTCGCACTTGCAGCGGGAAACCTGATTCAGTCGCGAATTTCGTTAAGTAGATGCTTCCAAGTTTCGGCAGAGAAGTTACTCCACAAGTTTTCGAAACAGTACTAGCGAAGAGCATCTTCTAAAAAAAGCATTTATGAATAAGAACCCGCAAGGAACGATAGCAATCATCGCTTTATCAAGAGCACTGGCTGGCGCCTGTGGCCGGCACGGATCGTGTCGAGAGCACGATTTCGGCGCGGACTGCGCTTGGTGCTAGCAGCCGCCGCCAGGTCGCGCTACGCGCACGCTATGATCACGTCATGATCACGGCCCTGCAGTACTAAGCCGCCGTCTTGTTTGCTTGCAATGCCGCTACGTTCGCGCTAACGTAGAAGACCAACGTGCGATTGCAAAGAGCTAGACAACGCACATTCCTTTTCTTGTTCCAACTGGGCGCATAAAGTCTAAAGGTTATTCGTTATATCATTGTAAACTGTGAGGAAACTTCACTTTGGCTCAATGATTATAAATGAGTAGGATATACAATGGAAGCAATCATGGAAAAGTTGCAGGGCTGGTGATTGTCCAACTTCTTTTTTGCTTGCATAGCACCATACAGATGGTGTGCCTGGTGGTTAGCAGACATGACGTAAATCCCAGCACGGTGGATCCAAAAAATTTTGCCTGCGCGGAAATCGCCTAATCTCTGACAGTATAATAAGCCATACTAGAAGGTGAAGCGCTAAGAGCCACGCTGGTTCTCAGTGTTGTGGATCATGCGTCACTTCCTGAGGGCAGTAATGGCGGTGCTTATTTTAGTTTCGGTATCAAGACCGTTTATTGTTTAGCGAGCTCTACGTGACTTTTTCCGCTTGTATATCACGCGTAAAATTTTTTTCGCATAGAGCGTTTTAGCACTAAACAATTTCAGACTAGTAGACTAGTAGCATGAACAAGCTCGAGATACCGATATAAATTATTGGCTAATCATGCACGTGACAAATTTCACAAGTCCAAGAATGCTCGAGAAATGTCTCCAAGCTTACTCCTAAATTTACTGCCAGCAAAGTCGTTTGATACCTTCGAAAGTAGTATCGAACGACTCTGCGGTTAGGTTGAGTGCAGAGAAATACATCTAAGTCAGTAGTAGGCTACGCTGTATGCCCAAAAAGTCGAAGGGTGACACGTGACATGTAGCGTTTTTCACGGGAATGTCGCTTACATTTTTGGTATCTGAATCTTGTCAGCGTCGGATGCCCGGCTGAAATCGTGCCATGATCGCCGCATGGACTGTGAGCTGCCTGGCCGACTCCCACTGCTTGTCGTGCCGTTGGTTTGCTCGGGGGAGGCAAGGATTTGCGGTTGCGTTATGTCATAGTCGAACATCTGTGGGGAAAGTTTGGGAAAGCAGCATGAGAGGCATTGCATGGTCCTGCTACACAAATGGAGTTTTTGTCTGTTCGTATTCATATTGCAGTTTACGAAATACTAGTACACCAGCGGCATGGACGGCCGCATCTACGATAGTAGCGACAACTTGTCGGGGTTTGTTGAACTGCAAAGTCGGAAACGTTATGGTGCTTGCTGCTGTTCTAGTCGAATGATCGTTATATACTTGGGATTATGTTGCTGCAGACACCTTTACGCCATCAGATACATGATAAATTACATGTCACCTGTCATTGCAATAAGAGGCTTAAGCGCTTTGGTTGATATAGGACGTCGCAAGATGGCGCCGTCAGTGTTAATGTTACAGTCTACGTATCCCGTATTCTGGGGGTATGGTAGTATGCGTACACGTGGAAGCTAACTCTGTTGATGGCAGCAGAGGTGCGTTAGAAATGTTCTTGCGTACATCATTGTTCTCGAAGAATCGAATAAATCCCTTGTGCACTAATGATTGTCGGTTGTCGCCGACGTGTTCACACGGGCAGATAGGATATACTCGATTCAAGTGTAATGGCATTCATTCAACACTTTCTTTAACTTAAGAAGAGGAGAGGAAATCCAGCAAGATAAATTTTGCGTCCTCTAGTTTACGTCAGCACCACAAGGTGGCGAAACCAGCACGGCTACGCATGTCTGTGTCCGGTACATAGGTTTACAGACAGGCTAAAACTCTCGAATGCATTAGAGCAGCGCGTGACTCAGTATACCACGTAACCCAACACATGCAGTCTCACGCAAGCTAGGTTGCGCGAAAGCTCCACGATGGGAAATGATGTCACCACGACTGCGTTAGAGGCACTTAATTCCGCCAATCCGAATTAAAAAAAATATTCCTGCACAAGAAAAATAAAAGAAATTAGTACGATGTCTGAACACAATAGTCTGAATATACCTGTTGTAGGCCTGCCGACTCCCTGGGCGTCATTGTCGCCTCGCCGATCCCCGAGTCCGGAGAAGGCAGGTCGACGGTGAGCATGCCGCTCTTGTAACCGTTGACCACCGCCGAGCCATTCTGGCGGATGTAACGGTCCACGAACCCCGGCTCGGGCTCAGCGTACGTGCCCGCGGCGCCCCCTGCACCACCAGCTGCCACGGCGGCGGCCACTAGATGTTGCTGCCGCACTGCCTGCTGGTATTGGTCGGTGCCCGTGGTCGTCGCCGTCGCGTAATAGTCCACCGTGCTGGGCCTGCGAAAGCAACGAATCGCGTGTTTAGCTTGTATGCATACGTGGCGTCATGTCCCGCCAGCGACCATAGGTAAAGCCCCTTAAACTTCGTAAAGTAGCGGCACTCTCCTCCTCCGCCTTCACTCCTCTTCGTATCTCCTCTCTTTCACGCTCCCTCCTCGACCGTGGCGCCGCCTACACCGCTCGAGCGTAGCAGCGGCGCCAACATGCGCTTCTCGCCACTGAGCAGTAGACGCTTCTCGAGCGAAAATGGCGCTGAAGCACGGCACAAGTGCCCACGTGATGCTATTAGGCCAATAGCGACGCGGCGTCGTCCAGCGCGCGCGAGGAGGAGGCGGCATTCTTCAAAGCTTGGCGCTACGTGACGAAGTTTAAGGGTGCTTTACCCATAGGAGCAGAAAGTACTAGCTGCGACAGTATGTACTACGTGACCGTCACCTGTAGTACTCCGTGGCGGCCGAGTAGACGGGCCTGGGCGGGCTGCTGCCTCCCGCGAACGTGCTCGTGGTGAGCACGCTGAACAGGTCACCGCCGTACGGCTGCGCCGGCTGCACGGTGGCGAACACGGGCGAGTACGGGCTCTTGGGCTCGAGCATGTCGTCCGACTTGGTGCCCTCGATGGCCTCCTGCTTGATGGTGATCACCGTGGCGGACACCTCCTCGGCCTTGGGCTCCCCGCTCAGGGCCGCGTCGACGAGGGGGTCCCCGGCGGAGCCCGGGCCCCCGCCGCCGGCGTCCGGCACTTCGGCCTTGGGCAGGAAGAGGTCCTCCTGGCGGGCCGCGATGGCGGCCGCCGCCGCCTGCACCGTGGCCGGCGACACGTGGCCGCTCTTGACCACCGTCGTGGGCGGCGAAGAGGAGGACGTGGCCGGGACGGTCACGGCGTGCCTGCGCGATCGACGGGAGTCGCCCCGTCGCAAGGTTAGCAAAGGCCGACTGCACCGAAATTTCACTTCATCGCTGAGATGCTTATACAGTTCTGAGTGTATCGTTATGAGGTGGCTGACTGAGGACTAGCTGGTAATCCACAGTAAACGCGAACAAAGCAAAAGTAGCACGGGGACGAAAACGAGACTGGACTCTCCCGCGCTAACACTACACGAGTCATAAATACGGCCGAGCAGTGGGAGACTTTGCCGCTGAGCTTGGACCCAGATGAGCAGCTCAGGGCCGTCCTGATGGCCGAAGACGCCGCCAGAAAGCAAGGACCGGCCGCCGTCTGAGGAAGAGTGGGGAGGGGTTAGTCTCCCAACCTCCGCCACCCCTGGACCCCATCAGGGACGCCATAAAGATTTATCTCTCTTCCCGCGCTCGTCCCGTCTCGTTTTTGCCCTGCTCACGTTCAGTATTGTTACAGCCTACAAGCGAGTGTATTGCCTTGAGCAGTCTGTACAAGCCTGCACCGTCTATAGAGCAAGTCACTTTTCGTAATAGTCAGCTACAGCTCCAGAGGCGCCCACGGCTCGTCAGCGCAGTGCATGTACGTATGTGGCGTGTACGAGTGCATGCATGCAAGGGCTGACGGGTCACTCACGTCCATATCTCCGGCAGCGTGACGGCCGCCTGCAGCTGCTGGTGTTGCTGCTTGAGTGCCCCGGCGTACTCGTACATGAGCGCCTGCTCCTCGGAGATGTTGAGCATGGCCGTGGTGGCCGCCGTGAGCGGGTGGTCGTAGTAGGCGCGCCACGCGGCCGCCGCCGTCACGCCTCCCGCCTGGCCGTTGGCCGCAGCCGCTGCCACAGCTTCACCGTCCTGCGACCACGACGCGCGCGCATTTTATTAGATCCGCACATCTACATGGCAACCATCCTCAGAAATTGGGAACGCTAAGTGCACTGGGAGAAAAGTAGGAGAGAAAATCAGGAGCGCGAACGCTAAGCGCACTGTATAGGAAATGGGGAGGAAAGGAAGGAGGGGAAGGAGGAAGTCGGGAGCGCCGTTGTCTTCCTCAGAAATTGGGAACGGTAAATGCACTGGGGGAAAAGAGGGAGAGAAAATCAGGAGCGCGAACGCTAAGTGCACTGTATAGGAAATGGGGAGGAAAGGAAGAAGGGGAAGGAGGAACTCGGGGGCGCCGTTGTCTTACTCGGAAATTGGGAACGCTAAGTGCACTGGGGGAAAAGAGGGAGAGAAAATCAGGAGCGCGAACGCTAAGCGCACTGTATAGGAAATGGGGAGGAAAGGAAGGAGGAAATCGGGAGCGCCGTTGTCTTCTTCAGAAATTGGGAACGGTAAGTGCACTGGGGGAAAAGAGGGAGAGAAAATCAGGAGCGCGAACGCTAAGTGCACTGTATAGGAAATGGGGAGGAAAGGAAGGAGGGGGAAGGAGGAAATCGGGAGCGTCGTTGTCTTCCTCGGAAATTGGGAACGCTAAGTGCACTGGGGGAAAAGAGGGAGAGAAAATCAGGAGCGCGAACGCTAAGCGCACTGTATAGGAAATGGGGAGGAAAGGAAGGAGGAAATCGGGAGCGCCGTTGTCTTCCTCAGAAATTGGGAACGGTAAGTGCACTGGGGGAAAAGAGGGAGAGAAAATCAGGAGCGCGAACGCTAAGTGCACTGTATAGGAAATGGGGAGGAAAGGAAGGAGGGGGGAGGAGGAAATCGGGAGCGCCGTTGTCTTCCTCAGAAATTGGGAACGCTAAGTGCACTGGGGGAAAAGTGGGAGAGAAAATCAGGAGCGCGAACGCTAAGCGCACTGTATATGAAATGGGGAGGAAAGGAAGGGGGAAGGAGGAAATCGAGAGCGCCGTTGTCTTCCTCAGAAATTGGGAACGCTAAGTGCACTGGGGGAAAAGAGGGAGAGAAAATCAGGAGCGCGAACGCTAAGTGCACTGTATAGGAAATGGGGAGGAAGGGAAGGAGGGGGAAGGAGAAAATCGGGAGCGCCGTTGTTGTCTTCACCATCTTGCCTGCTTTCTGATTGGCCGCCAAGCGCTCATTACGCCCTTGTGGTCTCGTATAGTGCAGGGAATTCACGAGAAAGAGAATACGATAGTAGATGCGTGGCCTTGTTGGTGAGATCAAAGTGCGTTTCCCGCACACTGAAGAACATTGAAGCACAATAGTGAACACGGACGAAGTGCCTGTGTGTTCAATGCATCCGTGCTCATGCGCAGCTTGTGTATTCACTTGCTTCGCCTGTGCACTCAATTTTGCGTGAACATTCTTCGGAATATAACAGACGTACCACCATTACCCTGCCACAAAGAGGAAAAGAACGACGAAGACGTTCCAAAAGCAAGCTCCAGTAGAGTGCTGCCGTCCTGGTATAGTTGGGGTATTTTTATTATTATTATTATTATTATTATTTGTTTTGAACACATGTACACATATACACACTTAACAGGAGAGGGAAAGCGAGGAGCAGGCTGGCAACTGCCACCGGAAGGGGCACAACGCCTGCCTACTCTTCTGAAGGGAGGTGACAGCAACACAGAAATGGAAGATAGGAAGGAGGGGATGAAAAAGGAAAGAGGAAAGGAAGAGCAACAGGACAAATCTAAAGACTAAAGTAGAACTCTGCAGCCGGAATTAAAGTGACGCCGCGTCGAACAGCCTCCACAATTATCAACCACATCCATGGCTATAGTTCGCTATGCGGCTAATTGTGTTCTCCACGATGAGACGCCAAGTACAGCTGCACGTAATCACCGTTTCACCGGTAGTCGGTTCACAATGTACGCCACAAGGTGTTTGAACCGGCCACCTCCCACCTTGGAAGGAAGAAGCGTTAGGGCACAATACTGATCACATACAGTAGGGCCGGTCACTGAAGGTCACGCTTACTACAGAATGTTGAATGTTGAAAGGGAGACATGGACAAAAGAGAAAGGGGGGGGGTGCACTTCATGCGATAGTGTCGCGGGCATGGGTTCACATACCTGCAGGACCATGGTGGGTCCCGAGCCCGACATGCGCTGCGCGGCGTCAGGTAGCACGAGCGCAGCCAGCTGCTGCTGCTGGTCGGGTCCCTCGACCAGCACCAGGGCCACGTTCTTGACGCACGCTTCGTCGTCGTCGACGTCGCCGGTGACGCCGACCACAGTGCCCGCCGCGCCGGTGACGATGCCTGCCGCGACAGCCTCGATTCCGCTTCCGCCCACCACCGACGGGGACGCCTCTTGCGTCTGCAGGAGGCCCCGCGACAAGAACAGTGTCTCTCAGCGGATAGCTTCCGCGTGACGTCGGGGACGCAGTGCCTAACCCTAACATGGCGGCCACGATGACGGCAGCGCGTACATTGTTTTGCTTTCTGACGGTGAGTGTTCTTTTTTTAACCGGATTATCAGACTAACCTGAGGCAACACTTCATTTGGGCCTAGTTGGTACATACTTCTGAACATACTTCTCCACTTGTTAGTCAGCGCCAGTGTGTGTCGTGTCTTTCTTTGTGGCTCGTCTTATATGTTTGCGCTGTTACGTTTAGTTAACCTGAGGCAAAGCGCAAAAATAAAAACACGAAGACAACAACAAAGAACGAAGAGAACGAAGTGTCTTCCAAGTGTGAACAGACGATAACCAAGTGACTTCGTTCTCTTGTTTTCTTTTTACGCTTTGCCTTAAGTTATGCAGTACCAACTAGGCCACCAGTCTGTTCTCTTGATTAGCAGTCACCCGCCGTGGTTGGTCAGTGGCTGTGGTGTTCGGCTGCTGAGCACGAGGTCGCGGGATCGAATCCCGGCCACGGCGGCCGCATTTCGATGGGGGCGAAATGCGAAAACACCCGTGTGCTTAGATTTAGGTGCACGTTAAAGAACCCCAGGTGGTCAAAATTTCCGGAGTCCTCCACTTTGGCGTGCCTCATAATCAGAAAGTGGTTTTGGCACGTAAAACCCCAAATATTATTATTATTATTATTGATTACCAGTCGTCGATTTGTCGCCCGGCGCATGACGCGACCGTCGTGCCATCACGTGTTTTGCTTACGCCGCTTCTCGACGGGCTAGTTCCACCAAGATGGCGGCCACTATGATTTTAGCGCAAACCATCTGCCGCAAAATCATTTAGGTATCGAGCCAGGCTCTTCCACGTGTGCTCCATTTCCAGCACATCATCAAATTCGCCATCCTGTCGGCTCTGATTGGCTGAGCGGGCGGCTGTAGACGCCCCTCCGATTGGATGAAAACGCAAACATGGCGCGGGCGACAATATGGCTAAATGTCACTGTCCAGAAGCGTTATTCCCAGGACACCGTCCGGTACCACCATAACGGCCAATTCTGTGGTGGCGGCATTTTGAGCTAATCAAAGTAGCGGTCCTTTGGGCCATTGCGAGCCGACAAGATGGAGAATTTGACAACAATATGGCGGAATTTGGCAACGTCCAGAAGAGCATCCCCCCCCCCCCCCCAAAAAAAGAAATGATGTTAAAATACGTTGTGCATAAAACGTCCTTGGTTGCAGAATAGCACCCCATAAGCATTATCTCTGTCAAGTGCACAAACTTCTGAAACACCAGCAAACATGAATTCCATCAGCGGCGATGGCTTAGCAGTATGGCTCGCGATGCTGAGCGCTAGTAGGTCGCGGGTACGATGCCTCCGCCGCATTTCGATGGCAGCGAAATAATAATAATAAAGAAAAGAAACTCTCGCGTATTTAGATTTAGGTGCACGTTAAAAGAATCCCGGGTGGTCAATGGTATGCCGGTGTCTGCCACTACGGCGGGCCTCACATTCATATCGTGCGTCTAGCCCGTGAAACCGCAGAATGTAAATTATCAGAGATGCCTTTCGCATCTGCATTTCATACGAACAAAAAAAAATGGTGCCTCAAGCATCGCACATATTAGCCGTTCAGGGAGAAACGCAGAGGAGTTGTGTTCTGTGCCACATACAGAGAGACCCTTTCTGTGACTCCACAGCACAAGACCAGTGTTTTCGAGCATGACCCGAAAACTACAGCAGCGTGTACTATACTGCCGTTGAGTGAAGCAGCTGCCTATTTATCTTGAAGATAGCTATTCAAAAAAAAAAAAAGAAACTTGGAGGACGCTTAAGCTTCGCCTTTAAGAGTCGAACGCGATAGCGTTCAATGACCCTTTACTTCTTTTCATGCTTCCTGGCAACTGCAGCTTATGTAACTGTAACGTTTACCGGGAAACGCTGGCTGCGAACGCTATGTACGAAGGCGAGTTTTCTGATAGAAACGCGGCCTCTTGCGCGGGTCGACCTCCTGTTATTGTTTCGCACTTTTACCCGCCGTGGTTGCTCAGTGGCTATGGTGTTGGGCTGCTGAGCACGAGGTCGCGGGATCGAATCCCGGCCACGGCGGCCGCATTTCGATGGGGGCGAAATGCGAAAACACCCGCGTACTTAGATTTATGTGCACGTTAAAGAACCCCAGGTGGTCGAAATTTTTTGGAGTCCTCCACTACGGTGTGCCTCATAATCAGAAAGTGGTTTTAGCACGTAAAACCACACAATTTTTTTTTTCACACTTTTAATATTTCACTCTGAGAAAAGCTATCATCAACGACATGCGCTGTCGGTGTTTTTTCCTATTTTTCTTTCTTTACTTCTGTTTGTGGGCTGCCGTTCTCAAAATTCCGAGGAATAACTTTGTAAAGAATGAAAGACAAGGTACGAGCAACGTTTGTGGTAGAAAAAGTGGTTGGGTATGCGTGGTTCGTAATTTGGTTCGAAACTTTCTTTTCGCCATAGTGACGTCCGACACCGGACGCCGGACATTCTACGACACGGTCTCCTTAAGCGCTGTCGCATTAACATGGCGTAATGGAAGCAACCTCTCTTTCTGGCAGGCGCGTCTTTACCGTCGTGCGTCGGAGTCAAATTGGGCGGAAGACGGCGGCGATGGTAGGGAGACAGCCACGCTCGCGGGTCCGCGTGTTGTGCTGCGCGAATAGCTGTTTCAATCGCGCGGTGTACACTTTAAGAAAACGCCGCCATGTTTGTTTGTTCCCCACGCTGCCGAGCGAAGATACACGGACGGCACTTTCGACGTCGTGAAACAAGATGGCGCGCTGTCCCTGAGAGGAACGAGCGCGCGCGACGAAGCGTTCTTTGGAAACACAGCGGGACGCTTCGCGCACGAAAACTACGTCAACAACTGCACCTACCTTAATGGCAACACGCACACGCAGCCGCTGTCGTCGGTTACTTATTCGAACAGCGCTGCTCGTGAAAACAATTCACGGCATCACTGGCACCGCTTGTGGAGCTTGCTATATATCTTGGCAGCGGCGTATGCACTCGATAGTCGAACGGTTTTATAACTGCGCGAACAAACTACTACAGAGTAAGCGTACAAGGACACAAGGACGAATCCTTATGTACAGGAAGGTGAGTGATTGTACGCTTGCGTGAGCATGAATTGTCAACTAGGAATAGAGCGAGTGGGCACCTTCCTGCCGTCTGCTTGGTGTGCCCGTGTATAGGTCTGTCCTGAAAGAAGTGGAGATACTGTCGAGATAGCCGAGTGAGATGGTTACGCGAGGCGTATCGTCTAAGAAAGAACGTGACTGTGTTAAATTATGGGGTTTTACGTGCCAAAACCACTTTCTGATTATGAGGCACGCCGTAGTGGAGGACTCCGGAAATTTCGACCACCTGGGGTTCTTTAACGTGCACCTAAATCTAAGTACACGGGTGTTTTCGCATTTCGCCCCCATCGAAATGCGGCCGCCATGGCCGGGATTCGACCCCGCGACCTCGTGCTCAGCAGCCCAACACCATAGCCACTACTGAGCAACCACGGCGGGTGGACATGACTGTGTCAGCGACACCTCTGTTTATCTGTTTAACTATGAGAGGATGCTTATTGAAGGGCGTAGTTAGGTTGCATGTTGCTTGAACAGAAAGTTTCTCTTTTGTGTGTGTGTAATTGTGCTTTTTTTCCGCGCACGCGCAGTGGTATATTTCTGGGATGCACACTTATTATGTGGTCTTTGTGGAATGAAGATTAGTTGCGAGTCTGCGCGCCTGTCCTTGCGATCGCTCTCTGTGGTCGTTTGTTATTTGCGCAGTTGTAAAACTGTTTGCTAGTATGCACCAACTCGCACAACAACGAGTTATTCTGAGCACTCGATGGTCGCCTTCTTTTCCTGGCTAGGCTGCTGAGCACGAGGTCGCGGGATCGAATCCCGGCCACGGCGGCCGCATTTCGATGGGGGCGAAATGCGAAAACACCCGTGTACTTAGATTTAGGTGCACGTTAAAGACCCCCAGGTGGTCAATATTTCTGGAGTCCCCCACTACGGCGTGCCTCATACTCAGAAAGTGGTTTTGGCACGTAAAACCCCATATTTAATTTTTTTTTTCTTTTCCTGGCTATAGAACCCTGCGGACGCATCGCTCACTAATAACGCCATTCGATAAGCCTTATAGGTGGTCACTTAGATGTGCCACCAACAGCAGTACGCTATTGACGGTATTCGTAGACGGCTTTCTTCTTGTTGTTTTTTCACTTTTGGGCTTCTTTTCGTGCTGCGGTGCTTATCTTCTCCGGTTATCACAAATCCTGCCTGTACGGCGCGTGACTTGCCATGAAATAACAGGCGGCAGTGCACCGAAGCACAGCGCTGCCAGTCACTGTATTTGTAGCATACGCGCATTATGGGCAGCACCCTTCCCCTCCCCCCCCCTCCCCCCCGTAGAAGCATGGAATGAAGAAAATAACCCGTTCACCAACAACGCGTGTTCAGTGACTGCACCGCCGTTTGCCTGACGGTGTCGGCGAGACGTAAACGAATCGGGCTGTTTAACGAGTTTGCCAGGTATACTTCTTTCAACGCCGAGAACGAGTTAAGGAGTCGGCAGACGTTGGGTACGTACCACGCATACGTTTCAGCACCTTCCAAAAAATACCAGAGTGTAGCAGTTGATGCAGGCGATGAGCCCATATAGACCAGGTTTTGCAGTCCTCGTGTACGGATGTTATACCCGTATTTTGACCCGGGGACTACGGAAGATGGCGGCGGCAAGAAGAGCCAAACTAGCGCTTAGGCTTAAAAAAAATTCTGGGGGCTTTACGTGCCAGAACCACGATCTGATTGTGAAGAACGCCGTCTTGTGTGGGTATGCCTCTAGTTTAATTTTTTTTTTACCACCTAGGGTTCTGTAAAGCACACCCATTGTATGGCGTACACGGACGCTTTTGCCTTCCGCCCCCCTTTCGGAATGCGGGGTTCAAACCACGTGGTTCGAACCTACGACCACGGGCTCAGTTGCCCAACACCACAGCCTCCGCGCTGTACCGTGGGCGCGGGTGCTCGGACTTTTTAACTCGCATTCTTAATGCCGACAGCGTTCACTCGTACAGAGGTTACAACCTGTGGCGCAATTCGAGCAGCGGAATGCGCCTCGAGGAAATGGTGATTAAGGCAGCCGAGGATTACGTGATGGAAGGAGATGAGAAAGTTTGCAGCTCCTTTATATCGAGTCAGCTGTAGCGCAAGGTGTGTATACGGTTGCTTGGATATAGGCCTTAGTCCTGCACTGGTTGTAGTGAATCGGTTGATGAGACATGTGTGGCAGCGTGCACGTCAAAGCACGCGCGCTATCTGCGGACTGTTTATTAGCAGTGAGGTTTCGTGTATATATATATATATATATATATATATATATATATATATATATATATATAACCTTTTGTGACAAGAAATATACGTAAAAGTGACTACATTCACACGTGTGTACTATTTCCGTGCGTTCGTCCATTTTGAGCACCGACTGACCTTCCCAAGACACGTACCAGACAAACTGGCCCTGCAGTTAGTCCAACCCAATGATGGTGTGATAACTATACATGCGCGCGCACACTCACACACACACGCACTAACACACACATTGGAGAGTTTTTAGTTTAGGGGACGCAAGCTGCTTGCGTACGCAAGAACTAGGGACGACGGTACTGCGCATGCGCAGACGCTGACGTAGGGGTCTACGCATGCGCAGTACAATCACCCTTAGTTCTTGCGTACGCAAGCCGCTTGCGCCCCCTAAACTAAAGCTCTCTATTACTGCGTATAGACGCATGCGCGCGCACATATCGCCTGCGCATACCTCGTGGGCCGCTAGTTCGCCGGTGGGCTCGGGTGGCTGTAGCGCCGCTAGCGTGGGCACCGAGGAACCGGGCAGCACGACCAGGGCGTGCGAGGCTCCGCCACCTCCTCCTCCTCCTCCTGCGCCACCCTCCGCTGGGGCGCCACTGCAATGGGGAGAGAGGGAGAGATATGCATTCAGTGGCGATTTAGAGGTAAACGCTTGGGGAAAATGCGCCAGCATTAAAGCACGCCTGCATTCAGTGGCGATTTAGAGGTAAACGCTTGAGAAAAATGCGCCAGCATTAAAGATTGCCTCCTCGAGGTCCCAGGATGCATGATCCACTCTGCGCCAACCGCTGACGGCGGTCCGGAGCAGACCGCCGTCAGTTATATATATATATATATATATATATATATATATATATATATATATATATATATATATATATATATATATATATATATATACACACACACACACACGAGAAGAAAGGGGGTTAACAGAGGGGCCCGATTTTTATTAGTCATATTATAAGAGGCCAACAAACGCTGATACGAAGGACCACACAGGGGAAATGACTTGTGCTTAATAAATGAAATAAAGAAAGCATAAATTAATGGGAATGGAAGTGGATGAAGAAACAACTTGCCGCAGGTGGGGAACGATTTACCTGCGGTAAGTTGTTTTTTTATCCGCTTTCATTTTCATTAATGTATCGTTTCTTTATTTCATATATATATATATATATATATATAATAATATTTGGGGTTTTACGTGCCAAAACCACTTTCAATATATATATATATATATATATATATATATATATATATATATATATATATATATATATATAATGACACACACACACACACAATCAGTCTTCGCTGTCAAGTGTCCTCCGAGACTATACTCGTTAATACTTATGACAGGCTGCATCTGTGCCCACGCTGCTATAGGTTAACGCTCTCATGCAGTGTATACAAAACTACTGGGAAACCGTCCCTTGCTTCTTTTGCAGGTTCGTTGTAACACAGTGCCCTAAGCTTCCGTGTTTCCAACACTGTGTTCCGTGAGGGCTCCGACGTAATCATCTGTGGGATCGTCGTTGCGCTCTACGCAGGCCTTTGTACGGTTATGGTTGCAAGGAGACGTCTCAAAAAATAGTGACAAAAAAAAGAAAAGAAAGCGAGGGAAAGATGAGTCCCCCGGTCAAGGTTAAAACACGCCTTCCCGGTGATTACGGGCCGCGCGTTAATCTCTCCTCCGGCCTGAGAGATAACGCTAATTAACGCGGTTGGCTGCACCGTGTAACGACTCGTTCCCTGATTAATGGTCCCGTTTGTCGAGGTCGTCGGTTTCCGACCCGTTCGCGAAAGTGCGCCCTAGTCGGTTCGACCCGCCGCGGTTGCTCAGTGGCTATGGTGTTAGGCTGCTGAGCACGAGGTCGCGGGATCGAATGCCGGCCACGGCGGCCGCATTTCGATGGGGGCGAAATGCGAAAACACCCGTGTACTTAGATTTAGGTGCACGTTAAAGAACCCGAGGTGGTCGAAATTTCCGGAGTCCTCCACTACGGCGTGCCTCATAATCAGAAAGTGGTTTTGGCACGTAAAACCCCATAATTTAATTTTTTCTAGTTGATTCGTTCCTTCCTCTGTGCCGAATCACTACAGGTCACATCGTGCGTGTAAGTTTTGAAGATTAGCCCGGTTCATTTGCTTGCTGTCTCAAGGCGTTCGTGCACCTGTAAAGCCCTGTATAGACGCAAGTGTGAACACCCACGATTCTTCGATATTTCTCCTTTCAGACAACCGACTTGACTATTCTTTTTCACACTTTCATTCGTGTATTGAAGGAAGATTAAAAAAAGGAAGACCGAGAGGGTAGCTCCTGCGCATACACTATACCAGAATAAAGTGATCGTTAATGGAGGAGCAATATTCTTTTGCTATTCTAAGAACATTTACATTCAGACTGATTGTGGTCACGTAAAAGGCATAGAATAATCGAGTTGTCTGTAGTTCATTCGCCCTGCAAGCACACTCAAATAAAAAACGGGAGTGCTGGTGACTCCCTTTATGCGGCAGTAGCTGATTTTTTTCCATTATGACTCCATTTTAGTTACCGCAGTCTCAGCAGAGTACATTTCACTATGATTCGACGCGAGCTCAATCAGGGCAAGCGCACCCTGTCGGAGGCGCAAGAAAAAAAACCTCCTCAAAAGGGAGTCATTTAGAAGAAGAAGCAGTCACTTTCCCGTAAATGGAGTCACAAGAGCACTCTTCTTTGCAGTCTAGAGTGTATATGCACAGCCGCGTAGATGAATAAGTCCCTGCCCGTTTGGGCCGGGCTTCGTTGGTCGCGAGGTGGGCGGGCCACGCTCGAACTTTTTTGGCGGACAGTCACACCCCCCCCCCCCTCTCCCGCCCAGGATAGAGTGAGCTCTGGCGAAGTCCATTTGTTTACTCACGCATATTTCGACCTCGCGGGCTCGACTCCGCTCTTTTTATATTTCTTTATTAATTTTTTTCTTTTCGTACGACCGTGCGCAAGTTGTTTTCACGCTGCGACTCCTATACGGTTGGAGTTCCCGTCACGCACCCCTTTCCGACCTCTTCAGTACCCCCTCCCCCCCCCCCTCCACCTCTCCGCATGGAAACTATACGTGTCCTTTTTTTTCTTTCTTTATTCCTTCGTCGACTGGCTGGCTCTTACCCGTTGTCTGTCTTAATGCCACGAAGAAAGATGGCTATCTGTCGTCTCCGTTTTGTAGATCTTTTTTTTTTTATAATCCTCCGCGCCGAGCGAGCTATCGCCGCGGTCTGCTGGCGGTGCCCGGGCGCTTTTATTCCTCGAACAGCGTTCGTTCGTCATCACCGCTTCGCACGTCTTCGCTATCTCTCTCCTTTTCTTTCTCTTTTTTTTCTTTCTTTCTCTGCACTCTCAATCACACCCTCGCCCCGGCCCTGCCGCTCTCCCATCCCTTCCCCCAAATCTCAGCGCTGGCTATTTCTTCGTTCCTTTCTTTCCTTCCTTCTTTCTTTCTTCCTTTCCTTCTTTCTCTTTATCTCTCTTTCTTTCCTTCTTTCTTTTTCAATTTTTGCTCTCGAGACTTCACTGCCGGTACATTTTCTCAGCGTCCCGCGGTCGAGCCCGGTCCCCACTGCCTAATCAATCTTTCCGTGAGGCCAGAGGGACGCATTGGCAATCAGATGCATACGCGCGGCTTCTCTCTACGCAAGCTGGCTCCCCCATGGCTACAATATTCCCGCCCGGGCTCCTACCGATCGTGCGTATGCGAGCGATAAGAACGCGTATAAATTTCTTTTCCTACGCAGAAGGAGAAGAGCAGCGACGTTCTTCTTTTTTTCTTTTTCACTTTATATCTATCCTTCTTTAAAGAAAAATCCTCGCCCCTCATGTATTGGCTTCGGCCTCGATGCGCCATCGGCGTCGCCCTCCGGGATCGCCGCTGGCATGACATCTCGGAAGTCCGCGTTTCTTTGCTTGCAAGTTGCCTCGTGGAACTGTATTAGCGCACAAAGACGAGTGCGAGGAGGGAATGCAGGACAACGCGTTTCCGACGATAGAAGACAGGAGAAGGCTTAAACGCCTTGTCCTGTCTTTTAGCTTGGTACTCGTCTTTGTGCGCTAATACAGTTCCGAGATGCAAGTACACCAACTAGCCCAGTTGTCCATTCTGTTGCAGGCACGATGGAAGCGGACTTGTGAAAAGGAAAACGTTCCCTGTCACGAGTCTTTCTCCGGCTTGCGACGTTTCCGCAGAACTTATTTGCCGAATTTAACGTGGCCGAATTAAGCGGGATGACGTTTTATGCGACATGTGTACTTCGTCATCTGCGCCTGTTGTGGCTGTTGTGCGACGAGTTCAGTGCGGTTACGATATGCGGAATCGTTTTAACCGCGTGCTAGCAAACCGACGCTTCGCCGGAAGTTTCGGATTGCACGAGGTCTTCTGCCGCACGAAAGGCTTACACACATCGCACGCTCATAACTCGTTCTGGGAGTCATCGAACTAAGCGTTTATTATTGGCTCGCACGCTGTGGGCTCCGAAAAAGATGAATTGTCAAAAACAGTGCGCGGCGGATAAAATTTGTGATAAACGACGACACGCGCGAGAGAATAAAAAAAAAAGAAACACATAACAAGCAAACGCCCCGGGCTGCGGACGAAGCTTCTCTTTCTCTCCCTCTCTATTCAGATGGCGCAGGCATTCGGGTGGCGAGTTTTCTGTTTCTGTTCTCCGACGCGCCAAACTGCGGCACGCAGACGCACGGAGGCAGGTAGGACCTCACGTATGCTGATAAGCGGCGGAGTGCAGGGACGTGGATAGATGAACCCTCTCCCCCTCGCCCCCCTCCACCCTGTCGCGCATGCGCCGTGACCTCAGCCAGCCAGTCCGCTCTCGCCACGACCCGGCCTTTCCGCTGCGCCTTCCCGCCGCGCGATGCGCTCTAACACTGCGCTCTGCGTGAACACTGCAGTGTTTACTAAAGCCTACACTAGGGGAGAAATGCGGCGCTGCAATCGGCCACAACCTGTAGTGTTCCTGATGTTCCGCTCGCACGTCGAGGCCCCCTATTACGGCAGCCTACAAGACTGCACCGTGGTGAATACACCACTGACCAGCTCGGAGAGAGTTTTTGTATGTGCTCCAGCCAACTGCAGTTGGCTTGTACGACAGAAGTACGACAGAGCCGAACTTCTTTCGATATCGACGCCTCTCGGGAGTTGTTTCGGAGCGCGGAAGCACAGAAGGTACATGAAGTGTGTGTGTGTGTGTGTGTGTGTGTGTGTGTGTGTGTGTGTGTGTGTGTGTGTGTGTGTGTGTGTGTGTGTGTGTGTGTGTTATTATTCTCGTCTCCATCGTCATTGATGCGCCTGCCACATACCCACAGTGGGAATCGACCACTCGTGTGGAAATCGGAAGTGTGCGCATCGCGTCTTCTTCAGGTGATGCCTGGCCAGTAGTGTAGATTCTCTCCTCAACGGAACGGTGGCGCCCTCTGTCGTCATTACCGCAAGGCCCGGAGCGCACGTCGTGCCTCGCAGTCTGGCATTCTAGCCAATTTTGGATCTATAGTAAGTTTGTATTAAAACGCTGCGTTGGGGCAACGCTAGTTCACTTCGCGTTGTAGGAGTATGGCCTTCGAGATTGCCTCGCGTGGCGCCGGGTCGACACGGAGCTTGGAGGCTATTGCAGTCGTCGATATGCGAAGGCGAAGCACGTAGCGACGGCGCGGCACGGCGGTAATCAGTCGCCGGGAGGGATATCCCGCTTGGCTTTGATCTTGGCTTTGTCTTGGCTTTGAGTCGTGCGTGGGGCAGAGGGAGATATCCTATACCCACGCCAAGCCGTCTGACGGCGAACGCCGATACGCACGCGCTGCCGTTTGGGCATGCGCCCGATTACGATGAGTCTTATCGAAGAAGTCGCTATACACGTATACCACCACCACTCGGAGAGAAAAAAAAAAATGAGGAAAACCAGCCTGTTTCCTCGCAAAATAAAACAGGCCCTAGCCGGATTGGCTGCTTCGTTCCCAAGTAAAACGCAGCGAAATATTTTTGACCTTCGAGAACTGGCCGGTTATCTTCGAGCGTTCGGCTGGGAACGGAAGCGCGGTTCCGCCCTAAAGTCCGTAGGCGTAGCGCAACCACCACAGGACTAAACAGTGACACCGAGTGATACACGCACACCTAGTCCTATGACGAGTATGATGAGTATGACGTACTAACGAGCCCAAAGCGAAACTATAGGGGCGGGGGGGTAGGGACTAGGGGGAGGGGGGATGCATTGTTTCGGTTTCACGTCATGTTGTTATTGTCATAGTCATTATCCGCCCATGTAAGTTCACTACGGGAAGGAGTCTCCCCCCCGAATCCCTCCCATTATACCCCTGTCCTGCGCTTCAGCCTAAGCAATTTTAGGCCTGCAAATTTCCGCACCCTCGAACGAGGCCTAATTGGTTGGAATGCGAGCGTTCGACTCCATGTTTCTTTTTTTTTTGCATTTCATCCTTCCAGAATGCTTCCGTCGCCGAGAATATCCCCCCCCCCCTCGAATTTGCCGCCCCTCCCACCTGCGGGCGCGGGAATGTGTGTGCGTGCGCGTGCGTGTGTGTGGATAGAGAGAGAGAGAGAGTACGTGTACGCACCATACGACTTGGTTTCTAAAAGCTTTTCAGTATGCCGAGCGTTGTTTCATGACCGGGACGCATTCTCGCTTCGCGCCGATGTGTTTGCATTCACACGCCGCTATTTCGCGCCGGCTCTTCCTTATTCGCCCGGGGCGAGGACTTTTATAGTTACAGAAAAAGGCTTGCTCGTCTGGTTAAGTTTAGCTGTCCGGCGCGCACAGATTTCATCTCTCTCCCCGTTGCGTGCCCGCTGGGATGTCAAGGTCGGCTTAACCTAACGGCAGGAAAGCTTTGAGGAATAGCACATCTGGCTCGCCGACGTTGCGGTTTTTTTTTTTTTTTTCCTCCGCAGTAAATGCGGGGTTCTATTTCCGTGATAACCTTAAAAAGAAGGCTTCTCTTCTTTGCGCCCTTTCTTCTTCTTTCTATTTGGAAGGAATAGCTGGGAAAGATAGGGCGTAATGTTGGGTGGCGTACATATGGCGCCACGTGCGTAAGTTACAGAATAAAAAAAAAAGAAACATTTCTTAGCGAAGAAATTTCTTCTGTCGGAAGCTCGCACGCAACCTCGAACTGTTCCTTGTATGCAAAGGACGCGTAATGTTGCTCATGAAAGGGTGTTGAGGAAAGAGATATGGGTGGTTGGTGGCGTCTCAGCGAGGTGACGTACTTAAGATAAAACGCAGCATTTCGTAACAAAGATAATTCTTCTATCCGAAAGTTCGGCACAACTTCGAATTGTTCCCTATATTCCGAACGACGCGTAATGCCGTATTGAAAGAGCGTTGAGGAAGGGGTGAGTCAGATAGCTGACGTCAGAGCACAGTAACGTATACTTAAGATGACGAAAAAGACAGGAACCTTTCGTAACAAACAGAATTATCCTCTCGTAACTTTAGCACGCAACTTAGAATTGTTCCCTATGCGCACACGGGGTGAAACATACTGTCGATGCATCGAGAAGGGTGACACATACATGTATTTTGTGCACTGGGCGCGCTGCAGGACCTAACTACACGTATAGCCCAAATCGTCACATTCGGAGTACTGCTGTGAAAAGCAAGATGCGGAGAGGTCTCTCAGCGGGCGCCGAACTACGGAGTCCACGACCTCGGTTTTCGACGTCAGCGTTTCGTGCGGCTTAAGATTTTACGTTCTTGCGAACCTCGTGTTCAATACCTCGGCCGGCCCGGCCTTCCGGCTCGAAGTTTACCGTTGAATCGTTCGCACAGCTGCGTTCAAATTGAGCGCGGCTGGCAGCTCCCCCGACGAAAACCACCTCGCGCCAAGCTAATTTACCATGCATCAGGGAACGGCTCCCCCCCATATTTTAGATGTCGACTCGTTTAAGTTTCTGACCTCATAATTTCGCAGCATTCGCCGCTTGAATACTGATTTCGCGTTCTTCAGCTACCTCCCGTGGAACCACGCTGCGTAGGTATATGTATACATATATATGTCTAACGCAATTGCCTACGCCCCCCCCCCCCCCCCCCTTCTGTTCGGGTCGCCTAAATACAGGCGACAGCCAGCCCAGGCGTGATGGCCATCGGAAGCAGCGACGCTCGCTGCGAAGGAGCGTCGTTCGTGAGCACTCCCTTATAGGATTGCCAGCTTGCGACGCGGAATAGAAAACATCAACAAAAGACAAAACAAGGCAGCAAATAAACAAAAAGACACGTCGAAAAGTCATTTGAAAGAGAGAAAGAAGGAATCAGGAGGGGTTGGCGACGGGACAGCCGCGAAGCACTCGGGCCTGCGGAATTAATGCCGTGCCTTCTCACCCCCCCCCCCCCACTCTCTTCGATGCATCTCCTCCTCCCCCCCCCCACCTTAGTTCGTATACTCCGTACTCCCCTTCTTCCACTCCGCGTCGTAGTCGTCGAACGTGCGCCGAGGGATCGGCCGAAGGAACAAGAAGAAAAAGAAGAAGATAGAGCGAAGACGCTGGCGAACGACGTCTCGGCCGTGTCCGGTCAACCTGCAGCAACGGCTCGAGTCAGTGCGCCCCCGAGATGGTGGCGGCGGCAAGAGAATGGGAGGGGGAGGGGGGGGGAGCACCTTTTATCGGGCGCTCGTAAAAACGCCCAGCGGGCAGGCAGGCTCTTGGCGGCCGCGCACCATCGCTCGTCTTCTTCTTTCGCTTTGTCTCATTTTTCTTTTCTTTCTCGCCCTCTGTCTATAGCACGATGGCCAGCTCTGATGGGGCTCGAGTTGAGAAGCATTGGATTAAAGAAAGAAAAGAAAAAGAGGGGGCTGAGCGTAGGGAAGGGGGGGGGGGCATAGATGCGTTAAGAGGCTCTCTTCCGTCCCTTCACTGCCTTAGTCGTAGACGTCGCTTCTCCCCCCCCCTCCCAATATCCTATCCCCCCCCCCCTCTGCACACCATTGCTGTCCTTTAGGTTCTCCTCTCCGAGGGCCAGTGACCGCAAGCGCGAGCAAGGTGCTCGTACACGTACGCAAACGCACGCACGCACGCACGGTCGCGTGAGGCCTCCCCCGGCCGAGCCGCGTTGTAGCAAGTAAGAAGGCAAGCCAAGCCGAAGCAGCGGGAGTCTTCTTCTCGGCGGCCATCACGTCGTACGCTCGTCTCTCGCCTTAGCTCCTTCCTCGCTGCCGTGTTCTCGAAGCCTCCTCCTCATTTTCTGTCCCGTCGTGTCCGTTGGCGGGGGGCTCCGAAGTGTAGTCAGGTGATAGAGGTGCCACCAGGCGCGCCCCTCCCTCGCCGAATCTCCTTCCTTGACTCAAACGCTTGCGTATTTCTTTGTGCGTGTTTGTTTTTTCGTTTTCTTTTCTTCTACTTCATAAGCGTACATCTTGTCTTCTCTGCTTCCAGAAGAAATGCCGCGCTCAGCCACTCCTCTTTGCTGCTGCTGCTGCCTCTCCTGCGCGCTAGGTGGCGCTGGCAGTCCGCTTCGCTTCCGAAGCGCCCTCTCCTCCCCTCCCTTCCCTCTCTCCCCTACCACTTTAAGCGTGGATTCTGCTTCTTGTTTGTCTCTGCCTCCATCGACTCCTCCTGCCCGTATCCTTGGTCTCCCGTACTACTCGGCTTTGCACGGTGTCCCCCTGCCGGCAGACGAGGCATCTTCGAGTCGTACCGGTGGCGCAGTGCGCGCGTAGGTGTCGCCTGCGTTCCGCTTGGCTTTACGTATTTCCTTCTTCACCCTACAGACATTTTTTTTCAATTTCATTTTTGTTTTGTTGCTTTTGTGTTTACTTCTCTGTCCAGCCTCTTTTAGGTGACCGCCACCGGTCTGTTTGCGTGTCTTGGCGAGAAGACAGGAAAAAAAAATGCAAGAACAGCCGAGTTAGGCATCGCGAGAGGCTGCGCGTGTTTTTGGTTGCGCATAGGACGCGTACAGCCGGAAGTTCTTTTGTTCCTTTTCTTCTTTCTTTTTCTTCTTTCTTTTCCGAGAGAGAGAGAAAGAGAGAGAAGCTACTGCGCGCCATGAACGGCGGTCGCGCAAATTTTGCGGGTGGTTACCTCGTTCGTTTATTGTCTAATTGAGTTGCGGTTTCTTTAACCGCGACAATCGGCTGCGCAATTGGGACTTCCTGCTTTTAATTATAATTGTTGTCCCTGGAATGTCTTGGAATGTTTGCAGGCAAACGCATGAGGTCTTTGTTGCTTTCTTTTTCTTGATGTTCAAAGCATTGTTTATACCACGCTTCTTTTCTTTCTTTCTTTTGCCAATGCACAAAAGAACGTTAACGCCAGCAGTTGCCGCAGCCTCAGAGTGCCTTTATTACTTCAGAATCATCCATCCATGTTACGCACTTGCGTTCTATACGACGACATTGTCCTGTAGAAGTATATGCAGCGGGTCATCTATCATCCGTCATTTATACATGGCGCAATCATCCTTGTAGTACCGGCAGTGCTACGAGAAATGTGACCAGCGTAATTATTTTCGATGCGTCAGAATATCTTTGGGCTTCTACTAGTTAAACAGAAGGTATCTGTTAAAGATACGATTGGAAGAGAGAATAGAGAATTTTTTTATTAGAGGACGCAAGCGGCTTGCATACGATACTGCGCATGCGCATACCATTACGTCTCTGTTTGCGCATGCGCAGTAGCGTCATCTTTAGTTGCGTACGCAAGCCCGCTTGCGGCCGTTAATCTAAAACTCTCTAATGTTATGTGCGGCACAAAACCGGATGGGATAAGAAGAGTCGTCTGCCGACTATGGAACGTAGTATTATGCCAGATAATTCGTCATCAAAAGGAGCTACGTCACCTAATACTTGTTCTTTAGCTTAGCAGCCGGAAAAAACTTGTTGTGATGCGCCTATTTCGATTAGCAAACAAAAAAAAAAGAAGAATGTTTGCGGAACCAACGTATAGCCAAACGCAACCTGAGGAAGTGAACGTGGAGGGTAACAGGAAATCGTTACGGTAGGTGAGGTCCCGAGAAATAGCCAGGTCGGAAGGAGACCATTAGTTATTTCGCTGTTTTACTTCACCCGCATAATTACGTCGTTAATTACTTCGCGCTCACTCCGTGCAAGGAAGCGCGCACGCGCAGTCAGAGCGTTCGGAGGGCGCAGAATTGGGCACACACGGACAGACACACACAAATGGACGCATACGAACACACGCAGCCTACACACACACACACACACACACACACACACACACACACATATATATATGTGGACGCACATGAACACGCACTCATTAAACAAAAGAAATGGAGAGAACAGCGTATAACGACTGTTAGCATTGCTATTTTGTGGCAATTCGTTTCCGTCAAGGACAATTGACCGGCCGGCCGGACACTTTCGGTCCGAGCCCTGGATGTCAATCGCAGTCTTGACCGATATCAATAGCAACGGGAGTGCTAGCTGCCCGTTCTTTCGACGCAACGAACCACGCATCGTTGGACCCGTTGGCAACATTCCGTTCGCTGTTTTCGCTCCGACTCCGGAAATGCCTTCTGGAGCACCTGTTGTGCACTTCCGGTGCCACGGAGGTCCTCCCGAGCACACGGAAGCACAAAAAACGACCGGACCAAGAAAAGCGCGGCGATATTACTTAGATCGCAACTCGACCTACTGGTACTAACTGCAGGGACGGTTAAAGTTTAGCTCCGGTCCTGCAGGAACGCGGCAGTAAGTACGTGCCACTCACTGTTCAAACCCCCTCCCCCGCCACCACTACGCTCCTCGAGAACAAATAAGAAAAAAAAAAAGCACGTTCGGGAAATCGACCGCCCGACTGACCGACCAACTGAGCCCCGCACCGCACATTCCGAAGACATTGGGGCACGACACGCCGTTCTTCGGACACAATGAACCGTATGCGACGCCCATCGGCTGTGGTGACGTCAGGTGTCACCGAATACACCGCCACTTTACTCGGTGGTCCCTCCTCTCCAATGCACACTTGTCACCGAAACGCCAGCCAAGGTCCAGATTCGGCCCCCACTTCGCGTTCACTCATTCGAAACTTGGTCAAGAGCTACGCGGGGCGGCTTCGAGAAGGGGTCGTTGGGGGGGAAGTGGTAGGTGTAACGGGATGGTGGGCGGCTGGCCTGGGTGGGTGGGGGGGCGCTTGGGGGGGGGGGCTGGGGGGGGTAAGGGGGGGCCAAATTGTCGCCCCGTACACACGGGTCGCGCCACTCTCGGGTCTCGGCTCGTTGCACCCCGAGAATGTGCATGCGCACGCACGTATCGCTGTAAAGAACGCAAGTGTGTGTGTGCGTGTATATGCGTGTGTGTTCGCGGGTCTGGCGTTTGGCTATTACACACAGCTGCGCCCTCCCAACTCCGCTATACAGTCTCGCTCACCTTCTTTTTTTTTTTGCCCGGGCCGTTTATTTTTCTATTTTGTTTCTTCTTTCTTCAACCACCGCCCTGCTTTTTGGCCTTCCCAGAAGAACGAAAAAGAAAAACAGTCTTGCGGCCTAAGGGGCCGCCTGTTTTGTTGCCGTCGACGGTGGTGTCGGAAGCCCACAATTGATCTTCGAGGGCGCGTTGGTTGCATGTTCGGCTTGTGTCCGACTGGCCCGCCTTTCGCGGCGGCTCAGACCTCGAAAAGCGCAGGGTCGAACCCCCTTGCGTCCGACTTCAGGAAAAAGGGGGACTTCGTCGGAGGCAAAGGAATGGGACGGTTGAATTAAAGAAAAGGGAGGGGGGGGTAGGAGGCGATAGAGGGTGGGGGCGGTGTTTCTTGCAGGTCCCGCAACATTTCGATGAAAGAGGCAATGAGGCAAAGAATCGGTGCGACATATACACCGGGCTTTGGCAGAGTGGGGTGTTGCGTATTTGCGAGGCGGTCTGCGAGCTCTGGTATGCAAGACTGGGAAATTCGAGTCATCCCCTCCCCCCGTACCCACCCCGGGTAGGACGGAAACCCTCTACCGAAGACGGTGTTTATCGCTTGTCTGAGAATGCGGCCCGAAAGAAATGTGGTCGCAAGAGGTGTCATTGTTGATCAGCTTCGAAACGGGGGTGTCCGAATAGTGAAAATCGAATCTCTATGTCCATCGCGCGAATTTCTTTGTTTGGCTTGACTTCTGGTACATTGTTCACCTCGACAATGTCAGTATATGCCGTATTGTGTTGTTTCATGTGCGTTCATGTCATATGCGTTCTAAATTCAAACAAAGTCCAGCTGCTAACTGTAAGGGTCAGTAGGCGCTATCAAAATATATGTGGCATCCTTTCGCCTTTGTGTTTGAAATAATGTCTGACTCGACTTGACTACGAATATTTTGAAGATACTGACGGCAACATGGGATGAAACGCTAAATAGTTTTCTGCTTCTGAAATTTAGGAGTGACAAAAATAAAAAGGGAAAGCTAAAGCATGCACGCACTCACGCCAAACAAACACAGTGATAGAGAGAAAGCATCTCCTTTAATAGCAGCAATGCTATTCCGGAAACCGTTCGACTGTGGACTTCGACACCAAGACGCTGTAATGAGTCTGTGACCGATAAGGTGAAGTGAAAAGAACTCGTAAAAATAGAAAGAAAAAGAAACACAGCAACTCCTATTAGGTAAACCCCTCTCCAGGGGCATTTGAGGAATAAATAAATAAATAAATAAACAATCTGTCCGCTGAGAGAACGAGAATGCAGTCGAAGATGGCAGGGAACTTATATATAATATATCTATATATAAAATATGTAGCGATGAGTTAGGAAATTTGGGTGCCTAGAGAGTGGTGCTTGCTTGAGGAAAGGCAGTGGTAATCGGAAATCTCCCGAAGGAACGCTTCTATCCGTGTGCGGTGAACTTAAAAGTTGATGACGATGGCGGTAATGACTCTGTCGGTGTCGCCATAGAAAGAAGACGTAGCTGACACGAGGAGGTGTACGAGCAACAAGGCGACTATCATGTCTTGCTGGCAGAGGTCGGTGACCCCGTGAGTCATCAGTCGATTCACTCGTACCTTCCCGCGAGTCCCGATTGATATCGCGCCCGAGTCTGACTAACTATGACGCATCAGAGTCCGAGTGAGTCCTGGAGTCGTTTTGTATATAGAGGTCTGAGTGAGTTTCTTCAGTATACGCGTGATATTTCTACGTTTTCGGGAGAATCCGAGTGAGCTTCGTTCGTTTTGCCCAGTGAGTCACGCAGCCACCCTCGACTAATCTTCCAACGTACGCGACGTCGAGTATACGACGCACTCCGCTCCTCAGAAAGAAGCCGCAGCGGCTTAAGTTATAGGTCAACTGCACCGTTCGCGCATGCGCAGTGGCACGAGGACGTCGGCAGCGCGTATCACTCTGCTGCTAACCGCGCGGGCACACACTTACTCGCACTACCGGTGTGTCAGGCACTGCGTCATGCCAGAAGGCTCCGGCGTCGCGGGCGCTAAGCCTACTCGAGGAAAACAACGCAGAATAAAGCAAACGGGACAAAGGCCACGACGCCGCACAAGACTCAGAGACGGGCTGCAGGATGGGTGTGTGTGTGTGTGTGTGTGGATACGCAGCGCGCAGTATTCAGTGCTGCAGTTTTGCGCTGAACAAACGTGCCGTCTCAGCGTGCGCGGAGGCACATCGAGACGCCGGCACACACGTACAGACACACGCACACGCGAGCGAGACAGTGCCGCCGACCTGACTGTCCCTGCGCCGTCTGTCTGTCGTCTGCGCCGTCTGTCTGTCGTCTGCGATTGCCGGCTACGGGCGCCTCGGTATTCTCGCGCGTGTGTGTGTTTGTGCGAGCGCCCTCGGCGCTGACGTGTCTACTCAGCTCGTGACGTAGGCGTGTAACCTACTATGCGGCGTTGCGCGAAAGCATTCGGCTTGTCTCGGCGCGATATAGAGGGCGTTGCGCAAGCTGGGACAGCTCCTGGCGCCCCCCCCCCCCCCCCGGCCAACCCAGCGTGTGGCCTTTGGAAATATAGTGCATAACGGCGGTGTTCACCTGTACTATATGCCCCCCCCCTCCCCCGACCCATTGTGCCTTTTGATTCTTCTCTCCTCCAGCACGCGCACCATTCATGATGCCTTCAACCTTTCCTTTCCACGAAACCGGCCTTTTGAACTGTGCTACCGGTGCGAAATGACGAAAATTATTCTACCGCATTCGCGGCGGTATTATAGGGCGATTGTGAGCGTTTGTCACTGCGGGGTCCGGGCGACAGTGTACAGGTGGCTCGCGGCAACATGGTTGTCATTGTGGCTACCAGCTCGTCGGGTTCATTCGTTGCGAACATGGACCGGGGTTCTTGAAGAAAGTTTCTCTCTCTCTCTCTCTCTCTCTCTCTCTCTCTCTCTTTCGAGAACGCAATGCAAACTTTTCTTTGACTCTAGCCTCGCGTTTTATACAGCTTTTCATCAGTAGCAGGGGGCGGCAGAAAGTTAGGTGGGCGGATGAGATTAAGAAGTTTGCAGGGACGGCATGGCCACAATTAGTACATGACCGGGGTTGTTGGAGAACTATGGGAGAGGCCTTTGCCCTGCAGTGGGCGTAACCAGGCTGATGACGATGACGATCAGGAAAGATTATGTGGCGCTTACCAGTCTATCGCTACCCGAAGACAAGCCCGAAAGCATGACGTCAGGGTGATGCGATGGCGCTGCCGTCGCATTTCCTTCTGGGAAATTAAATAAATGGAGACTCTGATGGCGTCAATTTCTTCCGAAGACAAGATTAGTAGACGTAGCAGACGTAGCCAATGTGCCAAAAAAAAAGTCACTTTGTCGAACATTGGTCTTCAAAGCGTCGAACAGCGAAGGAATAGGTATGTGTCAGTTTACTCGCCTACTCTCTCTGTCTGTGTTAGTAGTCCCGGTTGTCTGCAAGCATGCGGGTTGACCACATACGGGGACGCGCCCGTTCTGGCGCGCGCGGAGTTGCTTCGTAAACGGTTTTCGCAAACTCTGTGCACGCATTTAACACTGACCGACCGGCAAGATCGACGCTGTTCGTCTCGGCCCGCAACATCCCGCTTAACGTCTCGTCTGCACACTTTTCACGCATTCGCTGGGCGTCTTTGCGCCGTCTCAGCGCGACGACGAAGACAGCAGAAAGCAGTGGCGAGAAGGACGGGAAAGGAAACAGGGTGAGGAGGGTAGCGACGTGGAGGAGAGCAATAAAACTTGAGGCGAAGGGAAAGGAGGAGACGGGGAGACAGGGAGGGAGGGAGCCTTCCAGTGAGGGGGCTTCGGCAACGCCTCCTAGGCTTCGGTCCGCAGCGGCCCTTTTTGATTGGAAAAGTGGCCCGGGTCTGTCTGTCCGTCTGTGCCGTTTCGCCACCAGCGCCGCCGCCTACTCTCCGTGTATAACAATGGAGGCGTGGAGGCTCTGGCGATCGGCTTCGACCTCGAGCAACCGTCGTTGACGACGCCGCTGCGTCGCCCGCTCGCTCTTGCTCAGACCGCGGCCAATGACGTGAGCGCAGCGTCGATCCCGCGTGTCACGCTTTAGTTCCGTGCAGCAGTGGTGCGAAGGCGAAGACTCTGGCGCCTATAAATAGATCGCGCGGTCCCACATATGCAGCGAGGAACTAGAGTCGTTGATTCGACCTCGACGGGGAAAACGTGCCAACGGTTCGAATTATAAGAAACACAGAATTAACGGAGGTGCAGCTCTCCTTCTGAGCTGACTGGAACACTGAGCGCAAGAACTTGGACACGGACACAGGGAAGAGACGAAGACGCACGGTTTCACCGGTCGAACGTCTGTTCCCTGCAGGTCCACGTTACTGCGCTAACTTTTGCACTCAAAATGGTGGACCAACTAGAGCCAAACGGTCAATCCTTCGCTTTTGGTGCGGTTGTCCGAAGTCGCGCTGTAATGTCTTACTCATACCTGAGACAGACAGCATTTCTTTGAGCTTGTCGGGGCATTTGAAAGGCCTGGGCACTTTTCCGTGTTTTTCAGCACTGTCGAATTGCCGTATCAAAACGCGGCTATGCAAGCCGACTCTACTATTTCTGGCGCTATAATCGGCACTTTATCCGGCCATGTGCTTTATTTGTTCAATGAAAACCCGAAGCGTCAATAATCACGAGGCAGAGGAAGTCACGTCACCGCTTTGAATCCTTTTTCCTTCCTGGTCAAACGGCCATCTGATTTCTGCAGATTCGGTGGGAGGGAATTCGGGATTCTTTCGAGTTATCGGAGAGTTCGAATTAAGCGAAAACGTTCTTAGAGGGAGCGCCCCCTTTAGCGTCCTTCTTTCTGGGCCCGAAAGCCTGCAGCGGGCACTGTACTATCGGGGCATTGCAAAGCAGCCCATTTTTTTCCGCAGTCTTCGTTGCAGCGCTCTCCCCATCGTCATCTGACTCACTGGAAAAGGAGGAGGAGGAGGAGGAGGAGGCGCACGGCCACGTTGTTTCGTCATGCTCGGGCACTGCACGCAATTACGAGGGAGGCGACGGGGCGCAACGTAGGCGGCGCAGCACGGAGCCGAGTGCGCCAGGGCAATCTGCGCCCTGACCAGGCCATTGTTCGCGCGGCGGTGCTTTTTTGTCCGGCCTGCCGTTCCGCGCCGGGCTGCCTGGCATTCTTAAGTGGTGATGGCGGAACGCGGCCCCCCTCTGCACCCCCCACTGCACCCCATCCTCGATCGTCCACACACTATTGCTTGGATGATTGGCCCAGTATAGTTAAGAAGACGAAGCCCGCCCCGCTTTCGAGATTGCCTCGTATTGCTCCCAATACCCTTGCTAATACAGAGCAGTGGCTTGGCGGTGGAGGCTAGGGCCTCGTAGCGGTTCTAAAGCAGGGGAATCTAGACCCACGTCTAAGCGTCTACGCGTTAATGCGTATGGAAGTGGAGGCAGTGAGAATCTTTGCTTGTGGATTTCCGATTAATTCAGTGGCTCGTTTCGGCGGTCTGCTGGGTCTGGTGGGAACTACCGGAGAAGCTATATTACCCACCGCGATCGACCATCGCATCTCAGACCATATCTAACAGGCCGGCCGTTGAAATTCCGACCAGAAGCAACAGAGCCGAGTACAGTGACTGTTATGGTGCGGACGAATAATATAGTTCCCGTTTCGTTTGCGTGTTCTTGGGTTCCTCCTTTTTTGTGTGTGTGTGGCACCTAACGCGAGAAAAAAAAGAAAAAGTCAGGAGATTTATAGTCAAAAGAAAATAAGAAAGACAGAAGATGCGGGGGGGAGGGGGGGGGTAACGAATCGAAAGGACAGACACCTATCCGTTCGATTTCCGTTCCGACTAACCAAGAAGTGGCAGCTGTTTAAAACGAAACAGTGCGGGCGCAGGAAATAATACGAGGCGTACAGAACTCGACGGGCGTAGAAAGACTCAGCGGGACTGGCACGACTCTTACGACGCTCTTGCTCCATCGACTGATAAACTCTCTTCTCCCCCCCCCCTCCCTTTCCTCCAGTGCTTTCCTCCAGGGCATGACAGGACCGAACTAGAGGCAAGCGATGGGAACGAGGATTCATTGGGAGGAACCGAGAGAAGGGGGGGGGGGGTTGCTCGGGGCGAATCCATATAATTCGATGCTTCCCCGACCCCGTAGTTGTCGGCGGGCACAATGAGTCTGCCTGGCCAGCTTGCAGTGTGACCCGATGAAGCAGCAGCAGCAGGCCTGTAGACGAGACGGTGTTTTTTTTTTTACTTTTTCTCCCGCGCAAGGCGTTGTTCTGTCTGGCTGTCGTCCTAGTGGGTCTCGAGCGAGCCCACCATTGTCTCTATAACAGCCGGCTCTCCGAGGAATCTCGCGAGAAAAAAATAAAAGCAGTAGTAAAACATTCACCTCGACGAGACCGCGCGGCGCTTGCACTAGTTTCTGTCCCGTCTACGAGTGGGTCGGATCGCATTGCGATCGTGCATTGCTGCGAGCAGACCCACTGCACTATATAGTCCCTCAGCGGAGTCCCCACTGATGAGTGGATGTATTGCTCCCGTCTCTAAGGCAAGGGCTCCCACGCTCGTTATGCAGAGTTAGTACTGTGCAAAACAAACGGGTCGATCGGTTGTGCGCGCGAGCGAAGGAAACAAAAAGAAATAAATTGACTTAACGAAGGGCACGCAGAGGGTTACGAGCTGAAGGATGTGCCCGCGGGTTCTCGTTGTCTATTGTACCACCAATTTTAATTGCCTAGTACCGCCAATTACTCGTTACCTAGACCGCCATCTGCATGTCCACGAAGGGCGCCAACCCCACGGAGGTAATTCACACTGAGTACGTTCCGATTCAATTGGGTATATCCAGGCATAGTAAACGTTGCAATGTATTCACATTGGAACAGGAGAGATAGAAAAGAAAGTAAGGTAAAAACTTCGTTTTCAGACTCCGTTACCGTGAAGGAAATGGTGGAACATTGCGTTCTAAAATGTTGGCCAGTCATGTGGCGCCGAAGTCCGCGACTTTTTACCGCGTGAATCATTGTCACGCTTCGAATTGCCTTCGGGGCCCCGAGTCACAGAGCACTAAGAGAACCTGACGATGCCGTTGCAATGAGGAAGACGGCAGAGGGAAAGCCGCAAGACTCAATGTTCAACACAAGTAACGAAATTCCTTTCTTCTCGAGGAACCGCAGTGGCAGACAATGACCTCTCTCAGCTTCGATGCATTCATTCCCGCCGACGCGCCAATGTCGTCATCCTCGTGAAATCGGGAGCGACCTGGCGTAGCTTGGGTCGAATCAAGAACGGTCCGATTCTTTCTGCCAGCGGACAGCCGGCGAATAGCACAAAGCGGTAGAACAAGAATATGAAGACTAGGCAGATGAAGAATAGGAAGAAAGTGAACAGCAGAAGCAGAGTGGAGCATCAGAAATATATCAGATGTAGTGCAGCAGACGTACAGCAGACGTACAGCAGTAGGCATAGCAGAAAACCAGCAGAAGTGCAGCAGAAGTATTGCAGAAGTGCAGCCCAAGAACAGTCCAGGTATAGCAGAATCATAGCAGAAGTACAACAGAAGCAGCGGGAATGGTTAAGAAATTTTTTCGCATTCAGCAGGCCGGCTCAGAGCCGAACCATCGCAAAGGGTCGCAGACTTCCTCCGGCGTCCTTCCCGGAGGCAGCCTTTCCCACAGACGTCACAAGCGTTGCGGCAGAGCGTCGCAGATGCCACGGCCACGTCGTGCCACAGTTGGCGAGACGTCACGTCGTCTCGTCTAGAGCGGCCGAGCCAGCGATCTCGACTTCACGCGCGCGTGTGAACGACGTTCCGACAACGACGGACACTGCGGACGACGCCGGGGATAATTGTCGCAGCCGCCGCTGCCGTCCCGCGACCGGAGAGCGCGACGTCGTCATTGGAGTGTAGTATTACCGCGAGGCGCTTCGCGAAACAATGCAAGGTCCTTGCTTCTCGGCGACCCCCTCTCTCTCTCTCGCCCGCGTTATACGGTACCGAACGTGCTGCCGGCGCGCGTCTTTTGTGACTCTTCGTCGGCGTCACGGATCGCCATCATTGGGACGGCGACGTTGTATAAAGCAACCTCCCCACCACCAGCTTGCTTTCTGATAGCCCGGAGGGGCGTCTTGAGCAGCGTTAACGTCTGCGTCTTTTCGCTTTCGCTTTGCGTTTTCGCGTTCTACATGTCTATTGAAGAGGGGGGGGGGGAAGGTACGCGAAACGCGCGTGCGTGTGTCGTCTGCTCCTGCGTATACACCAGACGTTGCGCCAAGTTTGAGCGTGAAATATTTCGCGCTTGATTAATGAACCGCGAACAACGCCGCGAGCGGCAGCTGGCGCCGTGTGCATAAGAACCGCGAGGAACACCGTTAATGAGGCGTTCGTCTGTTATATACCGGACCGTGCGCCTGTAGCCGCCAGCGCGGTATGTACACTGTTGCTCGTTTTTATTGTCTCCTCGCGTTCCCATTGTGAGTAATGATGAAGACATTAATCAAGGGTGTACACGGCGAGAACCTCTCCCGCACTTAATTCAACATTCATCTCCTTCCCTCTGCCCACAAGACACGCGAAGGAGCATTTTCTCTTTTTTGTTTGTTTGTCTGTTCTGTTTGCCGTGCTTTACCGTTTTAGGCGGCATAATCAGTGGGACTTACGCATCCGAAAGCAAGGACGTTCGTCCGTAATCAATGCGTATATTTCATGCAGAAGCACCTCTTTCTGGCCGGTGTATATAGGTTCGCCCCCTCGGTGAAGCGGTGTCAAGGTTAACGGGCAAGAGCCTAGACCGAACCGTGGCGCGATAAGTAACGTAACTAACGTAACGTAACATAACGAAACGTCCCACAGACGCCGGGCAGGGGAACGCCGGGTAAGCACGCTATACTCCCGGCCGCTTATCCGGGGCACATGGTAATCGCAGTTTACTCCTTGACGATGCCCGTGCGAATTACCCGTCTGCTCTCCAGGGAACGAGGCCTTGACGTCATGAGGAGGTCAAGAAGATGTCACACTAGGAGGAGTGTATGGGAGGCGTAACGTTTCTCTATAACCATATATAATGTACGTGACGGTCGCGATTCTGATCGCGATCAAGCCCGATCCGGATCGATTTTCTCAGTCGCGATTGGTTCCTTTGCGCAAGCTGCACGAGGGAGCCGATCGCGGTCGAGAATTTCGATCCGGATCGGGCACGATTGCGATCGAAAGTGGCCGTGTGACAGCGCGGTATTAAACCAGGAGGAATCCACTTTTTGCACCGTAATCATATATCAAGTCTGCTGCCGAGCAAATCCCTCTTCGTAGCCTATACTCCTCACCTCCGGTCAGCCAAACCAGCCACGTCCTGCAAATTTGTATCTAATCGGGCCATCTAATCTGCAGACATCGGCTGCGTTCCTGCCTCTGAACGCCCGTACTTTATCGGTTCTATACGCCCTACCTGACCAGCGCGAAACTCCATTCTTTATCGCATATAGAATGTCATCTACAGTATCGTCCGATCTGTAATAATTTCTTCAGTTTCACTTCGGCAGACCATACAGTTATTATCACCACGAAATCGACTCGCCTATACTTTCACTCCCAACGAACTCGCCCCTTCCACGCGTCCGAGCAGCGTCAGTCCTCATATTCGTTCTGTCGCGGGTGAGCACCCCCCCCCCCCAACCCATTTAAAAAAAACAAAACAACAAAAGAGCACAGACCTCCGTATAAATAGGCTTCCCCGTCTGACACAGGACCTTGGCATAGGCGCACGTCGGTCCTGCGGCGCGAATCGCACAGATAACGCGATTCACGCGACAGCGCAATGGCGTTGTGACGCGATTCCCACGTATAAACGCGTGCTCTCCTTTTTTTCCGAGACACCCGCGTCCTGTGCTATGCAGCTACGCACACGGCCGAAGCCGCGCTGCCGCCCATCGTGCGCTTTACGCGCATGCGCTAATTCGTATACGAAATTGCGTGCTCCTCCCCCTTCGCGCTTTTCTTTCCACTATACGCGAAGTCTCGCGCCTTCTCGAAGTTGGCGCGCATTCGCGACACGTCCCATGACGCATCCGCAATGAGCTCCTCACGCCCGGTTGCAAGAGTCTGTTCGGCGATTATGTAACATGCGCGGAAGTGCTCATATGGAGGAGGAGAGGTGGGGGAGGGGATAACTAGAAGCACTTTCGCCTCGTTGCCGGGAATGCGCTAAGCGCCAATCGTTCTCGCCCTTCCAGAGTGCCTTCTGGTAATGTCTGCTATACCGTATAGACGTCCGCAGAAGACGTTCGCAGAAAGAGCCTGACTGCAAATTGTCTAGCGCTGGCAACTGCTTGAAGAGCCTTTCAGTCGTGACTACATGTCACACAGGCTATAAACGTCTACTGGAGGTATCTACACTCGCGAAATGTCTACAGGAGAGATCAGTATAGATGTATGTATTCTGGAACAGGGAGAGATTCACGTATGATCGTTCGTTTTCGTCTGGTTCCGCTGACCGCGCGTGCAGACGCCTTTTCCTGCCCCCAAGATATTTGCTGCCGGGGCTTCTGCGCAATGGACGTCTGCTCAAAACGTCCGCTGAAGTCTTCTGCAGAAAGCTCTTATGTGCAAGCGAATGATGGCGGCATATCAATCACTTCAATAAATCAATTTTATTATTATTTCACTATGTATATGTTTGAAGTGCCTTATAGCAGTGGCTTAGAGAAGCCACTGCAATTAAAAACCCCAATTAAATATGAAACGCAGAGCTCTTCTGTAGACTAAGCTAGTTAATCCCACATTCACGTTCACGTGTACCTTGGGTCCACATCCTATTCTCTGTGACGTTACGCAATGCATTTTACATCCGGGAATATCACTTTCGAAACTGAGACTCAAAGCGAGCATTACGAAACGATTTTCTCAAACCAAACGCAAACAGTCGGTTTCCGACTGGCAATCTTTTTTTTTTTTTATGCATACAAAATCACATCGAATGGGCCCCCAACCGCAGCAGAACACAGGATGAGAACTTCCGGAAATGAACGGATACGCGCTTGTGTCCGCGGCATTGTCCAGTCCGCTTCCGGTTTCCGGTTTAAACAGAAAGGGGAATCCCCCCTTGGCGGTCACGCGCAGTTTCCGTATACCGGCTCGCCGAATCCCATTGATGCACGGTTGCGCCATCTCCGACCTCCGCATGCGTGCGTTGATGGGTGACGCAAGAACCTTTCGAACGCTCGAACGTTCACTGAAACCGTGTGAACGCGTGATCTACGTGGAGCGGCACACACCACTTCTGATATCCGGTCAGGGCGTTAGCTTGACGATGAAACCGAACAATACAAATTTGAAGGCGAAAGAGTGTTGTTCGGTCGAGGCCTCTCCTTCTGCATGTCCGTGTAGAGATAGCGTGCACAGCGCTAACTTCACCCCCTTCCTCCAGCCCTTACCTCTCCCTCCCCCCCCCCCCCCGTTAATTTTTTTATATGAAAAGTAAGAATCGGAAAGGTGCCATACTATAGGAATGATGAACGAGGGGGCAAGAAGGTAAAATATATATATATAAAGAAGGAAACACGGGAGAAAGGTCATCTACTATCTCTCTAACGTGTCACATAGACCACGCTCCACTTGCATTTCGTTACCTGAAGGAATAGAAACGAGGTTAAATCAGCGAATTGAAGGAAAATGGGCGTCTCGGCTGGAGAAGCAGATATGGTCATGGAAAGAGAAATAGGTACGTCTGCCGTTATGTCGTCTGCACGAGCGACAGCGTTCCCTGGAACTGTCTACGCACGAGTTTTTATCACCACCATAACGCGCTAGACTGAAGGGACGCAGGTCATATAGCTATTTAGCGCATACCAGCGGAAATTAAAAGCCATGGACAGACTGAAGACGGTTGTTGCACTTATAGGCAAAAACTACAACCAGACGAAAACGCTCGTATGCTGTGCTTCGGGTGGACGTTGGGTAATCCCAGGTTGACAAAATTTATGCAGTGCTCCTCCTTATGGCGTCACTAATAAACCACTGTCTGGTTTCGGGACACCAAACCCCGCATTTTAAGTATTAAACTAAGTGGCAGCAACTTTCGTCTGTTCGGCTACCAAACAAATGCCCGCTGTTCGTGTGCGCGCTGCCCAAACTTTGGGTCTCTTCTGTGAGCACGCTTTCTCGTGTTTAAGTGGAATGCTCGCGTACTTGATTACACTTCGCTATAGACGAAGTGTAAACGTCGACACGAAACGAAACGAAACGACAGCAGCTGACATCTTTTCGGTTAAGACGTCTGCTGTTCGTCTGCGCCGGCGGTCGCAACTTCCTTCTGCTATTCGCAACTTTCACGGCCTATAGGGGGCGCCACCTTAAATCCAACATGGCCGTCCGAGAGATTAAGAACTAGAGCAGTCGGTGCAGTGCTGCGGTCGTCTTGCTCAGTGGCATGTTGTTTCGCGTCGTCATGCTGAAATGTCTCTTCAATTTACACGCCCGCTGTCCTAGCCTGCGTAATGGCTCATATTGGGCGAGCAGAACGCGGGATTCGAAGCCAGCTTCGCTGGTCATCTTGTGTGTTGCGGCATAAAAGCGTGCACGTCGACGTCTGTGACTGTTGAAGGCGCTTGCATAAAAACTTCGCGACTTCGAAGCAAGCCACATGAGCTGTGGTTTCAGTTTTACCGCGACGGTGTTATTAAGAGAAGTGACCATGCTTTTTATTTGCTATTCTATTAATTTGACCTCTATGAGTGGGTACCATGAACTTTTATACGGTGTGGTGCTCTCTGCCAGTTGTTACTTAGACCGCTTGAATAAACCGCCGTGTCGAGAAAAAAAAAAACCTTCCTGGTGTCGCATGACCGAAGTCATTTACATCGACGGCGTGAAAAGCAGCCCTAAAGCAGCGTTTTGTGTGCGGAAATTTCTTGTCTAGTTATCCCTGCCTGTGTTCACAAAGCTGTATGTTGAACGTCAGAAGTAAACAAAAAACCATATCTGACTGCTTATGCGAGCTAATACGATAACCGTTCACCCTTGTAATTTGGTTATTGCGCTTTATGCGTGCTGTGCAAGCTACAGTCTTGCGGTAGTTTTACAGCCTGCGTGAGTCCTACCGCGTCTTGCCTATAGACAGATCAAGCGATACATAGCCCATATTTACCAGTCCGCGGGAATGCTCGCTTCATTCTTCCAGTTATCTCTATAAAATAATATGCACCCAGATCAGCTGAGGGTTCGCTACGCGAACACTGCACAGTAGTTTAACGTTTGTTGGACTACGATTTGTTACCTTACGAGTGCAGTCACGCACGCCTGCGCACACGTAGCAGCCGCGCATCGAAGTGGCAGACGAGGTACGAATTCCAGGTCCCTCTACGCCTGCGTCACTTTGCTTCGATGCACAAATAAGAAACTCATCTCTCTGTTCCGAAATGGTGGAATGTCAAGCCGGCGTTGCAGAGCACGAATGCATGAACGAGAACAAGAAATTTTGAAGCAGGTACAAGGCTTGACGGAGAATGTTTGCGCTCCAACGTACCCGCAAGGGCATGAGTGGCAAGAACACAAGCGTCAATCATCCTACAACACATTTGAATTAAGATTGCGCATTGTTTCTTTCCCTGCACGTAATATAAAGCTATGCCTGCGTCTTTATGGAGGTGCGCCTATTCGCAATTTCAAGTGCTCGGAATCGTCACTCATCTGTCGTATTCCAAAAAAAAAAAAAGTCCTCCGGCATGAAGTGCGCACTGCAAACCTTCATAGCTTCTGTGACAACTTTGCCAATCCGCAGCTTAATAATCAATTTCTTCCTCATCGACGCAGCCGGTGGGAATGAGTGAAGGCTCACATCACCTACCGCATAACTACCGCTCGGCACCCATTGCGGCACGCAGCAAATACGGTTACTTCTGTGTTTGCTCATTCTTAGCATGTTAAGTGTCCTTCAGGATCCCACAGGAGCTTTGAACGCGTTAAAACATCAACCAAAAGTGAAGGAAAAGCGTACACAACACCAATACGCTACCCGAACGGGCGGCGAGTATAATCTTTCGATTGCTTCCGGCCGCCGCCGCACGACGGCGCCACCGTACGTGAAAGTTGCGAATACTCCGTTTTCTTGCGTTTGTGTACAATGCCCGTATATTTGGTTACTTCGGTGCGTCCATCTCACTTTTTCTTTTACTGGGGCACACTCCCACCCGCAACCGCCGCCATTCTTCGCTCCTTTTCCTGGAAGCCACGAAAAACTATACAATTCGTCCCTCCGCGCACGCCAGCACGAATTCTCTCACGCCGAGCAGGCGGGCGGCCGCGCCTCAACCAACGCGCGTGATTGCGGCGGACGGCAGCGGCTCTCAAAGAAGAAACGCTCGCTCCACTGACAAAAGGAAAAGGGGTTAAGGATGGAGGAAAGTGTGTGTGTGTGTGTGTAATGTGTATAGGACGGAGGGGGGAGGGATAATAACGAGGGAAACGAGGCAGCGAAGAAAAGGGACGGGGGAGGGAGGCGGTGACGCGGACCAACGGTGCAGACGACGCGCTGGCGAACGAAGGAAAAACCCGTTCCCGAAAAACGCGGCTGCCCGGCGCCGCCGTGGGAAAAGATGGAAGACGGCTCAACGTGGTCTACACAGTAGCTAGCTATCTTGCACCCCGGACCGCGAACTCGGACAGAGAAGGAAGGTGCTCGGTTGGCTTGCGGGAACCCTCTCTTTTTTGTGTGTGTGTGTCGTTTTGTCTGTGCGCGCGTGTTAGTGCGTCTGTTCGTCGTCTGTTTCGAGAAAAGAGCGCCTCGGAGCGCCCTCTGTACGAAGGCCTCGCTCACAGATGCTCTCCACGTCTCCCCCAGTCTCAGCGTCCAACGCTAGTGTGTGTGCGTGCCTTCCTTGTTATGAATTTATTCCCTTCGCTTCCCATTTTCTTCCCCCTTATCTGCCGACGATATCCCGCTGGCCGCTAGATGCCGGGCGTGGCATTTTAACGCCAGCGAACTGCGGATTCATCCCACCAGACGGCTCGCGCGTTGGAGGAACTGCTTTGCGCTACTTGCGCAGACGTGACGATGCCAGGGGGGCGCATTCGTCTGCTCGCCATCTTTCTACCTTGTATGCTGAAAAGAGCCGCTGCCATGCAGAACAATGGCTCTCCCTCGGCTGCTGTCTACAAGACTTCGGAGGAAGGGCGCGGGGGGGGGGGAACATACACAGTACGCCACGCCTTGTTACGCGAAAATCTCGCGAAAAGGGCTTCAAAACACCGTCCTGTCATCCCCCCTTCTCTTTCTCCCCTCGCTTCGTCCTTTCTTTTTCGGGGAGCGGAAAGGGGTAATGGCAGGCACAATTTTTGGGGAGAAAAACGTCGGGTGCGCCACCTCCAGGCCATCGTTCCTTCGTTGTAACGGTAGTAGGGGGGGAAGCCTGGGTTCGCTATTTTTTCTTTGTCTGGGCGTCTCTACTGTGTCTGACCGTCGGTTAGGTTAAGGGCCTCGCGGAAAGAAAGGGTTGCGGCGGCGGACGGGGTTGTTGTAGGGAGGGGGGGATGTAAGGTGCGGGGGGGGTGTATTACGTGTCCCTTGTGGTGTTTGTCCGTTGCGTCCGCTTAAATATTCCGCGCCACCCAGAGGAAGAAAAAGGAAGTTTTAGGGAGTGTCCGCCGTTTAGTTCGTTGTGTGTTTACGTGCGTAGCGACCGCACCATAGCGCACGCCGAACTGCGCACGGCCGTGGTGCGGGCAGGCATTGTCTGTGGCCGGCGTCCGTTGTATGCTGATGAGTTCCAGGCGCTCCGCTCGGTCTTCTCGTTCAACCGTGTACTGGCGCGCTCCGCAGGTGGAAGTTGCGCCGGCGCTGCATGCGTTGGTTGAATGCCGCGCACGTTGTCTTGGAAGACCAGCGCGCGGTCAGCAAACCACCGAAACGATCCTTCTTACCCGTCAACCCCCCCCCCTCCCCCCCATAGCCTCTGCAACCCCGAACGTCGCGACCTGGTTTACAGCAGAGTGACCTGCATTATACCGGGCCTGCTCGAGCGTTAACAAAAGAAAAAAAGTCTCGGCCGTTACGTACGAAACTGAGGTTGTAACACCCGCAGACGGAGTCGAGAGCGTTCCTCGACCGGAACTTTGCAGTGGCCTCGGTAACGGACCCGATCCGCTGGTGATGACTACAGCGTTGAGGGAAGGCGTTTCGAGAAAGTGCCAACGTGCAGCTCGTCTTGTAAGCATCGAGAGAAACTGTACAAGAACATGAAGCGTCGACCGACCCTTGCGCGTATTTTGCATTATTTATCATTTATGTTTCGTATAGATACGCATCTACAGCTCTCTACATACGCGTACTCCTCTTTTTCCAGACACTAATTTACTTTTGCAAAGTTCGCTTCTGGTGCACCTTACACGTTCGAATGCGTCCATGTTTCTTTTTTTTTTAATCGCGACCTCGATCTCTATAAGCCGCATGGGACAAGCAGCTAACCCTCGTCATTCCACGCTATCTGCTGATCTCCGTATTTTTTAATCTATCTGGCCCAGAGATCGCAGAAAGATTTATTCATTTCGATTAGTGCGTGCTTCTAATCTCAGTTCGACGGACCGTGTAGGACAACACATGCGCAACTTCTTGCGCAGGTCGTCAGAAGAGCGTTACCGCCTCGAAGGAGCGAATAAAAGTTTCTCGCTAAAATCGCCGAGCGCTGATAAAGCTCGAGCCGCTGTGATGTCACGCGCGTATTATGAACTCCACAACTGCGAGCTGGAGACCCGATTTGACACAGGCGACGTGAGCCGCTCATCGATTTTGTTGAATGAAGTAACTCGTAGTGGCTTAATCCGTCGTAGATATAGAATTTTTTTTGTTCGTTATATCGAGAACTTCGCTTAAGCCGGTTATTGTTCCACCCACGTTGTGCGCACTTTTTTTTGTCAGCATCTACTTGTGGCAGATGCCACCAGCATTTTAGCATTTTTGTTCGCTATATCGAGAGCTTCGCTTAAGCGGGTTGCCATTTTACTCACGTTGTGCGTGCACTTTCTTTTTATCAGCATCTACTTGTTCCAGATGCCACCAGCATTCAGATCGAATAGAATTTTCGCTCCGCAATGACGCTCGCATAAATTGATGCCTTATTCAGGAACAGCGCGTCAGGTTAGGCTAGGCCAACGTTAACGAATCAAGTTGAGCAGACAAATGGAGAAGAGGCCGATAGTTCTATATCGCAGTTTCATGCAGAATCCCTTAGAGCAAAATATGAAGGTGTATAGTGTAAGTGTTCGCCCGAAGCCGTCACCACTTTCTTTGAGCCATACGATCTACGCAAATGGTGTCCGTCTTGCAATGAGTCGACTTCGAATGCTCTTGCAGCCTTTTCTTCGTCAATGTCCCTGGAAGTATTTCTTCATCGCAAATTCATTGGGTGACGTATATTTAACCTCTAACCTTTAACCTATTTAACCTCTGATTGCTGCCACATTCAACAGTTTTTCGACGTTATCACGCAATAAATTAGAAACGCCTTGAACCCTGTTCAACGGACGGTTCAAATGTTAAGTTGGCAGTGCGCGTGTCCAACAGATACTGCGATGGGACATCGTCTGTAACCCGCCGTGGTTGCTCAGTGGCTATGGTGTTGGGCTGCTGAGCACGAGGTCGCGGGATCGAATCCCGGCCACGGCGGCCGCATTTCTATGGGGGCGAAATGCGAAAACACCCGTGTACTTAGATTTAGGTGCACGTTAAAGAACCCCAGGTGGTCAAAATTTCCGGAGTCCTCCACTACGGCGTGCCTCATAATCAGAATGTGGTTTTGGCACGTTAAACCCCATAATTTAATAATAATAATAATAATAATAATAATAATAACATCGTCTGTAGCAGTCTTTCGTGCGGAACTCAAGGTATTATTAATGTGCCTCCAAGATTCATATAGTAATATTAGCACCATGAGGTTATGAAGGACGACAAGGTGATGTAGTCTGGTCAAATATCTTCGGACGTCATTTATGCGGAATTGCTAAGTGTGTACAGAGATATCAATGTTATGGCGGCAGTGGGTTTCGCCACCTCCGACATGAAACACGGTTTTCAAAACAAAAAAAAAACATCCTATCCGTAGCGCAACTATATGTTTGGTCGCACGAACATTCGCATCCAATCAGTTTCCAGCGTGTTCTGAATAACCCGAACCATCATATTTCCGACGCGTAATTGAGCTTCACGCTGATTGGTTGATCTTGACGCGCACGTGACTCTGTCTCCAACCTGCAACCTCATGTTGAGCATCCGAACGCCATTTAGCCATGTTTAGGCCCACTTGCTTTGGAGGCAGCCACTGGCTGTTCTTAATCGCTCACTCCTCCACCCCCCCCCCCTTTATTTTTTCTTGGCTCCGCTGCTAACTCCGGGAAATTACCGTTCGCTCATGCAAATCACGAAGGTCCATTTTCGACGCAAAACCAAAACCAGGTACACGCAAATATTAGCCGTACATAAACCAACGGCGCCCTTATTTGCACGCCGTTCTCTCGGCCCTCGCTTTTTTTTTTCGCGCGTTTCATTTGTTTGTATATTTTTTTAACCTTCCGTGCGCGAAGAAGAGTCCGCTAATCCCCGAGCATTTTGCATTCGAAGCGAGCCCACAGGTAACGCTTCCATCCCCCCCTCTCTCTCTCTCTTTCAATCCGTGGTCTGCTTGCACAAAGTCTACATACAGCGCAGGCCAACCCCCTCCCCCCTCACCGCACGAGGACGCGCGCGCACACACACAAACACACGTGACCGTTTTCTTTTGCAGCCACGCTGCGTCCGCGGCCGATTTCACGCTTCCACGAAGGCGCTCTTTTAATCGCGCCTCTACTAGTCGAAGCGCGCGCGCCAAGGAGCGGGAGCCGAGTGGGAGGTTGGGGGGGGGGGGAGTTCTGGCGAAGCGCGCCGAGCCTGTAAATATGTTCCACCCCCCTCCTCCCCCTGCTCCTCAGTTCGTCCCCCCCCCCAACCGTTCTTCTGCATCCTCATCGGCCGGTCGCTCTGGCGCGTGAGCGCCTTCCAAGCGCGCACTGAGCATAAAACGCGGTCTGGCCGAGTCCCAACGCTCCGTCAACGTCTCCGCGCGGCGCGACCGTAGAATTCTGCGTCCAGGAGCGAGCGGGCGGGCGAGCAAGAGAGCATCGCCCACAGCGAAAGAGCAAGAACGAAGAAGACGTGGCAGGACCGCATGCGGCGTGCTGGCCTCAGCGACGGCGTCGTTACCCTATGCGCATTGAAGCCCTCCGCGCATATACATACCCTCGCCCCCCTCCCAAAGCCTCTGCCTGGCCACCCAGCTATGTTTATCTATTCCGTCCGCATGGGCGGCGTTATTTAGATTCGCGCGTGTCTTCTCTTTTTTCTCGGGGCAGACGAGGTTGGTGCTCATAGACGGTGGTCTAAAAAATCGCTCCTATAAGACGTCTTGTAGACTTCCTGTACCTTTCTCGTAGAGGCTGCAGTTCGTTCGCCTCTAAAAGGCCGCCGCAGACTGTCTGTAGACATTAGCAAAGTAAGCTACCGCGCGTGAGTTTGTACGTGCTTACAAATTAGAAAGAAGCGTGCGGGAACGAAAGATGAATGCAGGAAAGATGAAAGAGTAGGCGTTCGGGCTCGTCGTCGTTCTCGTATTCGTCTTTTTTTTTTTCGTGCTCGCTCTTTTTCATTTACCTCTACACGCTGTATACCAGTCTCAACTAGTCAACATGGGATTCATAAAAGTTCGACTAAGTTTTATAAATGGTATAGTGACCACCTGCGGATCATAGTTTTTTTAGATTAGTGTTGCGTAATTTCAGCAAGCACCGGCGTTCTGGAGTCGCTGCGCCAGCCGATTACAAAGAGAATAGCCACAAGCACCATCGCCATTACAATAGGCCAAAACGCATCAGTTAACACTCGTCTGTACAGGTGATACGTAGACAATACATTGCCAGAAGGACAAGTCTGCATAAGGAGACGAACTGATCTACAAGACGTCTGGAAAATATGTACTGTCTACGTTCCTTCACATGGTTCCCTCCACGCCGGGCGCCAACGTGGATGACGTGGTCTTGCGAGCTCTGACAGGGTGCGCGGAAATGATATCGAGACCACTCAGAGCAGCTGAGGTCTAGTTCATTTCCTGGCAATACTGTTGTCGTGGCATTTTAAGCCAATCAGAGAGGCCGTAGCAGCGCAAAGGCCAATGAGAACGGACAAGATGGCGAATTCGACAATGCGGCGGAATTAGAGAGCGCCCAAAATGCTACGTATACCTCCGGCTAACCCGGTGCTCCCTAAGCACAGGCATCACAGCTCGGACCAACATGGCGCGTCCTGGGCTCCATAGTTCCTCAAGTGTCCGCCGAGAGGCGCCTCGCAGGAAATTGAAGGAACCGAAGCGAAATCGGAGGAGGGACGTCCATTCTCCAGAAGCGCATGGGTAAATGGGAAGGGCATGGGAAGCGCAGGCAAAATCAGCAAGAAACGACCGAAGCCTATCTGGCAAAATAAGGTACACGGAGATTGGGACAAACAGAACGTTATAGCGTGTCCGATGTTTCGGCATACGCAAAGGCGTTTGAGTAATGCCGCTTTACCGGACGCTTGTGACGCTTCGTCTAACCGCAGTGCCTTACAGACACGATTTCCTGTTCCATAAGCGTTCTTGTCGTAAAATACATTTGAAAAAGAAAGGAGACGACGTGTTCACGATTACGCCATCGCAGATAGTTTACCCAAGCAGCGAAGTAGAATGCACTTGGTTACTTCAATTAAACCCTTGTGTTCGTCTGGCGGAGGTCTCCGTTACTAGATGGCGCCACCAACCGAGCCGCTCACATTTACGCCTTCGCCCATCATAATAGCAATTTAAAAAAAAAAAAGCTTATTTGATGCGCAGCGTTGTACTGACGGTGGTGATTTATTGGCATAACTTTAAAACGGAGCGGTGAAAATATCCACTGAGCCTGTTTGAGCTTACTATATATGCTGTGCTACCAGCGCAGTTGCGCGCTAGCTATGTAGCGGAGAAACATGTAGTGTCGGCGGGGTAAACAACAAAAACAAATAAAAGGTGAAAAAGAGAAACGTAGTCGTTTCGGACGAGCACTCATTATAAAGCGCATCGGAAGCCGACCTTCCCTGGCCGTTTCTTGTGGACTTTCTTGACCCACACTGAAACATCGCGGGCTATTCATGTAATTCGCTCGTATACGCTGCCGTTATTCCTTGCCCGTTTCTTTCTTTTCTTTCTTTCTACCTCTGGTCATTGCACTAGCGGAAGCCAGCGTTCATTAACCGTTTCTTTCCTGCATTTATTTTTTTCTCGGCGGCACTAAAACCGTCGGGCCTATTAATACGCTCATTAGGCTCGCGATGTCGCATCTTTTTTTTTTCGTTTCTCCTCTTTTCCTCAATTACTGGTCGCTGCAGCGGCTCCGTACGTGGTCGGAGCCGCCATCTTATTTCTCTTTATTTCTTTTCTCTCTCTATCTCTCTCTCTCTCGCTGCATTTCCTTTTACATCGGCACGTTCGGTACCTCGCGCGAAACCCTTTCGAGAGACAAATGCGCGCGCAAGGGGCAAACGACCCGTCTCGATGTTGTTGCCCGCGCGGTCCACCGGGGGGAATTGGTTAATCAATGCAAAAAAAAAAAAATGATGAGGGGGGGGGGAGGGCCAGCACGAGGTGCCACATTGCACGTGCTCTGCGTGCGTGCGCGCCCGTTGTTGTTGTCTGCACCACACACCTCGGCGATCGACCCGCACGAGAACGACCAATGCTCCGAGAACCAATAGAGAGAGAGACGACGTCGCAAGGAGAAACACGACTAGGATTTATCAGGGAAGGAAGGGGGCAGCAGCGCGGTTGTGGCGAAGTCCGAAAGAAGGAAGGGGGAGGCAGGCAGGCAGGCAGGCAGGCAGAGGGGGGGGAGGGGGGTTGACGCACAGTTGAGGCCTCCTCTTCTTCTTGTTGCTCGTAAAGCACGCGGCAAAGAGAAAGAGGTGTGGGTGGCGGCACATTCGTGAAGAAGCGCGAGCAACACTGGAGGGGAGTACGGAGTCTGCATGGTTGAACGCGGGCATCGCAGGCAGGCTGGCCTGCGTGCTTGCGCGCGTGCGAGGCCACTCTGAATAATGCATTTGGCGCCCCGGCGGCCGCAACGTGGCTGTGGTGGTGGCGTGGTGCCGATGGCATCGTGGCTTCTTCTTCTTCTCCTCCTTCTTCCTCCCGACTCTTTCTCGCGCTCAGCGTGTGGCTATAACAGCGGCACGGCGGCAACCGAAGGCACGAAACCACGACGTAGCGACGCCGTACGCCAGTCCCTTGCCGCTGGCCCGTGCCTACAAGAAAGCACGCGCGCACGCACGTACTCGGTCGACGCGCTTCGTGCGCCGATCGTCTCGTGCTGCGCGAGCGAGCGCCGACGGGGAAGAGGCCGGGGCGCACCAAACCACGAACGCCGTACCGCTACCAGCCCCGACGAGTAACGAAACAAAAACAAGAGAAGCCCGCCTAACACCACCAACCTCGCAAACCTACCGGCAAAGAAAAACCGCCGCTAACACCTTCCAAACCAACAAGAAGACATCTACAAAGCTTACCAACGAATGCGAACAACCACGCCACCTACGCTACGAGCGCCGTCAACGAGAAACCAATAAGAAACCAATAAGAAACCAACGCGAAACGGCGCCGACCGACCAAGAAGCAAACCATCACGAAACGGCCGCAAACCAACAAGGCACTATAAAAGCGGCGGGCGTGCGCGCGAGCTTATGCGCGCCCGAGCGATGGCTTCTCCTCTCGTCCTCGGAGGCCGGCGGAGAAGCTAAACCCGCGCCAGGAGGGGGAAGAAGGAGGGGGGTTAGGTTCGTTGCGTGCCCGCTTTGGCTGTTGCGGACGCTCGCGGCGGAAGGCCCCTCGCTATTTATAATAAGGACGCCTTTGCGCGCGCTCTGTGGCTAGCTGGCTGGCTAGCTAGCCAGCTAGCTAGCTAGCGCGTCGCCGGGGCTTGCGCGTGATCGGGGATAAATGATGGTGCTCGACCTAGTTGGGAAGAGCGACCTTTCGTGCGCCAACCTCCGGCGGTGACCTCCGATTTGCATCGTGCACGCCGCCGCCACCGCGCTCTTGGTGGTGGAGGGAGGGGGGGGGGGGACGATACGGCAACGACTTAGGAGGGGGGGGGGGTGTACGTGTGGTGCCGGTGGTGGCGATCATCGCTTCTTCGCCGGACCCCCTGCCTTCTTAGCTCTTAAACTCATGCGCGCGCCAGAGCTCTCTCTCTCTCCCTCCCCAGCTGAAACTCCCGCACAGCGGCGGCGACTTTGGCCGGGCGCAAGCAAGGGTACATCTCTCTAGACACGCGAGAACTTTTTCGTGGTGGACTGGACTTTTCGTTCGCCGGCTCCGGATGCAACGCACCCCCCCCCCTCACCTTTCCCCTGTCTCGCATGGCACGCCGAACAGAGAGAACGCCAGAGGGTGGGGGGCGGGGGGTGTTCTCTCTCTCTGAACGTAACTGGAGCGGCTGGCAGTCGACTCGGAAGAAAGTGCTGCGAAAGCACAGGTTTCGGTTTCAGTGATTGCACCTACGGAGGAGCTCCTCTGTGAGCGAAAGTGAAGAGACAAATCGTACTCCCCTTTTCCCCTCATTTACTGATCAAAGCGTTCATTCAAACAGAAAAATCGTTATCAGCGTGTATATATATACCTTCACAAAGGTCGTCATAGAAATTGCCTTGTGTTCTTGTTATCGTTGTCTTAATAAAATTTCTGTCGAGAAGCAACTGATTATCATATATCATTTTTTTACACTTGTACCGGCACACATTCTGTATTTCAGAAGTGGGTGGCACTCAGAAAAATTTGTCATTCGCTAAATCACCGAAGCCCATTGCGACCGGCTTAAACGTAAGGTATACTGTCAGCGGTCAAGTCAAACCGGAACTATTCCGAAACTACTCCAACGCGTTGTTCCGTTTCCAGGTTGACCTGCGTTTGTTAACAGGGGGGGGGGGGGGGGGGGGGCTAGATTCACACTCCAAAACGTACGCCTAGGACTAGAGCTCCGTGCTTAAAAACCGGCCGCACAGAGCACTGACACCTCGCTCTTACGTGTAATTACGCGTGACAGGTTTTTCTCGTAAGTGATTTCCCTGCTCGTGTTTCAATTTACGTTGACGGCATGCACAGCCTGCGCGGTTGGAGGCGATAATGGCTACCGAAAGGACGCAATATCAGCCTATACGAATGAATGTAACTAATGACGCGTTCGGCTAGATGGCGAATCGTTTCCCGTGCATATGTGTATAGACAACGTACAGCGCAAGGCGACGGAAGCGTCTCCGAAGTCACACTTCCGCTTCCTCCTTTCCCAGACACAACTGCCTGAGACCACAGCAAGGGTTCACTTCCGAGTCTGTATAGTTGACCTCGAGACACGAATGGAACGCTCCTTCCCGAACTATCGCACTGGTGGGGCGGGTGCCGGCCATCACGGCTGGCACGCCTCCAATCTGCGCACAAATGCGCATGCGTGAAAAGACATGCGCGCGCACACACACAAACGCATACAGACAGCTGCTGACGAACGTGTTCCTAACTAAACGTCTCGGCTCTCTATCACTCGCCTACAAGAGAGAGAGAGAGAAATTTATTTACAGAAAGGCAGAGGGGTCGGTTTGAGCTATAACTTGCTCTGGCCTGCTACTCTACACTGGTAACAAGAGCCACTATAGCTTTTCTCCAAGCCACAGAGCTGGACGCACGGCTTTAGAGAGTCCACAGCTCTGTGAATTTGCATATACGCATCTCTTTCTTATACCATCATCATTCATCAGCCCTTTCCCTCCCCGTCGCCTGCAAAAAACATGCATATTGTTACCTGAGCTGAAAAGAAAGTCTACCGAATACAATGAAGAGTCAATAGAAACGCAACAGAATATACGGTACGTAACGACTGCGGGTATACACTAATATGCAGAAGACTTGCTTTCGGGTCCCTGTAGTTCAGATTACGAGGCAAACTGCAATACTTTGTCTTTTTGTCTCTTTTTGCACCGTTTTCGTTATTGTTGAAACCTTCCCAGTTGAAAAACACAACAGGAAATTTTAAGAGTCTGTCGTATTTTGGGACGTTGTTTCTGTAGTTCTGTTGCCTGTAGTTCTGTTGCCTGTAGTTCTGTTGCCTGTAGTTCTGTTGCCTGTAGTTCTGTTGCCTGTAGTTCTGTTGCCTGTAGTTCTGTTGTCTGTAGTGTGACGTCCTGTAGTAGAAAGTTGTGTAGTTCTTGATCAATATTTAATAAAAAATTGACAGAGACGTCCGTAAGGTTATGTAAATTTGTTAGTACAAAAAAGAAAAACATAAAAGTAAAAAAAAAATTTAAAAAAAAACGTCTTCGCCTAGGATTCGAACATGCGACCTCACGATTCCGAGCCCGGCATCTTACCACTGCACCACCCCTGACATGCTTTTCGAGTGTACGTTTTGGCCATGTGAACAGTACGACGTGCCGATGCGCTGATGTTTACATTTGCATTTTGAGAGCCAAGATCCACTATCACTCCACCGCGTCAAGTGCCGCATCTCTAGAAGAGCAAGAGTGTTCGTACCATCGACAGGTACATCTTGCAGTGCTAGAACAACGATTTTGATGTACGATATCCTTCTTAAATAAGAAATTCAGAAATAGACAACGTTGACTTTTAGGGTTATTACTGCTAGTTTCGATAGTTGTCTCTCGTTCTTTACACTTTTGAGCGCGCATATAATTCGTGTGTTCAATGCAAAATAGCTACATGAACATTCGTGAATGAGAGTTCTTTCTGACAGCGTACTGGCTTCTCACGGCAGCACTGTACCAGATTAATGAGACCCGAGCGAGACAGCTTTTCACGCAACTTTGTGGAACAACCCAAATCTTCTTTTCCGCTTCGCATAGGCTTGTGAAATATTCCTGGGAAATCAACTAATGTGTCAGTGTAACAGCACATGTAAGTCCACAGACCTGTGTGCCACATCTTACCAAAAAAAAACGGATACGCAGCCATTCCCGCAGATGGTATGATTTTGATCAGCGGCAGATTTTGAGGAGGCCGGTAGGGTGTTGCTGGTGCCGCGTCGTCACGGCACAATTATAACTATTCGCCACGTCGACTTTATTACCGGTGTCGGTGCCATCAGCACTGCCGGCTTCAGAGAAGCGCGATTGAATACCGCGCAAGAGAAATGTACAGTGTACACCACCGATGCGAAAACATACAATTTTAAAGGACCGCGATGGAAAGCGCTTTTGTTGCGACTTCGGAACTCTTGGCCGTCGCGACCGAATGTTTCTGCTGCGACGTCAGAATTGGTGTCGTAACGTCGGAGTCGCTGTCAGGATATAAAGCTGTTGTTCCGACTTCAGAACTCTTGTTGTCGCGACAGAATGCTTCTGTTGCGAAATCAGTATTTCTGTCGTAATGTCAGAAATGTCTCCCAATTAAGAAATGTCAACAACTTCTGTCGTACAACAGAATTTCTGTAGTTGCGACAGGAATTCCTTTTGTCTTTTTCAACCGAGCACTACAGAAGCTTGTCGCATCACACAATTTCAGTGCACTTCTGTTGTCATCATTGGGTACATGTTGCGGCGATAGGTTTCCGTTGTGGAACAGTTCTCTGTAGTACAACAGAAGTTTGTCCATTACTTCCGGAACACTTCTGTTATGACAACTGGGGGCCTGTTGCAATGATAGGCTTCTGTCGTACAACATTTTTCTGTAGTACAACAGAAGTTGGTCGCATTACTTCAGGAACACTTCTGTTGTGACAATTGGGGGCCTGTTGCCACAATAGGTTTCTGTAGTATTTCAACAGCTCTCTGTAGCACTACAGAAGTTTTTCGGGTTACCTCAGGAACATTTCTGTTGGGACAACAGGGTGCCTGTAGTGATGACAATTTTTTCTGTAGTACTACAAAAATCTGTTGTAGAGCTTCAGCTTTCTGTTGTAACAACAGACATACGACAGACTGTACTTCTGTAGTAGCAACAACAAATGTCTGTTGTACATCAGAAAAGTCTGTCGCTGCATCAGGAATCTGTAGTTACTACAGAAAAATCCTGTTGTACAACAGAAATTTCTGTAGTACTACAAAAATCTGTTGTAGAGCTTCAGCTTTCTGTTGTAACAACAGACATACGACAGACTGTACTTCTGTAGTAGCAACAACAAATGTCTGTTGTACATCAGAAAAGTCTGTCGCTCCATCAGGAATCTGTAGTTACTACAGAAAAATCCTGTTGTACAACAGAAATTTCTGTAGTACTGAACACAACCTCTGTTGTCATTTTCAACTGGGTTGCACCATTTTTTTCATTTATAGAACAATTTAAGCACGTGAAGAAGCCAAGAGCTTATTTGTCACAAACGCACAAAAGCCATTACTAAATCAACCACTGGAGTTTCTTAAAAGACTATTGACAGATAATTTAGAAGTTGTCGAAACTCCGCCACGCCCTTCTCGCACGCAGCGGGGTCACATTTATCAAGTATGAAGGTTGCGAAAAAAAAATGTCTAAGCTGTTTTAATTTCATACTAAAGTAGCCTCGCAAAGCTGGACCAGGCGCCATCGACACTATCGTGACGTCATGAGACGGAGCGAGATTTGTTGACGTCGCACGTAGCTATAAGGACAGGTATGATGGTGTCGTTCCTAAAAAAAAAAGCGTGTCGCGCGCGCTCCTTCCTTCAGGCTGCGCCCACTTGTCGCAGCTGCAGCGTTCACAGAAACCGAGCAAGTCATAGTGACGTCACGACACGCCTACTTCTTGGGTATCGAAACCGAAACTACCTCGGGAACAAGTTTCACGGTAAATTCTTTATGCTGCTCTGACGCCCAGTGATTTTATAATGTCAAGCGGGTGTTCCAATTCGGACCGATCATTTCAACGTAAAGACGTGACAAGTCTGAAATGACGCGTCATACTCCTCTAGAGGAACGCCAAAGAACAGCACACGAATGCAGGCTTTGAGGGTGTGTCCTTGAAAGTGGCGCTCGGGTGGAAGTCTGTAGCATGTCCATACTCGGGTAGAGGGCCTACAGATCGCCAGTGTAGCACTCGCTGTGTAGGCAGTCCGTGAATTGGGGGAACAAAAATGGCGTCGTGCCTCCGCTCCAGTGCGTTATCCGTGCCACGGCCGTCGCGCCGCAATGCCCTCCACCCTTTCTCCCTCACCCTCTCCCAGCAACGCCGCGACGCCGTCCTTGCCGATGTTGTGCCCAGCGCCCCCCCTCCCCCTCTCCCTCGCGTGCGATTCGGGGAGAGGCGGGAGAGGGGGACAGCGCCACAGGCGACCACCGTCCGACGTGGCCGAAACGTCGCCAGCTCGCTTCCAGATACCGTATGCGAGGTACTGCAACACAAGCTCGAGTGGACACTCCCGTCTGAATAATTCTCGGGTGTCACCGAGGTTTTGGTCGGGGCTGAGCCCGCGGCTGTAATAAATGAGTGAACTCGTGACCGAAGCTTTAGAAATATCCGGATGGCGACATTATTATCCTTTAAGTGCAGTGAACGCTCCAGGAGTATGCCGTCGGCACACATGGTTGGCAGACTGGGCTATACGTGCAGCGATAAATAAGCGTAGCGACAAAAAAAAAAATTAAACCCTCTTGAATGCGCGAGACGTTGGGCGCTTGGACTAATCGTGCGCTGTATATTCAATAACATTTCAATGGAAAGTCAACGAAATGTCAGCTGACAGTAAAATTTGTGTTACTACATTTGTGAGTGTGCAAGGATGCGTTAGCAGAACCGGTGGAATGACCGCGGACATCATCTGTGTTGATATCCCTACAAAAGCAGGGACAATTCTGTTGTTTTTCAATTGAATTTCTTGTGACTTTTTACATACTCTGTGTTGAAACGCAGTTGAGTGTCGTGCGTGAATTTTTTTCACGGCAGCACGCGTACAGAGACCCCTCCCTTCCTTAGAAAAGTTAGACTTTGAATGCAGGGCTACAGGAGTTGTACCCGTGCGATTTCGGTACTGCACCTGGTAGCCCGGTGTGTACACTACCTGCAGCCACCGGTGAAGCGCGTCCTGCTCCTAATTTTATATCGGAGGCGATAATCTAGGCGAGTGTATTTACGCGCTCGCGGTGTAAGGTCGTCGCCAGCGGAGGGTGGCGGGCAGGAGTCTCTCGAAAGTTGGCTGCTTCCTCCTTTTTCCCACTTGCCTTTATACATATGCTCGATTTACGACCGCGCTTCTCTTAGTTCCGCATCGCGCGATACATTCGACCCTCGACCACTAGAACGAGGCACTGATGCCCGCGACCGCTGAGACAAGGTCGACGCACTCGGCATTTGCCACACAAGCAACACACACACACACAAGCAACACACACACACACAAGCAAACACACACACACACACGCAAACACACACACACACACACACACGCGCGCAAACACACACACACACACGCAAACACACACACGCACGCAAACGCACACGCAAACACACACACACACACGCAAACACACACACACGCGCGCAAACACACACACACACACGCAAACACACACACACACACACGCAAACACACACGCGAACACACGCAAACACACACGCGAACACACGCAAACACACACGCACACGCAAACACACACGCACACACAAACACACACGCACACACGCACACGCAAACACACACACACACACACACACGCAAACACACACACGCAAACACATGCAAAAAAAAGAAAGAAGACGCGCAACAAGAAGAATCTCCGATTCCTGGCTGTCGCATCCTGCTGGTCGCAGCAAAAGTACCTTTCGCGCACATTTTAAGTTCATGCTAATCGGGCGGGCGTCGTCAAGCTGGTTTTGGTTAAGCCATCGCAAAGTACCGTATACGTATACATGCAGTCTTGCGCACTCTCGCCCCCCTCCCCCAAAACAATATAAACGATATGTTGTTGGTCATTAAAGCGAGGGAAAGAGTCTACGCTGCTAGGAGTCTCGGCAGTCAAAAGTTCGGCTTCTTGACTGCGAGACCGGATATAAAGAGAGAGTGAGAGAGAGAACTCTTTAACGAAACACGGCGATTTCTTCCAGAATGTCTATGCAGCCGCATAAACGCTACTCCGCGTGTAGATGGGTGTATTAAGGATCAATTTTCGAGCACGGGAGGTTCACTAACGGGCGCCTATATCCAATTCACAAACGTTCTTTCATCTCTTCTTTTTTTTTTGCATTCCGGCTTCACCTGAATACGACTGTCGGTACTCGAACCTACAACCTTGTGCGCAGCATTGGTACATACGGTTGACGTATAGGGAAAGCGCAGTCGGAGATCTCCGCGGTACACAAGGCGTTCGTCCGGCAGCGGTCAATGATGATGACGGTTATAAGTATGTCTATGATGCGATGAATGATTGCGAAGAACGACGATGATGGCGACGTCCTGGAACACCCGAAAAGCAAGCACGGACGTATATCTCTCTACAACTCGCCCCACAGTGCACTACCTCCTTTTTCTTTTTGGTCACAAGTGGCCTTTCCGCCGCCCACGGCTGTAACGCCATCGTTCCCTTCAACAAACCACCGCAGCACTATATCACTCCCAACCGCCCATCATCCCGACAAGCGTTCCCGCCGGACTCCGCCACGCGATAACAGGCTGGCTTCGCGTTTCTTCAACGCACGCTATATATCTGACCATCAGGTGCACCACAGGTCCCCGGCCAGCTGGCCATCTGCGAGCCGTTGCTTATTTACACAGGTATACACCGGTAGTGACGGTACGTTGCGGGGAGGGGGGGAGCGGGGCTGGGGGGGGGACTGTTCTTCAACGAAGGCCTTGCGAAAAGCCACGCGCTAACCCTGCCCCGTGCCTTACCCCTTTCGCCTCCCCCACGACCATTTGCCTCGAGCGCGCGCGTGTTTTAAACGAGCGCGTTGCCCTTCGTGAGCGATCGCGCGCAGAAACCATGCCGGTCGTCACCGCCATCATCATCTCGGGGGCGGCCCGCACGAGCTTCGTATTCAAATGAGGCCCGCGGCGGCCAGCACGACGACAACGTCGTCGCGAGGCGGGCTGCTGCTGCAGCTGCTGTACGCGGCGCTGAGCGATCGCGACCGCCGTGAGGCTTTGCAGGCGTGCCTTGTTCAAAAGCCCCCCTCCATGATGGTGTTCTCGGGCTTCACACAATCTCTCCCTGCACACTTGCTCCATCCTCCGCGCTCGCACACGCGCGCTCAGACGTGCATGCATATTCGCTGTGTGCAACGAACAGCGTACGCGGCGTACCCTAATACCCACCCCCCTCCCTTCTTATACTGCCGCTGCGTTGAAAAGGGTCTCCTTGGCGGCGGCGCCGAGCGTTATACCCCGTTCTCTCTGCGAGCGGAGAACAAAAGCGCCTCGCGCGGGTAGCCTTAATTAAAAGTCAGCAGTGAACAGAAGAGATGCGTGTTGCTCGCTGCCCCGAGGACTCTTTGCGAGTGTGTGTATACACGCTCCGCGTCGGCGCTTGCTTGCTTGCTTGCTTGCTTGCTTGCTTGCTTGCTTGCTTGCTAGAGAGCGTCGTCGTTCGTGGTACACTTGACCGTGGCATTTCGAGACGCGCGGGGTGAGGGCGGGACTTCGCGGGGAGGAAAAAAAAGATGGTGTTTGTTTGATCCGGCGTGGCGCGCCGGAAAGGAGGAGTTTACATTGAACCGCGGCGCGGCAATGGCCCGATAGTTGAGGCGAACCGCGTTCGATGCGTGCTGCTCGCTGCCTGTCGGAGGCCGAGAGAGACGGAGCGATTCGATCCTCTATAGGCCCGAAAACGGATCCTCGAAAGGCCGACGCCGTTATAAAGCATGCGTGCAACAAGTGTGGCGTCCGCGTTGTTGCCAGGTTCGACTAACTTTCGAACGAAAAAGGTGGCTTCTTGCGAGGCTTCTTATGGACAAATGTTTCGCCTTCTCTATACTTTTCGGTTGACTCGTTCCTGGTCAGTTGTCGCAGGGGTACCGTAATATTCTGCTAATAGAGAATCTTAGTGCGTCCGGTATTCCGGCAAGCGCGGGCGGTTTGCCGGAATGCGCCCCCGACCATCCGGCAATCCGCCCAAACCACCCCCGCTTGCCGGAATAGCGGAAACGCTAAATGTTTGTAATGAGTCAGTAGATCAGCGAACGACACCGAATTGACCGAATAACGTGTAAAGAAATAGAAGAAAAAAGATGTTTTGTCCGCACTGCGAAGCAGTGGTAACCACAGCCAGTACATTACTACGCGAAAAATTCGTGGCCTCAGAGAGCGCGTAAACATGCCAAGCACAATGCACTGGTTTAATGGTACCACTTCCGCAGAGCATTCGTGGCGGCATGCGAACAACGTTCCCCGACGAACTACGACATTTACTTATCTAGCTACATCCTTCGCCCTTTCACCAAATTCTGGTCACCGGACTCGCCTAGCTTTTCGTGTATACTGTGAGGGAACCTTAGGCCCACATTTTAGAGCGTCACTCCACTAAATATTCCACCTCGACTCAGTGATGATTATGATGATGCTGCTGCTGATTATTAATGACATCTAATTCAAAACGGGGAAGCGACAAATAGTCACCTAGCCTGCTCGAACAATTAAATTAATGTATAGATACTTATCAGTCTAGCATTTCGTTTATGTCTCCCAAATCTTTTTATCGTCCTCAAAACTCTCGATCTACGATGTACCGCTAACTACGCTTGTAATGGATCCGGTCGTATCAATCTCTTCTCTGCTGCTGTTGCTTTTCCCACCAATAGTCTAGACATCGCTTGCGTATGACCGGTTAATGCTCCTATCCGCTTTAAATCCCAACGCGTCTGGAAGGCGAACGCTTCCTGCGGGTCTCGCCGGCTTCGCATTCCATTAAGACGTGCCGAGTTATCTCCGGATGTTTTCCTGCAGCGCACGCATGCCTGATCCCGTTGCGAGCACTTGCTCCGGTATGTCTTTTGTCCTGGCAGGCAACCAGCTCCAGCCTCAAATAGCAAGGCGCATGCCCTTCGCGTTATGGTACAGCTTTTCTTTACTCTTTCATGTTATTCTTGTAAATCTCCGTCATCAAAAAAGTGAATGGCAGCGCCTCCTTTAGACAGTAGTGGTCACTGCTGTTCAATTGCATTTCAGGGTACCATCACCATCAGCAGCAGCAGCCTCGCTACGCCCACTGCTGGGCAAAGGCCTCTCCCATACTTCTCCAACTGCCGCGGTCATGTGCTAATTGTGGCCATGTTGTCCCTGCAAACTTCTTAATCTCATCCGCCCACCTAACTTTCTGCCGCCCCCTGCTACGCTTCCCTTCTCTTGGAATCCAGTCCGCAACCCTTAATGACCACCGGTTATCTTCCCTCATTGCATGACCTGGCCATGCCCATTTCTTTTTCTTGACTTCAACTAAGATGTCATTAACTCGCGTTTGTTCCCTCGCTCAATCTGCTCTCTTCTTATCCCTTAACGTTACACCCATCATCCTTCCTTCCACAGCTCGTTGCGTCGTCCTTCAGGGCGTAATTCTTGGCAATCGCATTGACTATATTAGTCAAGAGGCGCGGCGTTGTGTTCAAACCCGGCAGGCCTGGTTAACGTGCCCGATTAAACTCAAGCAGGCTATAGGTGACTGTTTGTCACCGCCCCGTTTTAAAGGAGATGCCGATAAATTATCATCGTCGTCATATAGTGTAGGAGCAGATACTCGACTCGGGGATCGCTTTGGAACCCGGTGTACACGTTAGTCACAGCGCATTTTTCGCATGGCACATGCGCCCGTTTACGGTGAAATATTTTCTCTATATTATATAATAGCTGTGTCTTACCAGTACTCACCTACGGGGCAGAAACCTGGAAGCTTACGAAAAGGGTTTTACTCAAATTGAGGACGACGCAACGAGCTATGGAAAGAAGAATGATAGGTGTAACGTTAAGGGATAAGAAAATAGCAGATTGGGTGAGGGAACAAACGCGAGTTAATGACATCTTAGTTGAAATCAAGAAAAAGAAATGGGCATGGGCAGGACATGTAATGAGGAGGGAAGATAACCGATGGTCATTAAGTGTTACGGACTGGATCCCAAGGGAGGGGAAGCGTAGCAGGGCGCGGCAGAAAGTTAGGTGGGCGGATGAGATTAAGAAGTTTGCAGGCACGGCATGGCCACAATTAGTACATGACCGGGGTTGTTGGAGAAGTATGGGAGAGGCCTTTGCCCTGCAGTGGGCGCAACCAGGCTGATGATGATGATTTTCTCTCCTGTATAATGCTGAAGGCGCAAGGCAGCATATAGGTTGTATGGCCGCTGCATACCGAAACGCCGTGCTGCTGAAATTCTATTTGGTCTCGTGACGCGCGCCCGAGGCCAGTCGATCGTGAAGCAGTACTGTTCTTAGCGCCCCGCCAACGTCGATTAAAAGAGAAATAAAAAAAAGAAATAAACAGACGAAAGGGAATGTGCCCCGGTGGTGCACATGGCGGGAGAGAGGGAAAGAGAGGAAAGGGGAAAGGCAGGGAGGTTAACCAGAGAAAAAGATCCGGTTGGCTACCCTACACTAGGGAGAGAGGGGAGGGGGAGGTAAAGTGGTAACAAAGTAGAGATAAGGAAAGGAAGGAGCGTAGACACCCAATCACAATTGGTCACTGTCACCGAATACTGTCATCGCACAGCACAGTGACACTTGCCGCACTATCAACATCTGTTCAGGCTACAGCCGCCTGTCCAATTCATGGCGGGAATATCGCATTTTAAGAAGTATAAATGTCCCTATACTCGGAAATCAGCCGCCATCGTGGCATTGTGGCTTTGGCATTGCGCTGCGAATCTCGAGGGGACGCGGGATCGAATCTCGGCCGCATTTCGACGGGGGCCAAATGCAAAAACGCCCGTGTACCGTGCATTCAGTGCATGTTCACGACCCCCCCCCCCCCCCAAGAGGTCAAGAAGTTAATCCGGAGTCCTCTACGGAGGCGTGCCTCGTAATCGTATCCTGTTTCTGGCACGCAAAACGCCAGGATACATTTTATAGTCGTAAACCACTCTTCTCATTAGCTTTTCAACATTTTTCATCGCTGTAGCTCCTTTTGATATCGGTTACGCGCGAAAACCGTACGTGGAGAAGAATGGGAATGAACATCTGGCACCGGCTATCACTGTAAAAGCCCGCTGCTATCACTGCAAAAATGTACACCTGCTATCGCTGTAAGAGCCAGCTGCTATCACTGTAAAATTGTACACCGGCTATCGCTGTAAGAGTCAGCTGCTATCACTGTAAAAATGTATACCAATCGGCTGTTAAAGATGAGCGCCGCATGCTGGCACGTAAATATCAATATTTTGCTGGCTGTTCCATTACATCATGAGCACCGCATGTTAGCGCATAAATATGAACATTCTTCTGACACCCTGATCGCTGTGCATTTACCTCGGCACGTTCGGACCATTTCTAAACGCATCTGTTATGTGGCTCATCAGGCTTTGGTTCCGCATTAACGTACGACTAAAATGACCATAATATACCGCCCTTTCTGGGGCTTGTTTCATACACTTCGATGCCGTTTATCTCGGCGCGTCTTCTCAGGCGCCATCGACGGGGTGAAGGACGTCCCTGCGCTGGCCGCTTACGCAACCGCCTTTAATCAGCCGGGGCCCGGTGATTCTACGCGTGCGTATTCTAACACGTACAGAAGAATACGTATACGCGTACATTCGAGCCGGCTTGGATCGCCGCTCGCGCACATGTAGGTTACGTAACGACGGTCCGACGACGTGCGGCTCGCGGAGCCAGCTAGCGAGCCAAGCCGAGGCTTTCGCGTACTACAACCGCCGGCCGGCGCGCGATAGAATCAGTGACGCGAGCATTACGCGAAGCATGCAGGGAGGGCTTGCAGCTGGTGTTGGAAGGCGGAGGGGGGGGGGGGGGGCAGCGTTTTGCGTTAGCGGCGCGATAGTGTGTAGTGCGGTCGGAAATTCGCGCCGTTTCCATTGTGTCTATCGCGCGCTCTCGGCGCCGCTCTGGGTGGGGGGTCAGCACCTGGACGAACTTCCGCCACCAAGTCTGCGCAGCGCGGGGTTTTGAGCGCGAAATTGCTGGAGTTCGAAACGGGACGCAACAGCAGCAGAAGAAGCGGTTTTGTTCGTAGTGGGAGGCCCGGCGAGTCTACGCGGTAAAGGGTGAATAGTTCGAGGGGATAAGGCACGATTCGGAGTGTATATATATATATATGAACGACTCCCACACTCTCTCTCTCTCTCTCTTACAGAAAGAAAATGGACGCTCATTTGTCAAAAAGCTTTGCTCGACAGGTATTCCGGAAGCGTCTGCACGCGCGTGCTTGGCGGTTGTCTCGCGGGAGAGGTCCTAATCGTTTTGCCAGCGCGGAGAAGACCACACACGAGCTCGCGCGCATGCGCGCTTCACACTGAATCGAACTTCGAAGTCACACGCCTTATCGACACGAACAATGTTCTTCGAATTTCTTTTTTTCATATTTTTTTCTCCACTTCATTATTTACGGTATCGATCACCTGTTGTTGAAAGGTCGGCGATAAACAGTAGAACCCTATCGATCACCGGATAGATAGATAGATAGATAGATAGATAGATAGATAGATAGATAGATAGATAGATAGATAGATAGATAGATAGATAGATAGATAGATAGATAGATAGATAGATAGATAGATAGATAGATAGATAGATAGATAGATAGATAGATAGATAGATAGATAGATAGATAGATAGATAGATAGATAGATAGATAGATAGATAGATAGATAGATAGATAGATAGATAGATAGATAGATAGATAGATAGATAGATAGATAGATAGATAGATAGATAGATAGATAGATAGATAGATAGATAGATAGATAGATAGATAGATAGATAGATAGATAGATATAATGGGGGCGAAATGCGAAAACACCCGTGTACACTTGCGACCACATGCACCGCTCACGCACCGTGCACCACTCACTGCACACCGAGGCGATTGATACCTCCAATGCTCGGTGCCATTTCTGCGAATAGTGCATGCCGATGAGTTGCTTAACACCGTTAAATAAAATGTACGGAGTCTCATCTAATACGAAACGCGATGCCTCACAATGTCTCGGGCACCCCTCCCCCAATTTTTTCCTCCAATTCCCGACACGCTGCACATGCAGCAAGTGCAGCATGGCTGCTTGACGGCGATGTAATATGTATTTCGACACGTAGTACTACTAAGGAAAAAAAAAGCAATAAATAATAAAGTGGGAGAGGGGAGAGGAAGCGGATGCAACACACGTGAGCGGCAAACGAAATGTTGGTGTTTAAGGAACGTAGCTTTCCTTCTATAGACGCGATTCCGTTCTCTTATTTTTTTTTTCTGTATCACTGGCGGAGCTCATCTCATTCCAAGCTGCTTGCCCATTCAGCTGTACACCGGACAGCAAGGTGTGGCTACCGTTAAGCGCAGCCGCTGCCTTACAAGTGATTCTCAGTGTGATTCTACAAGGGTTCCCCCGCACAGATAAACGCTGTGTGCGGTCGTAAAAGCTGAAATGAATGAGGCGGGTTAACGGATGGAAAAAAAAACGAGAATTTGAGAGCGCCGACAGAATGTAATTTAGCGAACGCATGTCGTGATGAAGTAGAGGCTACGGCGTCTTGCCGCATGATGTGCACGCGTTGGTTGAGGTTTCGATTGCCGGCGTATTGAATCCTATTCATATGGGGATGCAATTAAAAAAAAAAAAATCGGTAGAGACACTTAGGACTGCTTCCGTGTGGGAATGCGATAGATAGAAGCATTATAGCGTTTCCAGAGGTCGGAACTTCACCAACGCGCTCCTTTCGTACACTCATGACGTGGCGACACCTGCTATCCGATTGGCTGCGCCGTCACGTGCCCAATGACGCAAGCACTTCGCCACGCCTTTAGTCAGCCAGAACCGTGGAGCCGCTGTGACGTCGGGGCAGCTTGCTAGTTCTCGCGCCATGGAGGCCCGGGTTCGAGGCCCACCGAGAACAAAATTTACCAAATTTTCTTTTCAGAGCCAGCAATTTGCATTGTTTACAGGAAGCTCCCTGAGAAATTTAACGTCATTCCGAGCATTTTGGCGTGTTTTTGATCTTTGCGCCGTCTGCTATTTTCGGTACCATTATTCGGTCTCGCCCCCGACTACGACGGATTTTCGCTCAACGGGGACATATAATGCTTTCGCATTAAAAAAAAAAAGCCAGAGGCGGAATTCACAAGGCTTCTTGTTCGTAAAGTGCTTTTTGACATTCGTCGGGAGTCCTCGCTAACTATATGTACTCCGTTGCGATTGATTAGCAGTTGTTAATCTAGCGTAACTGTAGCGTAAGAGGTTCTTTTCGTGAATACGGGCCCAGGTGGTTGCGGATATCGATAATGAGGGTGTTTCACTGCTGAAGTGTTGGTTTTGGGATGTTAAATTCGATCGATTAGATAAGTAAATCAACCCAGTTAGCCGGTCACTATTTTAGGCAACTTAGTGTTCGAGAATATGCATTTAAAGCCACATAATGCTGAACTCACGACGAAAGTTCCTGTGCTCTTGTTTCTTTTGTGGATTGTCATGTTCTACCCTCTAATATTGTTCACATTTCTTGCTATTACGTAATGTCTACCTTAAATGCACACTTCTAGACCCTTCCCCCCCCCCCTTCTCACACACATTTATAATGCACATGGGCCCTTAAGGCGAAATAAATGAATCCAAAAGATGAAACGAAAGCTGCAGTGCGAGAAAGGAGCAGAATTCGTGTCAAAAGCGCGTGTATACTTTGTAAGCAGGATGTTTCGATCTGAGAAACCTCTAAAAAAAGAGAGTCCCTCCGCCAGCGACGCTGAGAAGTGAGAGCGATGCCGATAGCCCGCCTCGTAAAATGTGAAAGCCGCCCATCGTTTTGCTTTCGCAGGAGTGAGTGGAACCGTGGCTAATCACCTATGTTTTGAACTTTTCAACCAATTTCGAAAATAACAAGCTGGTACAGTAAGTTTGCGTTGCTATACAGACCTTTCTTATATTAGTACCGCGTTTTTTCCCCACGTGCACGCCTGTACGTCGTGGCTGGCCGGCCCCCGGCGTCATTATTCTGTCGATAGCCGAGCCAAGCCAACTCGCCGAAAAGCCAATGCAGCGCCACTTGTCTACTCACTACAAACGAAGGCTTGTCTGCACATTGTAAGTTAGAACAAGTTGCAATAGAAAAACGTGTACTGCATTTCAGACCAGGAACCGAGTACAATAGCAGAAGGGTCACCTGATAGGTCACTCATCCATCTTCATGCGTTTGCCGAGTGGGGCGCGAAAGGTAATTTTTCGCGACGTTTAGTGAAGAATCTAAATATATATATACATGAATCCACGATTAATGAGGAAAGCAGGGCTCGTTGTAGCCGGAAGGATCGGCAATCTTTCCATCAATCTCGATTCGTGCTCTGAGCGGTTGTCTGTCCCTTCAATGGAGTATCTAACATCCATACATATGTCTTTTAAAAGGCTCTCCGTCGACAGTTCGCCACTCTGACTCCCGTATTCAGAAATGCAACTGAAGTTGAAGCCCTTGCTTTACTTAATCTAAGTGACGCCTATCGTGAACGCGCCGAAGTAAACGCGGTGAGCGTTTTGGGCAGGTCAACGCCAGGCGTCATCTAAATCAAGTCAAGCATGGGGTGCGATTTAAGTTGCACTTCTGAACACGGGGGTGACAGACTAAAGTCCGTACAGAACTAGCTTCACACCCGGACGGCCCGCGGCCTCTCGTCGCGCTCCTCGAAGTCGACCGGCGGCGCCGTCTCTGCATTCTTCGTGTAACGGTTTGTCGGCGCACGATGTATGCACGTCCATAATCAGCGGTAATGCGATCCTTCGCGCGTGTGCCCCACGCCACGTACGGCGGGAGACCGCTCGCCGCGGATGCTATGTAGTACGTGTCACTGTATGGCGAAGGCATTGCGTAAACGTCGTAAACCCCTTCCCCTCCCATCCCCCCTAGGCATTTATACGCAGTGGATCACGCGAGACATTAGCGATGCCAGCGGGTCGCATGCCGTCTGGAAGCGGTCGAAGCCGACGCGGACGTGCTTCTCATTCCTCCAGGAAACATCCTTGGGCGCCGTCCCGGCTACGCGAGATCGGACACCGAAGGCGGCCTGCGTGGCTGGGGCGTGATTCCCCGTCTGGTTTTCTGTGCAGGCCGTTCGTGTGAAGGCAGCTTCCGAGAGGTGCACAGTCGAGGCCGGATATAGCGATCTCGGATATAACGACCCCGTATAAAGCGAACGATTCTACATAATGAACACGCGACGTTTACTGACCAATACAGACAAGAAACAGCGCGTGATTCCAAGTCTGTTTTTTTTTTTGTGCAGGCCGTTCGTGTGACGGCAGCTTCCGAAAGGTGTACAGTCGAGCCCGGATACAGCGATCTCGGATATAACGACCCCGTATAACGCGAACTATTCTATATAACGAACGCGCGGAGTTTACTGACCAATACAGACGAGAAACAGCGCGTGATTCCCCGTTTGGTTTTTTTCGTACAGGCCTTTCCTGTGAAGGCAGCTTCCGAGCGGTGTACAGTCGAGCCCGGATATCGCGATCTCGGATGTAACGACCCCGTATAAAGCGAACTATTCAATATAACGAACACGCGAAGTGTTTACTGACCGATACGAACAAGAAACAACAACAAAAAAGTGCGCGACTCGTTTCGCAGAAGGAAGAACTGGGGCGGGGTGCGCCAAAATCCGCCTGACGAAGACGTGAAGCTTGACTCGTCGATAGTTTTCATCTGAGCTAGTTTCGTCCGTGACTAACGTAGCGTACAGCCTAGCCTAAATTACCGAAACGGGACATAAATGAGGCAACCGTGTTGACCGCGTCTCCTTGGACACCGGAAGATAGAAAGACAATCATGATGACAGTGATGAACAAGGAAGATGATAGTATTCTCACTCAATACAATTATCAAATAATCCGCGGTCGCTTACGGTTACATTTACGAAACAACATTTTTTTCATAGTGTCAGGTGCATCAAACCACACCACGAAGTTCAGGAACAGAGTGCTAAACTGGACCATTGTGCGTACACTTGTCACACAGCGTCACCGTCAGATGAAGCGTGAATGTGACATAAACCACATTAGAATGAACCACAAGCAATCAACAGAGTACACTCCAAGCAGATATATGGGCATGAGGCGAGAATCGCGTCATCCGGGAATTTCTCATACAGGTATTGTATACGCGGCGTATAACGGTTTCGCGAACTGCGAAGGAAATGGCATGTATGCAAACTTACGAGAATGACCGCACGCTCTACTGCAGCCTTTTTCCCGCAACATTTCGTTTAGAACTTAGTCTTTGGCACTTGGTGGTGGTGGTGGTGGTGGTGGTGGTGGTGGTGAATTGTAGCAACAGGCGGGTTTAGCCTGGCGAACAAGGCCGGCAATTGCTCCGCCCGAGCGTCTCGCACAATACCGCTGAAGGGTTTCACCATGTGTCCTTCAAGCCAGTCTCTCTTAAAAACTCGATGAGGAGACGTGAAGTTTCTTTTCGGGCTATAACTGATCCCGCGGGAAATATAAGGTGTTGCAGGCGCGCATGCGGAAGGTTCTTGCTTTGCAGATTCTTCAGGAGAGTGTCTCTTTCATCTTGGAATTGCTGGCAGGACCACAAAAAGTGCTCAATGTCTCCTGTCTCGTTGCATGCCGAACAGTTCGGAGAATTGATTCGCCCCGTTTTAAATAACCAGGCCGGTGTATTTGCAGATCCTGTCCTTATTCCATATAGAAGTGTGGCTTCCTCTCGGTGCAATCGCTTGGTTACGCAGGGCATATGCGGTGGAACCCAAAGCGACGCAAAGTGATTTCGAATGTCAGATTTTTGCACTTGATTACTCTTTGGGGCCTTGATTTTGGGAGGATGATAGAGCGCGGCGTATGCAAGCGCATCAGCTTTTTCGTTTCCTGAGATACCAATGTGGGAAGGAATCCATTGAAACTTTACTGTGAAGCCTTTGTTGTTGAGCTCTTTCACGATGGCTAGTGATTTGCGTGGGAACTTGAGGGATGGCAAACCACGGTATATTTGTTGTAATGCGGCCTTTGAGTCCGTAAGGACAACCACATTCTGCGGAGGCAAAGTCTTTAATTTGCGCAGAGCAGAAGCTATTGCCGCGCCTTCCACAACTGTCGACGAGGCTATACAGTCCAGACGGCCAGACCACGTATATCTTAGCGAGGGAATATAGAATGCAGCTGCACAGCGGTCTTCGTCTTCCTTGACAGAGCCATCTGTGTATACTTGTAGGTGACTCGGGTAAATCGTGTTCAGGTGTTCCAGGACTAATGACTTGGCTTCTGCAGATGGAATGCAGCTCTTTGATTGCAATCGTGGTACACTTAAGTTGCATATGATGTCCTCGAATGTCCAGGGTGGTTCTATCCTTTCCCTTTATCTATGGCACTTACACCCATGCTTCGCTGAAATGTATATGCAAGTCACAAGAGTGCAGGTGTTCGCACACGTTCTGTTACTCAAGCATTCGTGCTTGCACAACCATGTTTAATTGAGCTGGCTGGTATGTTACGGAACTAGAAGGCACTGCAGCGTTAAAATGGTGCACTTCAGAACCTGAAATACAACATCGCAAAGGACAAGACCAAGACGACAATAGAGAAACGTGGCGCTGACTAAAACACACACACAAAAAAAGAAAATGTTATTCCGTGTCGTCGTCTATACAGAGAGTACAACTAGTATCGGGGCAAGAAAAGAAAACAAGGACGCACGAAATCACCGCTATAACACAGCGCTGACACGTGCTGGATAAGCGCAGGACTTATTGGACACTTATCCGCGGCAATCACAGAATGGTTTGTCGTAGCACACCCCCCCCCCCCTCTCCCCCCGGGCAGCAGCAGCAGCAGCAGTCGACGCGAGCAAGACCAAGACCCGTGTTGAGAAACGCGTAAGCAAGCTGTGCAGGCTGCGAGGAAAGGCGTGGGCGAACGAGCGTGGGATGTCGGTTCGACAGCCGCGAACAACACAAAATCCTAACTCGCGGTGTGTATGTATACCGCTCATCTCGCACTCGTGTCGAAAGGCTTTGACGGCGAGTGACATTGGCACGTATGTGGCGCCTTCACGTTTTATCCTCGCTGGTGTATACACTGGCAACCAAGGCTGTGCGGACACGGCAAAGTTTTTTTTCTTTTTGACGGGTTACCTTGAGCAGAGCGTCCGCATCCATATAGCTTCCGAGATCGTGCGTGCGATCTCTGAGGCCGTGACGCAACCGTTTCACACTGAAAACGATTGAGGGAAATCTGGCGCTAGTCCTCCGTGTGCCGCTTATAACCGGCCTGTTTCTTATCCAGAGTGGGGAGTGATATGGGCAGCGCGGAAATTTGCCTTGACTGCGACCTCCTGTGTTTGTAACAATGGCTTCTTAGATTCTTATAAGCAAGAACAAAAAAAAATGTGATCCTGTCAAGCGAATCGTTTTACTTCGCGACTTGTACAAAAAGAACATCCTATCGCACAAAAGGAAAAGGAAGAAAAAGCATCAACATGATTCCTTCTCGAAGCTCACTTTTCGTCGCTAATTCTTTGGGCGCCAGGGTTGTGTCAGTTAGCTTAGAAGTATCGTTCTGCTAGTCTGCGGTCGAGATTATAGGGTTAGAAAATACATTTTCTCGCAGATTCGCAGCAACATCTTTTGCGAATGGTCGGTCGAGTCGGTAAGAACAATAAAGGAGCTGCATCGTGTTTTCTCAACGAACCCATGTCGGATCACGCAGAAAAATCCGGGTTCCCACGTTTCGTGAACAGCCATAGTGCCAAGTTTCCTATGCGCACGCCATCGTTGCTGTTCCAGTGTTAACTCTGTGGACAGGTTTACTGGAAGGCCTGTTAACTCGCACCGCCAGCTGCTTTGTCGCGTAAATTTCTATGCACCGATTCCTGCATGCACGCGCCTTCTCGAACGTATATACTTTCTGGGCCGCAGAACGAGAATGCACGAGAAACGTCTACAAGAGGTGTTCGTTATGTTCGCAGCAGACGGCTTCTTTTTTTTCCCCCGAGTGCTCCTTTCAATGTACATTTTTAGATTTCCTTTTCTCGAACACCGAAGCGAGGTTGATCCAAAGCGTATATCCAAGTCGTCTATTCTTGATGTCCGCAGTATATGTAGTCGACTTCTTTCTGAATGTCCTTGCAAGCGCATTTTTAGATTTCTCGAACACAGAAGCGCGAGGTTGCTCCAAAACGTCTACGAGACGTATATTCGCGATGTTCCCAGCACTCTCGAGCTTTTCTCGAGGTCCTTGCAAAGCAGAGAGCACGCGCTTTTGTGTACCACTCGGGGCACACACTCTGTAATAAAGGCCGCGGCTGCTTCGCACTGACCAATCATGCATGGCTGCGTCTGCACGTAAAACGAGCTGCGCCGTTGTAGCGTTGGGTTCGCACGAGCGACGCCAGTGAAGCGAAGCAGAAGAGCAACAAAAAAAAAGTTCGAAAAGAGGCGAGTTTGCGTGCTCATGCGTTACAATAGTTCCGAAACGAAACCAGCGCGTGACAAGTTCCCTGTTTTTTTTTTCAGAAAAAAAATTGAAGTATGAGTTCGCTCTGTGTAACCCGGTTGTGGCGCTTGTCTCGTGAAACAATTTTCGATCGTTGCGTGTACTAACAATGTTCCACGTTTGTCACATCTCGCGCACCGAAGTTATAAGGAGGCGGGAAAACCCCTGCGCGGTGAATTCTCGGTCAGATAGAATGGTCGAATGGTTTGGGCACTATAGGCCCAACAGATTCAACACTATTCAACTTACTGAGCAACTTGTCTCCACCTACAGATTACGCGGAAATCGTGCGAAGGAAGAATGCGAGTCACTATAGCACTTCCGATGTAAGAAAATGTTTCGCCGACGCAGAAACGGCAATGTTATCGTCCACTGATTTCGTGACACCTCGCCCGCAAATTTCGCATTCGTCTTCCAGTCTGGACAAATGAGGTGACTCCGGGCAGGCTCATTTTGGACAAGAGCCAAGTCATCTCGCTCCGGTTGACTAAATGCTCGGTGTACCAATTGAAGAACTGAGTACTCCCCATGACCCACCGTTCCTCGTAATCTCACATGAACGTACAGTCGGCAACAAAAGTTTACGGGACAGTGCGTTTTCGCGGCAAGCGTTTCCCGATCTGTTACAGCCTGGCACTTTCAACTTTATGGATCGCTGCGCGTAGATCGCAGTGGCTGCTAGTACAATACTTTGAATTCACCTCGAGGTTGTGTGCCCTAGATTCGCGGGAATTCAGCTTTCTGGGCAAACCTTTATGACCGACTGTACGAACGTGTTACTCACGTACACCCGTGAGCAAAAGTATACGGGCCACAGGGTCGCCGAAAGAACAGTATTTTTTTCGTAATTAACACGCATAAACGGAAACGGACGAGTAGGCTAGAAAATTTGTAATGCCAAGTTTGGACTACAGTCTTTAATTTCTAGTTGCGTTCACAGACAGAGGATAAAATGACTTTTATCGCGCAATCCCTGGTCCGTATACATTTGCTCACGGGTGTGCGCATAAAGACGCGCGTGTTTCCATAAATCATACGCAATTGATCGGATATGAGAGAACGGTGAGGCACGTAGGTTCTCTTCAAAGGAGCGAATCGCCTATACACTCTGGCATCGCAAACCTCGGGGTGTCCCGGCCACAGAGAGTCGAAATTTTGGCTCCGTCGCTCGTTTCAGTGTCCCCTAAAGGGAAGCATTCTCTTGCACACGACCCGCATCTGGGACTGCTACCACCAGTGGCGGAAACAACTGGAACCAGTTAGCCACGCTCCTTGCCACCGACATCGGTCGCCAGGCCCCGTAAACAGAACCACGTGGTGCGGGTTGCCACGGTATACAACCGCTCCAAGAAGCCTCCCCTCCGAAGACCGCATCTGTTTCGAGCGTTTTAAGACTCCAGATTGACACAGCAGACTGGGAGAAATTCCGAAACTTAACTAGTATATCATGGGATGACGTATCTTCTTTAGAAATCGACGCTGCTGTGGAGTACTTCACAGCCTTCGTAATAGATGCCGCATCTAAATGCATACGTGAAGTAAGTGGCTCGGCATGCAGGACAAGCGCCTCGCCCAACTCCGTTCGTTCGTCCCACGCGGGACACGAAGCATAATCGCGACAGCTCAACAACGACCGGCGTCGAAAGAAAAAAAAAATGGCAGTACGAAATCTCCGTTCTATTTTCTGTCAAGATCGCTTTCGACAGTGGTTCTTTTTTTTTTTTTTTGAGAACGTGGTAGAGACAGTGCCACTGACCAGAAAAACTTAGTTCGCTCAATAACTTCTCGAATAGGTGAAACGTGTAGGGTTTTGACGAGAGTGATTTGAAGGGACTCTGGTTTGACGAAAGATCGTCCGGTCGGGTATGATCTGATCGTGGTAGAGTCACCTCACCCCCCCCCCCCCAAAAAAAAGAGAGATGCATGTTCTTTCTTTCACGTTCCAGTATTTTGGCGTGGTCGGTGGCCCGCGCATTTTCACAAATGAGCTATTTATGAATTCGTTGTCAACATGGTCGCGTTGTTTTAAACCGTGACAGAGCCGGCGATATCGAAGGGAGAGAGAAAAAAAAAACAGTGGTGAAAAACAGCAGAAGCAGCAGTATGCAGCAGTGCTGACACAGAAAAAAAAAAAGAAACAAGCAGTGAGAGCAGTAACGGCAGCGTGGAGGACATTGAACCTCGGCATTTTTTTTCACAATCTTAAGCAGTAGCAGTGGCAGCAGAAGCAGCACACTGTAAAAATGCTTTACACCCTTAAGGGTGTTTTCTTGTCGCACTGGTAACAGTCTTGCCGTTAGGGCCCTACAAAAATCTATTGATGGCGACAACGGAGCTTAAAGTGGACGTGCGATGACAAAAGACGTAGCTGAAAACTACGTAATCATTTTGACATCCTTGGGCGCACAGAAATATCCGACAGGAGAGCTTCATGTCTCTACTTGTGAAAATCTCCAGTCTGCGCGCCCGACCCGCCGTGGTTGCTCAGTGGCTATGGTGTTGGGCTGCTGAGCACGAGGTTGCGGGATCGAATCCCGGCCACGGCGGCCGCATTTCGATGGGGGCGAAATGCGAAAACACCCGTGTACTTAGATTTGGGTGCACGTTAAAGAGCCCCAGGTCGTCGAAATTTCCGGAGTCCTCCACTACGGCGTGCCTCGTAATCAGACAGTGGTTTTGGCACGTAAAATCGCATAATTATTCTGCGTGCCCGAGGCTGTCACAATGATTACATAGCTCGGTGTACCGATTGAAGAACTCAGTATACGCCCCATGACCCCTAGTCCCTCGCAATCTCTCATGAACGTACAGTCGGCAACAAAAGTTTATGGGACAGTTTACGGTGTACAGGTCGCCCTCTATAGATATTTTGGAAGGCCCCAATAGTAAGAGCGTTACCAGTGCGACAAAGAAAACACTCCTCATAAGGGTGTAGAACATTTTTACGGTGCATTAGCGGGCGAAACCCACCTGAGAAGAAGCGTGGTGCGGCAGCGGCAGCAGCAGCAAGCAAGCTCTGCGGTGCTGGCAAAGAGCCCGGCGACTCGGCGGTCAGGCCAGCGAAGGCGCGCTCTGGACGGCGGCGACCACCCTTACGATCCGCCACAGCTCGGGCCCGGCACACGGGCGGCCCGGCGACCCTCTGACGGCAAGCAGCGCGCCAAAGCATTGGCGGGGTCACCGGCGGCAAAGAGATCGCGGCCACAAAGCGCCCCCGCGCGACCGGCGAGATGGAACCCCGTGTGCGGTGCCGGCGGCCGTGGTGCGAGCTCCGGGGTGCAGCGTCCGGAGGACCGCCACCACCCCCCACCCACCCCCGCACCCCCTTACCTCACGGGCCCGCCGGAGGCTCCCGAATTCGACACACGCGCACCGTCTTCGGTCGCTTCCTTTTGCGTACGTCTGTTCCTTTTCCGCAGTCCTTCTGCGTACTTGCGGGTGCAGACGATCTCAACCCCCACGCACTGAACGCGCACTTGGAAGCAGACGAAGAGTCACGGATCCTTGTTGGACAGACAACGCTGCTGCCGCCGGCCGAGACTTCGGTGCAACGCTGGTTGCGACAAGCGGCGTGCTGTGAGCAAGGCGAACACCGCCGTACGCCGGTCGCTGGTCTGGAGACGGCGGCCAGTCGTACCCCTCCCCCCTTTGCACCTCTCCTCCTTTACTTTTTTGGCCGAGCACGTGGACGAAGCAAGGGCGGCGCTACGCTCGCCTACCCCGGCTCTTTCTTGCTCGCAACCCCACCACCTCACTCTCTCTCTCTCCAGCCTCTCGCGCGGTGCCGGCTTGGAGAGAGGGCGATCGGTGAGGAGTAGGAGGAGGAGGGCACTGGCTCGGGCCGTACGAGCTCTCCTCCTCCCGGCCGGAGATCAACGCCTGCGTCTTCCTCGAACCCTTTCCTCAACCCTTTCTCGATTTGACTTCGGGCGAATGCACTACTTGGGGAGCTGGAGGATGGAGCTGCAGTGTAGTAGGATGGTGATCCAACTTCTTCCTCCTCGCCCTTGTCTTTCTCTCGCTCGTTCTTCTTCTTTTACATTCGGCCCTTCCACAAGCGTCTCCGCCAGTTCCCCGCTTGTCTCTTCTCCGCTTCGGGGCATCAGCCATCCGTGGGCCATCCTCATCACACCGCGATCTACCCGGGAAATCTTTCTGCGGCGTGCCAGCGCGTCGCGCGATAGACCTCTCCCCCCCTCCCCCTCCCTCGGTTACGAGCCCAAGCTCAGCGCATCTTTTTTTCTGTTTCCTTCCGCACCATCAATTGCCGGCATGTCATTTTTTTGTTGTCTTTTGTTTCATGCGTTGCTTGCCCTTGCGTTCAGTTCCTCTTCCCTTCCCCCTTCTATTTCATTACCAGCCGGCAGTTGTCTGAATGAGTGCTCGAATGTGACGTCTTCCGTCGACGGGGTTGATGGTGGGTGACATTGGCCGCTGTCGTCGCTCGGTCGGTCGGCTTAATTGGGGGAACGTTTTTTTTTTCATGGTCGCCTGCGATGAGGACGCTGCTGGCGTTGTGCGGAAGGCGTTCACCTTGACAAGGTCGCTCGCTAGCTCTGTCGCCCCTATGCCGCGATTTCTCGTCGCGACTCGAACCGAGCGACGACGTTTACGAGCGCTCGGAACCCTAAACCCGAGTTTGACGCATCGTCGGCGACGGCCATCTTTGGCATGCGGTTGATTTGCAAGCTGTGTGTCTTGGCGTAAAAGTGCAGCTTAAAGATAACAACAATAAGAATGATGATGGAAAATCGTACCCCAATTTTATCACAGACTCTGACTCAACTGCAGAGAAACTTGCAACTCTCGCTCCACAAGACCTAAAGAGCTGTCGGGCGGTACGTTTACTGTATACTAATGTATATAGCGATGGATGGGATTCAGGAGATCCGGAACAACCGTTGTTTCTATAATGCACGCTGACGCACCGTTTACATGTGCGTTCACATGTGCGTTCGTTGAAACACACATGATCGAGAACTAAGGTGCTCGCGCTTCGATGAATGCTTGGCAGAAGTGTCATCCGGGCAACGTGACAACTAAGAAAGGGTCAGACGTTCTTGTTTTACTTTTCTTCAGATGTGACAGTCTTTTTTTTTTTTCGAGGTGATGGACAAGGGCTCGATCATTGGTGCACCATAGCCATCAGCAAAATGAGCAGCGGCATATTACGACTGTGCATATTACAGAAATTCCTTGGCGACATTGCTGAGATCAAGCGTATGTAAGCAGGGTCGTGCGTAGAGTTGAGCTGACCGTGTTTCCCTAATGAAGCTGCAGCATTCGTAGGTATCTATAGGGACCTTATTTGTCCCTAGATACTAACGGAGCCGGCTTCCGCGGACCATCTTATAACGTCGTGTCGCCTTCCGTCAATCACCACGCCAGCCGTATTGCATGCTCGATTGAATTTAACATTCCAAAGCAGCACAGAGGGTGACGAGTATCGGAGGAACAAGATAGCAAAGTGCAATCAGACGGGCTGGCCGACGTTTCTGTAGACGGACCAATCTCTGTCAACGGAAATTTCGAAACGCGGACCAATCTTTGTCAAAAGGCCTTTGATATGTAGCTCGGTCCACCTATCGGAAACGTCGGCCATCCTTTCTGAAGCTCTTCACCCTAATTCATCCAACTTTTTTATTTTTATTATCATTATTATTATTATTGCAGTGTGTTTCCATCGGTCAGCCGTCATCTCGACTCTGGAAAGCAACGTGCAGGCGTCTGGGTTCCTTCAAACGCGCGTGCTCCCAAAACTCGGCCTACACGATCGCTGTTTTTTTTTTTTTCTTTTCTTGCATCCCGCCTCCCCCACCGGAATGTGGCCGGCGCGCCGCCGGGATTCGCACCTTCAACCTCGTGCTCGGCAGTATAGAAAGGCCGCGAAGCCACCCGCGGCGGGTACTTATTATACAGTATACGACGAGAGAAGAAGCAAAACGCGATCCTCGTACACTAAACTATGTGACAGATGTAAATGCAACACCCCCCCCCCCCCCTCCCCATACCTCATAAAGTGTGTCCGCCTCGCCTGCGCAGGTCCTCGAAATGTGTACTTTCTCGAGACACGCCATGCGTGCGAAAAAAAAAAAAAGGAAAAGAAATGCTCTCGGCAGCCGCGCAAGGCACAGCGCCGAAAATTCCCGAAACTTGCCGAGTGAATGCTCGGACGGCAGGGGTTGCGCTTGAGAAGTCCCTGGAACAGCAACGTGTGGATAGTTTGCGAAGCTAACCATTAAATGACAAAAGAAATAATTGACGCTCTACGGATACCTCTGCCCACTCTGCAACGTACCCGACACTCTGGCACACTTGCTCCTGGAATGCCCGTGGCAGGAAGGCAGCGAAATGCAACCGGAGACGCACGCAAAACAAGCAATAGAAGCAAACGACCTATTCGAAACGTGGGAGCTGTGCCAAGCTAACCCTCGGGGACCTGGAAGACCAACGACAACTCGTCGCCAGGGCCAAGAGGGCAGTCGAAGCCAGAGGGTTCCTGGACTAAGGAGCCTTCCCACCTTAGGGTGATACCCGTCCTCGCTCGGGACACTGTTTCGTACAATAAACGTTTCTCTCTCTCTCTCTCTCTCTCTCTCTCTCTCTCTCTCTGTCTGTCTTTCGTGAACGATATATGATTAACGCTCCATAGACATCTGCTGCCACAAAGCAAGCTATGTACACGCGCGCGCGGGGGAAGGGGTAGGGGGGGGGGGGGTGCGAGTTTATATCGAGCCGAAGCAATCCATCAGGGCACAGAAAGTTTGGCGTGTGCGGGGTGAGGCACTTTCCCCGTGGAAGCACGTTGTGATCTCCATGCTTCGTTGTGATCGGCGGATTCACTCCTACTAGGAGGATAACGTCAGCACGCATCGCGAAATTTTGAAACGAAACGTTTTGGAATGTGACGAGCCGCGCCCTGTTACACACCTGCTGCTGTGTCATTTTTTTTTTCGGAAGCATGTCCTGGCATGCCTCGTCTATTATGAAAGAAAATAGCATGTTTTTTTTAAATTACGCGCAAGTATACCTCCCTCAGGCAGCGTTTTACATTCCCCAATGCTTTTACGTATATGAAATAAGACACCGTCTGCTACAGCTGCCGAACACACATGCCTAGAACACGCTTTCGTGATCACTGAAACTGATTGGAACACTTGCACTGAAAAGTGAACAATGAAATCGAATATAATTGCTGCTGTTCAGCAAGCGTTCATAGGCCACCGGTTATAGAACATAGGGACACTGAAACACGGCTTAGGTGGCCAGAGTAGTTAGCCAGCACACGAATGGACCGACGTGTCGATCGAACAGGTGGCTAGAAATTGGGGTGTGGTGATGTGCATTGCATGCGTTGGCCCGCGATCGCTCCACCACCCTTATACAGTGCGGTTCGTTGCTACGAGGCAGCACTTAAAATATATCCAACGATTCCTTCCCAAGTCAGGGTCTGACCATCAATTTCTGGTGCTTGCCAAGTTATACCTATTTCCATATTGTGAAGCAAGTTAAACAGAGATATGAGAACTTCGGCTTTCGATTGGCCGGCTAGATGTTCCCCTTCATGTTTTTCCGGACTCTAGATTAATCAATCTCTCTTTTACTACCGGCTTGCAAAGCAAAACGGTGCTAGCCAAGAACGTAGCAGCAGGAAATCAGCAGACGATATTCTTGTGTTGGGTGTTGTTTAATAACTGACTCTTGTGCGGGGGCGGGACGTCTGCTGCACCTTTCCTCGTCCGTTCTGCTTGTCGTCTGTTTCAAAGTTTGCGACGCTCTTGTGTCGTATGCTACGCTGTCGTGTTCCACCTCCCGCAGTTTTCTCACTACCCCTTCTACCATCCACCGAGAAGCCCTCCTCAGAACTTCTGGTTCCCTACCTTTGCGCCTTTCGGGCACCCTGCGAATAACAACTACCACGACCTTGCGGTAATGGCGGCAAAAATAGGCGGTGTTGGCAGTGCGGGCAGGTACAACGATCTCGACGAGACAGCGCTGTAATTTTAATCTCTCAGCCGTACCTCCGCGGTGTATAAGGAAAAAGAGAAGGGTGGCGGTACGGTGTAGTGTCTAGCCGCGGAGTTATTCGTCGCCATCTTCGTTGGCGTCGTCTGCCGGCGCGTACACAGCAGCGACGGGCATGCGATGGCACGGCAGGGTTTTAGTGACGACCCAGCGAGAGAGCCCCCAGGTCGCACCCCCTTCTTACTCTTCGCCCCGGGGGGTGTTCTTCGGCGGTCAACGCTCTCTCGGCTGCTACCCCTCCCCCCCTCCTTCCATCTCCCCTTCCCGTGCACTGCAGTCGTTCGAAGCCCAAAGAGAGACCTCCCCCTTCCCCTCTTCACCACACCCGCTCGCCTACGCCTATAGCTCTCGCCTCCCCTCTTCTCTCTCCCGATGCGACGTCTCTTCCCTCCTCCTCGAACCTTCTTCTGCCGTTGCTGCCACCACCTCCGCGCGCACATCCATCGACGACTCCACACCACCGCGTGCAACGGAGGCTGCTGCTGGTTTGGTCCGACGCGTGCTGTGGGAGAGACGCGGGAGGGGGGGGGGGGGGGAGGGGGGGTTGAGTCTTCGCTGCCTTTCTTTGATTTTGTCGAAGGGGAAGCAAATTGGGGAAGGGGTGCCTAAGAAGGAGGGGAAGTTCGCCGGCTTCTATCGCTGTTCTTTCTCGCTCGTCCCACGTTGCTTTCTCTTATTTTCTTTCATCGCCTCTGCGTTTAGCGAAGAGCAATCAAATTGGCAAAGGGAGGGGGTAGGCGTGGCGCGGGGGAGCTTGGGGGGGGGGGGGAGGGAGGAGGTTGGCTCGCAAATTTATCCTCTTCTCTAAACGCGCGCCCCGGTCGGAGACGGCGGAAGACTTCTTCACGCCGATCAGGCTCAGCGTCTGGCCGCCGTTTCTTTCTTTCTTTCTTTCTTTCTTTCTTTCTTTCTTTCTTTCTTTCTTTCTTTCTCTCTTTCTTTCTTTCTTTCTCTTTCTGTCTTTCTTTCGTTCTTTCTTTCTGCCTCTTTCTGTCTTTCTTACAGGGCTGGCTTGTTCTTTTCTGTCACACGGTTGGATCTACGGTTTCGAGATATAGGAAGGACTTGGGACGGGCCGATAAGGGGCGACGGTTTGCCCGGAGGTTTCTTCGTCTTATTCTGTTATATTAAAGAAAAAAACGTTCGATTGAGGCCCGTGGATAACACTTTTTTATGTATATATAGAAAGCCGTCGTCTGACCAATATCTCCTTATATACCTGCCTTCCGAAATCTGCCTCGGCTTGAAATTGGCCATCTTGATGTCTGAGTAGCTGTGTCCCTCGACGCAAGGAAGGAATGCCAGGGAGTCCAGTGCGTGGTGGCATTGTATAAGACTGCGCCGTAGTTACAGAGTTGTAAATCAACGTACGCAAATGGCTTGCCGTGTATGCAAGAACCTAAGTACAACTTGGTTCCTTCTCGAGACACTTTAGCATTGCTGGGAGAGAAAGACTGAGTAGTTTAGGAGGGACCAACTAGAAGCTATATAGTGTAGAGGTCTTCTTTTTTTAGATCAGCGTCCACGGCTTGCGCATAACCCAAGAATCCAAACACGGTGCTTCGGTCTTGCTCGGACCCTTGAGCCTTGGTTCAGGGAAAGGTACTGCGGCGTTTAGGTCGGACGCACAAGGAGCAGCCGTTAGAGAGTTTTAGAATAGTGTCAGACTGGGGTGGCTAATAATTGTGTTGCGGATGAAGCTGCAACGCAATGAAAGAGAGCTTTGGATCAAGGGTACGTTAGCGGCTTACTATACACAAGAACCAAAACGCGGATTGGGTGCTGCTGGGATTGCGTCGTTTAGTGCGTACCCGCAAGAAACTATCATTTAGAGAGTTTTAGGTCAACGCACGTAAAAGGCCAACTTGAAACCGCGCTGGGACCCAAGTTGTGTGCGTATGCGCAAAGCGTTTGCTTACTGCCAATCCAAGAATTTATAACTTTCTGCGAGCAATTTACTGCGACATCCTGAAGAACTTTGATTCGGTCACAACAGATATTCTACGAAAGAGTGCAAAGAATCCGGGGGTCGTGAGTGTGGCCTATATAGAAGCCTGATCGTTGAAGGGATTCTTATGTATTTGAATACAACAGTGTTCAATTTATAAGATTGATGCCTAAAAATGCACAAATTGACATTTAGACGTCATACCATATTTCCAAATTAGCTAACTTTAGCGAAGCTTTTGAAAAATGTGTGCTATATATAGATATACACACACACGTGGTATCTTAATGTACGGTACAATTCCAAGAGCAGATCACGTTGCAAAAATAGAAGTTTGAACAAAGCTCATGGTGAGTAGAAAGACGGCGTTCTACAATGTTTGCTTATGCTGTGCTCTATAAAACAGTTTCACCTGGGGGGGGGGGGGGGGGGGGTCCTCTGTACGAATCCACCTAGTGGACATGTCCATTTCCTCTGCTGCTGAAGTGTTGAAGTGCCTGCCTCCTTCTGACGCGTACCCCAGCCCATCCAGACAGCACTTCAGCAGCAGACGAAATGAACATGTCCACTAGGCAGACTCTTAAAGAATACACCCCCACCCCCCCGACTTCGTTAGTAATCTCCTCGATCATTTTTTGTCGTTTCGTTACCGCCAAATCGACCGACATTGAAAGCCAATCTACCAACCGCGCGTTCCCGAGGCGGCCATCTTTGATGCGGGAACACAAGCTCCACAAGCTTTAGCGACGCCACCTGGTGTCGTCGGGCGGTGGCGTGCGTCATCAGGGGGAGTGGTCAACTTCTGCTCACCGCCCCGGCACCTCTTATACGCCGCACACGCGCGCGCAGTTGGTTGGTTCGTTTCGCTCACGTGACAACCAGCGCGCGTGCAATGGCGGTACGATGTCGAAAACGCGTCGAACGAACCCATTGTTCCAAAAAAACGCTTCTTCATTTTTGTACATTTCATTGTGTCGCGAACAACACAGCAGCAGACGACACGGCAGAAGGCGGGTAAACAAGAACGAAATATTCACAACAGAAGTACTGAAACCGTATACAACGCCACCTAGGGACCGCGACCCCGTCTCCCTAAATCCCGCGCTACTCCCGAATTCCCAACAAAATGCGTTACTGGTGCGATTCTGTATTTTATATATTATATATTCTGTGTATACATACGCGCGCGTTCTTCTGTTGGCACAATTTGACGCGGAATAGTGGAATTAAGTGTTGTGCCTGACAACTATAGTGGTTCGGAGGGAGGAGGAAAGGTGGCGGGCTGTTTTGTACAACCCTTGTGAGATGGGTGGGGGGCACGATAGAGGATTGGTGAGGTGGAAGTGCCGGATGGAGAGAAGGCCATGACTCGGGGTCCGAAACGTTCCCCGCGCAAAGAAGCTCGTGCCGCTTTGCGCCAGCGCACCCCGCCAGCCCCGCGAGCGTCACGACCACGCGTCACTCGCGCGTCGTGCGTTGTTTGTCACCGCGCCGCCACACTTAGCGCGACAAAAGCGCGCAGACCCTCGCCCCCTCACAAACATGAATATCGACAGAGAGAGAGAGAGAGATGCAGCAGACGTAGGGGCAGAGGCACAACAGACAAGATTCGACAGTCGGAGCAGACGCAAACTTCTACTGAAGTCTGTCTGCTGTCTGCTGAAAGCCGTCTGCTGTCTGCTGAAGCCTGTCTGCGTCTGTGTGCTGTCTGCTGAAGTCTGTCTGCTGTCTTCTTAAGTCTATCTGCGTCTGCTATATAGGGTAGAAACTTCGGCCGGTTGGCATATAGTTCAAATTCTTGGAGACCGTGCGCGCAGACGAAATACGTAGAAATACCGTTGTGTGTGTGTGTGTGTGTCGTTCTTTCCCACGTGTTTCATCTGAGCTCGTGGTCTTCCACGATTTGAACGCAGACAGACGGACAGAGAGTCAGTGTCGTATGACCGAGAAGAAAGTCGAGCGCCCGCCATGGTTTCTTAGTGGCTATGGTGTTGGGCTGCTAAGTACGAGGTCGTGGGATCGAATCCCGGCCGCGGCGGCCGCATTTCAGTGGGGAATTGCGAAAACACCCATGTACCTAGGTTTAGGTGCACGTTGAGGAACCCCAGGTGGCCCAAATTTCCGGAGTCCCTCACTATACGGCGTGCCTCATGATAAGATAGTGGTTTCGGCAAGTAAAACCCCATAATTTAATTTCTTTTTTTAAAGAAAATCAAGGAGAGGGACAGCCTAGCGGCAGCGTACAGACAGATACACCGAAACGAACAAGACCCGGGGGGGGGGGGGGGATGCGAAGTTCGGACCGTGCGGTTTAAGCGGGTCGCGGTGTGCGGGAACACGCAGCCTATATTATAGTCGTGGAGACCTTTGGATCAGCGGCGTCAGCTGCGAACTGGGTTGCGCTCTCACGGCGAAAGGAAGCATTTGAGAGGAAGGGGGGGGGGGGGTACGAAAAAAGAGAAAGAAAAGGAAAGAGGAATGTTACGCTCGAACGCGTACGCCGCACCACGGTATTAAATAACGGTAAGCGAAATGCTGCCGATAAAAAAAAAAGAAAGAAAGAAAGGGGAGTGGCGGGGAGGTCGTGGAGCCCAGCGGAGAACCCTGCGGCGCCCCGGGGGTCTCCTTGGGATGCGAACCCGGGTGCACTTTTGGCAGCCGCTGGGTTCTTCGTGAGAGCCGGTGCCGTTTACTGCGTCCCGTCTTCGTGTGTATATATATATGTATATATATATAGTTCTTGCGTGTGAAAACAGCGGGACCGTTCCCCCCTTGCTCCAGGAGTCCAGGGGTGCTCCTAGAAGTGGCGTGCCGCTGTGTTGACCATGCTGCCGAGTACAGCTCGAATTCTTCTGTGTAGGGGAGGGGAGGGAGGCAGGGGAAATGGGGGGGACGAATGCATTCCGAGACGTCTGTGGAAGTTTACGGCAGCCGCGCGGGCAGGACTTCGTGTTTACTTTCGAGTTGTATACCGACCATTCCAGGCAGGTGCGTCATATATCCAAGAAGTGTTGGTTGGGGACATTTGATCCCGCCTACCTCCTTTCTTTGAAGCGCCGCCACTCTGAGCACATCCCTCACCTCCCTTTATCTTTTTTCACGTTTTTATTCTCGGAGGGGAAAGAAAAAAAGATGTCGTTACATTTCCCGTTGCCCCGCCATCCTCAGCCGTCCCGCATCGCTTTATTCGCGGTTATAGGGTGTACCGATGTTGTAAAAACGACGACCCGGCGTGCCCGTAAGTTCATTGGCAAACGGCTTTTCCCGCGGTTCCGCACGAGGTCCCGGGTTCGATTCATTACCGCGCCAGCCAACATTTTGATGGGGACACGAAATGCAGAGACAATCGTGCACATTTATCTAGGCGCACGGTAAAGAACACGCGGTGTGGTCGAAAATTCACCCGGAGCTTCTCCATTATTTGTGTGTGTGTGTACTTCGGCTTAGCACATTTCACGTCGTTTAGCACGTCATTTAACTTGGCACAACACAACGTCCGCGCCCTCTTCTTATGTCCTCGAGCCATGTCTCAACAAAAACATTTTTAACGCCATCGTCATATCCCGTCTCATCTCGAAGCACCCAACGTCACTCAGATGTATTCAAAGTAGCTTCACTAAAATACATTGACAGCCAACAGCATACGCTACCAGTCCAGTCAGTCGATGACGTCGACCGACGCTCCATCGGCCTCGTCGACCGCGGCTTGGAAGGATGCCCCGTTAATGCGGCTATCGACATAAAGTTCGCCAATTCTTTGTTTCGTTTTTATTTGTGTTTATAGTTTTTATTCGCCGCACCGACATAGGAGGTTAATACAGCTAAAGAACACGCCGGAGCTACCGCGCAGTCATTTTTGTTTCTCCCTCCTTCCACTCATTATTAATTTTTTTTCGCTCCCTCTCTCTCTCTCTGCGGCGATATTCCGGAAGCGCCTGCCTGCTAACATTCAGCGACGACGTCCCACGGAGGTCGCACCTCTCTATGACGCGTCACAGCCTGTTCGCGGCTTGCATCACTCATCCGGCTTGTTACACAGCCCGGCCGATAGGAAAGAGAGAAATAGAGAGAGAGAGAGACCACTAAACTTGAAAGCTGAAGCGAGCGGTAGTCGGGAGAGGGCGGTCATCATCAGCGTCCGCGTGGACTACGCCATTGCCAGGCGAGCCACCGCACCGCAAGGCTGCCGGCCTGCGATACTCTTTGCACCAGCCTCTCCCCCTCCCCTCCTTTCTCCTTCTCTCCACTGTGTGTAGCGACGAACGAGGCGCGTTGTTTCTCGTGGCCGTGGTCTCCTTGACAAGGGCACTTGTCTCCTCTCGGCGGCCGCTATATATATATATATATATATATATATATATATATATATATATATACGTGCATGCATGTGAGCATGGTGTTATATACAAACGCACACGTAGGCACGCGCTGAGAGGAATGCACCCTATAAGTCATCCGCTGGCCGGCCTTTCAATGCGCTCCGAGGCCTTGCTGTATAGACGCGCGAACGCCTATAGCACGCATCCATCAACGGCGCCGTCCGCGTCGTCATCATCGGGGCTTCGCAACAAAATAACGGAAGCGTCGTACGTCGTCGTCCGTTGCTTTATTTCTTTCTCTTTCTTTCTTTCTTTCTTTCTTTCTTTCTTTCTTTCTTTCTTTCGCCGTCGTCATCATCCCGGGGAGACTCATTTTCAACTCTTCACTGTCCCGATATTTTCTTCCCGGTGCAGGTTTGGCCTGCGACGACCTTGTTCCGTTTCCGTAAGCATGGGAGGAGGACACGAAAGGTTAGGGGGGGGGGGGCGCAGGTTTCTGGGGGGGGGGGGGGGTTCCTCTCGAGCAGCGGATTGACGGGGAGGGAGGGAGGGTCTATTCGCGGGACGATCGCGTTGCGCCGGGGAAATTGGAAGCGCCTGCTGCTGGTCTCGTCGCCGTGTATGTACTACATGACGTTGACGCGGCGTTGCGAGCGGGATAACTACGTGCCGACCGAAAACGAGCACGCGTAATACTTACAACCAATCACCGCCGCAGTCGTCGCGCGTGCTTACAGACGCGGAGGTGCATTTCGTCGGGAGAAGTTTCGCGCGAATCACGCTTTGTCGATCATGATCGTTTGCAGCACGCGCCTGGCTTTCTTTCCTTCGCGTTCCTGCGGTTGAGAGGCGTTCCGACTCACTGCACCGAATGAGTGTACGTGTACGCCCCGGGCACGCGTCCGTCGGCAGGAACAGTTGTAATTGCGGAAGTGGATCGTCGTCGCTCCATCACCGGCGAGGAGTTAGTTGTGCCACCGGGCGAAGGTTCATTGTCTCCCAAGGACGCGACGGGGTCGAAAGCTTTCTTTCTTTCTTTCTTTTATTTTTATTTTTCTTGCGATCACGGGTCGCGTCGATTCCGAAGCGACGGCTTGCGTCGTCAGGACCCACGTGACCCCGGACGTGACGTGTAACGTGTCAAAGACGTGCCCAGCGTTCTCGACGCGTAATTAGTTAGAGGGACGCTAAGCGTAACCACTAAAACGTTTTGGACGAAAGAAGTACCCCTTAGGAAACTCTATTTTTGTGAATTTCGCGGTTAGAGATCGACTATTTAGTACAAGAAGAAAGAAAAAAACGAAGGCCGAACTTGATTTCTTCATTTTCTTTTTTAAATTTTGCGCCAGAATCTCAGCGTTGGTGCGTCACGTGCACTGTGATGTCACGAATTTCAAATTATTTTATCGTATTTGGGTCGTTGGCGAGCATAGTCTATATTTGCCAATATGCACCAACAGTCAACGTAGACTACCTTTACGATAAAAAAATTAACTATAGGCCCAGAGCAGACACCGTCGAAATCTGTGACGTCACGGTAGGCAGCTATTGAGGGAACTTCCAAGGCGGAGTCGCCACCCATCTTTCGGTCTTGCGTCTTTTCTAGATTATAAAGCCTCTTCTCGTGCTTAATGTTGCAGACGCCTCTTACAGCTACTACAGCTATACTTAGCACTTAATACTCTTTATCTATACTAAGCTCTCCTCGTAGCCTGTAAGCACTCCTCGCTGTAAACAATGCCCATATATGTGACAGTGCACACATTGGCATGTGTATATAGTATCTAGTAACGCAGAAAAAAGAGAGCTTTTATGAGAGTCGATGGAGTAGGGAAACCGCGGAGGCGAGCAGACGGCGAGCAGACGACATGTCGCGCATGAACACATTCACGACGGCGAGCGCCCTTACCATTGGCCGGCAACATTCACAGCCTCAGCACTACGCAGCGGGGAACAATCCCGCGATAAAATATAAGCCCTCAACTGCATATACAATCCAGACCGCCGCAGTACTCGGGAGTCCACGTGACGCCGCGGGCTTCCTCTTGTTACACACGGCGCGACATGCTTAAAATGTGTTGCGGAGTGGCCTGCGGCATCCGCAATATTGGAAATAACGCCATGCGCATAAAAATCGAGTAAAAGCCAAAGCCGTCGAGCTCAGTCCGTGCCACGGTGTACTCTTTTATAGATTTTACAGCCTCGTCCGTGCGTCGCCTCTTTTATCTCTGGCTCCGGGATGACGTCACACAGATCTCGCGTAAGAGAAAACTCGGGTGATTCTCCTATTTGTCAGCGTTATACGCGAGGTGAATACGACAAGAAGCAAAATTCATTCTCTCCTTCTCGGAAAGAAATAAGAAAACGGGACTTTTTTTTAGATCGCTCTGCTGTGCCTTATACCCTTCGTTGCTAAGATTGTTTCTTTTTCTCTCGCTTTTTATTACACGATACGAAGGCCTATATAGGTTCTTTCCCGAGTTGCAGCGCACGCATACGAACATAGACGAATGTGAAGGGGAAAAAAAAATATCTGGACACCTTCCAGGGAGTGCACAAGAGACATGTATCGGCTTGCAGGTTTCCGCACGCGAGCGGTTCGAACAGCCAGCAGTTCCGTTCCGTAAAAGACTCACATACCTCTTTCTTTCTTTCTTTCTTTCTTTCTTTCTTTCTTTCTTTCTTTCTTTCTTTCTTTCTTTCTTTCTTTCTTTCTTTCTTTCTTCTGTTCACTTCTACCTTTTCATTTTTGTCCTTCTGCTCCGCATAGCTGACGCCAGACGGACAGGCACCACACTCGGATCTTTCGTCTGCAAGCCTTCCCCGCCTTTTTCTGCTCCACTCTGCCAAAGGGTGACCTGAATAGCGACACACAAACGCCACATCTCCGCTCACAGACATTGCTTCGCCTGGCGCTGCTCGGCCATTTTCTTTTATTTCATATCCCTCCCCCCCCCTCTCTCCGTTTCGTCGACGTCGTCTGCTCGCGAGCGTCGGAGTTGACACGTTAACCACCGCCCTCTGGCGAGCGCGCCTGGCGTTGCCGACTTGCGTATGGTGTACCAAAGCACGCCGCGGTTGGGTCATTTCACTTGCGCTCCGCAATTGAAACCCGTGCGCACGACACCAACGCCGCCTTCCATTTTTTTTCCTTCTCTTTCTTCACTGTTCTCGGCGCAACAGAAAGGACAGAAGGAGAAAGAATAGGCCTAGCCCCTTTGTTGTTGTTGTTGTTGCTGCTGGTGGTGGTGGTGGTGGTGCTGCTGCAGCTTGCCGGAGCTCTCTCTGTTCAGGGCGTGCGTGTTATAAGTGGTGCAGGAGGATCGGCGCACTGTTTTCTTTTGGTACGAGCCGACGGCTGGGGCTTGGAGGGGGGAGAGGAGGCGGTGGTGAGCGGGGAGGAGAGAAGCTGTTATTTCGCCGCAACGCTACGAGTCACGCCGTGTTGGTGAGACTTCAGCTGGCGGCTTGTTGTCGGTCGCTGGTCTCACGATTGCGATTGTGATGACCGAGCGACCGATGGACAGCAGAAAAAGAAAAAAGCGAAAGGACCGGAGGAGGTTGACGGGAAAGGGGGGGGGGGGGAGGGGCAGCATCACGTTGGAGAATTGAAGTGTACGGCGACTGTGAGACGGATGGCAAGGACGCGAAGCTGCATTTTTTTAACAAGCACGTCCTTCTACAAAACCTAACGTCGATGACTCAGGGGTGACAATGAACATGAGTATACTCCTCAACCGAAATGCGCGCACCGCGAAAGATGTTGAGTCGGCCTGGGAGGAGAACGTCATTCATTGGTGACGAAATCGACACGTTCTTTTAAAACATCAAAAGAAAGTATGTGCGTGTTTGGTTGTGCGCCCTTCTATACGTGTTTCACTGTGTGTGTTCGTGTGTCTTCAACTCTCAATGTGTTTGTCTCTCCCTCCGTCTAGTTTTGCGTGAGTATGTCTGTGTGCGTACTTGTGCTTTGGGTTTGTGTTTGCTCGTGCGGTGTTTATGCATACGTCTACACGTCGTCGGTCCGTCCGCACGGCCTCGCTTTTCATTCCCGCCTTCCTGCGCCTCCGCGAGCCCGACACCCTCTTCTTTCTCTTTCCTCTCTTTGTCTCCTCGCAAGACGCGTAGATGGAAGCGCTGTCCACGTCCGCGTATCTATCTATATAACTATAGCCGCATATCTGTTTACGTACCACGGTTTTCATTTTTTCCTCCCCTTCCTTTGTGCAAGATCGACTCCTTTGACGAGCAAGGAGAGTCGATCCGCGTCCTCCGGTAATGGGACGGCGAGCCTATTCTCCACACTGAGGGACAAGCAATCCGGCGTTGCCTTGTGCCACCGTCGCCGATGAAGACGGCGGACGACGCGAGACGGCTGCCAACTATGTGTCCGCTTCATGCATGCATGCATGCACGCACGCACAGCTGCGTAGATGCGCCAAGAACCGACAGGCGGCAACGTTGTATACGCGCTCCTAGGCGATTTAGCCGCCCTCTTCAGAACCTGAATTTTCGACGCCGGGTGTATACGCCTCGTTGGGTTACATTTGCGTATACATAGTAACGGCGCCTCTGCTACTATAACTATCGCGGGCGGCGCTTATTCTGGTTGGGCGTCCCGCTTTCGCGTGTGCGCTCGAATCCACCGCGAGGGCAGGCAATAATAGCACTTCTAGCGGAGGGAAAGGGAATTGCCGGGTGCGCAGCTACGGCTCTGCCGAATCTCGCCCGTGGAACTTTGATGCGCTATGGAGAGTTCTGGAAGGCTAGCACGAGAGTTCGCTACCCTCTCCGTGGCTATCCCTAAGTGTACGTGATGTACGAAACGCTGCAAAGGCGTCCTATTGCAGCAGTTTCACTATTTGCGTAAATTAGCAGTTAACACTTTGCATTATAAGCGGTGCAGTTACGAATCGCCCGTAATAAAAGCCCAAGAACGCCGATGCATGTATTCGCGTTTCATTTCGGACAATTTTTTCGCACCCTCGTTCGCGTTCTTTCCAACCTCTGGGCAGTTGGCCTTCGTACAATTACATCGACAGGAAGCAACGGAGAAAGGGTAGGTGGCGACGCCAGCGTGAAGTTCGCGCATCAGCGCTCCGTGACGTCATAGATTTTGACAGCGTCGACTCGTTTCTACAGTCGTCTTGTGCAGCGACCGACAGATTCGGCGCCTTCAGCTCAGAGAAACCCGAGAGAAACGCCGCAGCGATAATACGCCCGTCGTTCTTTGTCCGTTGTCACTGCCTCCTTTCTCGCGTTCACTTTTTTTTTCCCCGGTTGTTGCTTCTATCTCCCGTACACGCGTTCTCGTTACATTAATTGGGTCCAAATGTGCGACGATGCGTTGCTTGGCACGTGTAAGTAAGTTCCCTATGGTCATTATCATGCGCAGGCCGTAATCGGTACCGTTTAGTGTCTCGCGACAACGCCCATGCATGCGGCCGAAGCGGCGGCTTGGGACCCAGGCCAGGGCGTAACGCGGGGCAAACCCAAATCGCGTTCCACCGCAAGGCTTAACGTGACGGGCCGAGCGATGAAGAACGGTAACGAGTAACCCAACACTTGGCTCCGGCAGCAACGTCTCTTGGCTTGCTGCAGTGCGCTCGTTTGCGGACAACTAACTACCAACGCTTGGGATCCTGTATCCACTCTCGCAGTGACGAATTCGCGCTGGCAAGCAATGCGCATGCGCGGTTTATTCGATATACGCAACGTAATCTTCAAGTCGATAGAGCGCTGCGTTTTGTCTAACGAATGACATCAATACTCGCTTAAGGAGACCGTCAAGGAGTAACATGTTTAGTTAAAGTGAATTAGTAACTTAAGCTTCTGTAATAGCGAAGCGACTATTCCTATACCGTGACCGCGGAGACCCGGTGAGTCGGAAGCAGCACAGTATTACTAAAGTCACGTGACGACGTTGCCGTAAAGTTCTCGCACCAGGTCTGCGTGGCACCGTTGGCAAGCATTAATTATACGGCGTTATACGATAGCAGAAAAGTGGAGAGTGTACTCGATTGTCTAATGAATGACGTCAGCACTTGCTTAAAAGGGGAAACAAAGAGTAAGATTGATTTACACTTTATTATTGTACGAGTTACTGTTCTGCGATAGCGAAATGGTTAGTGTTTCTGCCGTTAGAGGACGCTTGTAAAGGCAGGAGGCAACGGAAAAAGGGCAGCTGGCGACGCCATTGTGAAGTTACTGCATCATCGCTCCGTGACGTCATAGATTTTGACAGCGTCGACTCGTTTCTATAGTTATTTGTCTACCGGTAAAGAACAACAACATTGGATCCTAAAGGAACCAAAGACCCAGCCCAGCGACTTACGAGGACTATAGTTAAGATATTAAAGACTCCTTTGAGATGTCAGGTATACGATATATTAGCTGGTATAACGTAACTATGCTATACCGCAACAAATAGTGTTAGCTTCGGCTCTTCGGTATACGTATTACAACTAAATCGAGTACCAGAGCATAGGACAGGGCATAGGGAACAGGGCAAACGGAACGAATGGTTGACAGTCGGCGCTTCACGCTTTCATTCTGTTTGTCCTATTTTGTGACGTGTCTTTCCATCGATACCTTATTTTTTTACAAGGAAATGCTTGTATCCAGGTGTACAGATCGGTACAAGGTAACTATTATGTGCCAATTCATTTCCACTAGCAGTGCTTGCGTACGACATACGAGCCGGTATGTCGTAACTATGTATAAACAATGCACTCCGCCCCCTCCCCCCCATTTCTTTTTGCCTGGCAGTGCTTGTATGATATACGGGCCAGTAAAACGTATAACCCCTCTTCCTAGATATATTACTTGTTCGGCTAGCCTGTGCTGACAGGCCGGCCGGTTGCAAACGGTGGACGATAAACCGAACCGAGCGAAACGATTTTCTTTCTTTGTCTCTTTTTCTTACGTTATACCGGCATGACCTGGTTTTTCAGTGAGCATCCCGCGGACTTACGCTGTATGTCAAGGCGGTCGCAAGCTAGGCTGCTTGCGACCGCCACGCTGACTGTGTGCGGGTTGTTTAAGGGAGTTTCTGTAGTGAACCGTAAGTTGTATACACCGCGTTTGAGAAAGAAGTCTCGTAGACGGATATATATATATATATATATATATATATATATATATATATATATATATATATATATATATATATATATATATATATATATATATATATATATATATATAAGCTAACCACGGTGGCGTACATACATGGTGGATAACACGTGCCCACAAAAAATTTGCTTTCAAAAACGCTGTAGCATAGTAGCTATACACGCACATTCCCAGCGCGAAAGGGATTCAGTGCCGTTAAAAACGTTAGGGGGGAGAGCTATACACCCACTGCATGTCAAAACGCAACGCGTTGGAATTCACAGGTCACGAGCAGTCGTTTCCTGAAAAAAGAAAATCCGGGCATTCCTGCTCGTATCTGCCAGAAGAAATTACGGATGTTGACCCTATCGAGCAATTTGAAACCAAAATACGCGCAATTTCCTATGAGTAGGTCTGCTTGCAATTGTTGATAGTACTTTGCTACAACGTTGTGCCGCACAACTGTGTTTCGATTGTTTCATCAGCACGATCCGCACTTTTCGCAGCTCTTCCCCCTTGCCTGCATTGTCTGCCTCGCACTGTTTTCTTCGATCTGTTCGGTCTGTTTGCATCTTATTCGTTTACATCGTAATAACTACCGCATCTCATAGATTTCTCCCGGTTTGGCCCACGAGGTTTCGTTTTCTTTTGCTTGTGGCCCACTCCTGCATGAACCTGTAAAAGCTTACGGAGTCGCCTAATAAATAAATATTGCTCGCGAGTGCATTCTATGACGCAATAGTTCTGCGGAAACCCACACGGCGGAGAAAAGTAATTAATAAAGAGAAAATTAGACATCCATCCAAACGTAGCTACGTGGTACGTTTGGGTGGATGCTACAGCGTTTTTTGTAACACGTAGCAACGTTTGGGTGGACGTCTCATTTTCCCTTTGTTAATCACTTCTCTCCACCTTGCGGGTTTCCGCAGAACTATTGCGTCAAACTCTTGCCTTTGCTTCTAAGTTGTCGATAAATTCGACTTCGCCCTGCCGTCTGCTAGCCGCCTGCTTAGCTCGGATGGCAGAGCTTCTGCCCCGGAAAGGCCCCCGGTTCGTGTCCCGGACCAGGACGAATTTTTCTCCAACTGCGAAGCTTTTCCTTCGAGGAACCCGTACGGGTTTCCTTTGTAGCAGGTAGCTACGTGTGGGTGGATGTCTCATTTTCACATATTGTTTTGTCTACCACATTTGTCTTCTCCTTACATTGAGCCTTGTGCATTACTCTTGAAGTGCACCAGTACAAACGTTACGTAGCTGTTCTTGGACACATTGACTGTGTCCCAGAATTGGACACAGTCAATTGACTGCATGCTATACACTGACTGCATACTATACACTGACTGCATACTATACATTGACTGCATACTATACATTGACTGCATACTATACATTGACTGCATACTATACACTGACTGCATACTATACATTGACTGCATACTATACATTGACTGCATACTACACATTGACTGCATACTATACATTGACTGCATACTATACATTGACTGCATACTACACATTGACTGCATACTACACATTGACTGCATACTATACATGCTATACTATAAACAGACGAGTACGTTTCAAACTCCGTATACTCGGGCAGCATAGGAGTGCTTCCACCGCTCGCGCAGGGTAGTATAGACTAACAACGAACCACACAGTCAGCGCTGGGCTCAGTGGCGCGGCCGCCTCCCTGTGTGCGTGTGTGCGTGCGCGCGCGTATGTGCGTATACGCCAGCGAGAAAGAGAGGCGGCAGGCAGAGCGACCCCGGCGTGCCTCGAGCCGCAGGGGCGGCGACCGGGCCTGGCGCGCGCCCCTCGAAAGTCAAGCCGCGCTGCTGCTGCTGCCGCCTCGGCTGACGGCAACGACCTCCCGCGGTTCCTCGCGGCGTCTCCTCCCCACGCCCCGTCGCGAATGCCGACGACGCCTCAGGCGGGTCCTGCCTCGCCTGCCTACACGCGCGCGCCCGCACGCGTTTCGGTGCGCATATACGCGCCGCCGCGCGAAGAAGTGCGGAAGGCGCGTCGTCGGAAGAAGAAGACCCGCGACCCCTTCTCCTCCTTTTGGCTGGGCCGGCGAGCGTCCCTTGGCGCTACGCCTCCATCACATTTCCGCGGCGTGCTGCTGTTTCTAGTGCTCTTTCTCTCCCCATACTTTCATTCCCCACCCCCTGTGCAGCGCGGTTGAGGTGTCCTCTGCTGAGAGACAGTTACTGCGCTGCACTTTACCCCAACCTTTCCTTCCCATCATCAAGAATCTCCTTCTCTCTTGGCGCTACGCGGTGAGGACGCCCGCGTTTTTAGAGGGGAAGGGGTAGGGGGAGGGGGGGGGGCGATTCCGCGTCCGGATGACACATTTGCTCCAGTTCGGGGGGACGGACCCGGCGCCCATTCCTGCCTAAATACTGTTACGTGAGGAAAGACGGACGAGAGACCATATTTACAGGCTATTTGCACTCGAGCCAGATAGCCAGGCCGACCCTCGCTCGCGCCAAGGGCACAGACCCACTTCATCGTCGTTGTCGTTCTCGCGGCGGCTCGTCTCTTGAGCATCTCTCGATGGTATCGTAATACTACGCCTCCCCCCCCCTCCCCCCTACCGGCGGCAGAAGCACCGTGGCCGTGCTGTTAAATATCCCAGGCGCGGGGAGAGTTGCAGGGCTTGAGTCGGGCGACGTGGACAGTTTCACTGGTTGTCACAGCAGAAGACGCAATGGGCTTGGCTAGCCCGGCTCACTATATAGACCCAAATATTCAACACGGTGTAAGAAAAAATTTCCGGTCGTCCGTCCAGCCGTGTGGCCGATCTTGGCGATAGCGGTATTGCGGCTTTGCGCGAGAACGCGGAAAGAATTGAGAATTAGAAAGAAAAAAAATATCGCGGCGAAGTCTCGTGGGGACATTCAGGTGCCGTTTTTCGAGTCTCCTTTGGAACGTTCAGGATACGGTTTGTGTAGAAGTCATGTTGAATACTGAGAGGTATACACGGTTTCTATAAGAGTCACGCTGTATACTCACGTCTTGTTTAACACTGAGCTTCGTTGGTCGATCATGTATCATGTCGGACGTAGAGGCATGGTCGCATACTTGATCTTATCGGTCGTGCAGACGTGCATGCATGGTTGGGTATTTCATCGCGCTGAATGCTGACAACAGCTGGAATATTCGGGCTGAAGTTCAAGTATTCCAACTCGCAGTATTTGCTATCTCTCGTCTCTGGTGTAAAAGTCCATCGGATGTTCCGCGTCCTTGATCTTGCAGTCCACAAAATTTTTGAAGGTGCCCTGTTACGTTGCTCGCCAGAGTCGGCGAGATTATTCGGCCCTTCCCTCTGTACTGACAAATTACCAATTCCTGTCAGTCACAACTGCCGTGGTCCGAGCGACTTATGCAAGGCCTATACGAGGCTGCTTTGTAAAGCACCGGCGGTATACCTACATTTACCACCGCGAAATTTTCGACGCTCCTATTGAAAACATTGACGCACTTAAATCTCTTGCAGTCAATTCACGTTCACTCCCCCATTAATCGGACACTCCGAGTTTCACGTATGTGTGTTTGGAGCAGTCGGATAGAATTCGGAATGGTAAGCATATGAACTGCCGAGTGATAATGCAGGTGGCCCTGGATTGCTGAATATGTCATGCGTGAAAACTAAGAATGAAACAAAAAAAAACCACAAGTGGCGAAGACAGACAGCGCTCCCAACTCAGCCTCGTCCTGTTGCATGCAGTGTGTTCAACCTGAATTTCTTTTTTTTTTGTTCTGCGCGAAAGCTTTCTTCTATGTTTTTTTCTCTTTTTTTACCGCACAGCACATTTTGTGCAAAAACGAAATATGAGTTAAAGAGACTGCTAAGGCGTGTCTGTTCGTAAAGGCGTACTTGTTCCATTTATTTACCGTTACTGCTTGTGTTTTGTGCATGTGGTTGTACCATTCCTTTGCACCATGACGGTCAGTCTGGTATATGGTTATGCATCATCTCACGGTAATTTTTGTTCACACGCATTGCTGTATTTCTGTGTTTCATTATGCTCAATGAAATTTCTTTTCATAGACACCGTATAAATTCTAATAACCTTTTTTTGGTGTTCTATGCTTGAGTTCGCTGCTTATAACTGGTATATCAATGTACCGTGTATGGTTTTGGTGCCTGCCAGGCACTGCCGCTCAAGCCTTCAAAGGCTTTGGCAGGTCTGTATGAATGTACTGATTTGATTATAGGCAATAAAAGTATTATTATTATTATTATTGTCTGAACCTTTACTAGATACCACGTAATTCACAATTTCAGATGTTACCCGCCGCGGTGAACCAGTGGTTTGTTGTGTTCCACCGTTGATGGCGAGGTCGGGTGTTCGACTCCTGCAGGCTTCGGCCGCCGCAATCCGTGTGTGTGCGCTCGTGTGTACTTATATTTAACCGCACGGTAAATAATTCGCCAGATGGCCAAAGTTGACCCGGGAGACGTTATGATTGGTATCAAATATATCGCAAGTATGGGCTGATATATGAAAGTATATCGACTTATACCTCAAGTTTAATTTATTCAGGTATGTGTATAATAACAAGCCCACGAAATGTTTCAAAAGTATACATAGGGCTGCATGCCTCCCGACAAAAAGTCAACATCCGGGGTACACTAATAAGTTGGACCGTCAATCAGTGGTTAAGGAATACAGGAATATAAAATAACGCACTGGTGTAGAAAATCAATCAATCAATCAATCAATCAATCAATCAATCAATCAATCAAATGCTTATTATAGTGTCGAGGAATAGCCACGCAGCCTTTGAACTGGTGCACTTAAAAAGTAATGCACAAGGCACAATGTAACAAGAAGGCAAATGTGGTAGACAAAACAATATGTGAAGTAGAGAAACAAGAATGAAAATGATGAGGCAGACGTAAAATGGGAATTACTCACACAATAAGATTGATTATATACAATATGCAAACACACACACACACACGGAATGAGCTCTGAAATATGTCAATACAGACAGAGTAGTGGCGATAACGTTAAACCTGCACTTTCGCATCTCAAAACTTTATCCCGCCAGAACTTCGATTGCGTCCTCCTCCGAAGAGCGCTGTAGCGCCGAAAACGACCGTCACGTCCGCCCCCTAGCGTCTGCTCAAGTGACGCGGCCACCACGTATGCCGGTCGAGCACAATGGCGTCTCCTCGCACCCTTTCCATCTCAGCCTCTCCTCTTTCCCGTACTGTGTCGTCTGTCCGCTGGCGGCGGTCCCACAAAAAAAGGCTTAGAGGCGCGGGAAAAGAGCGCGCATTTTTCTGCTTTCGGGAAAATGCCGCTCCCTTATTTTTTTGTGTGTCGTCTGCGCGCGCTTCGTATCAACTCCTTTCTCCGCCTCATTCCTCCTCGCCCACTCGCTCTGTTAACGAAAAAAGGTGCGGCGCGCTGTGTCCTCTTTTTTCTATCCCCCTTTTCCATTAGAAAAAGACGGAATAGCACCGGTTTTTCAACCCCTACTTTCTCCTGTTTCGAACCCCTTCCTGAGACACGGGGTTAGCGTCCCGGGAGGCTTTTTATTGCGGCAGCCCTGGCTTAATTTTTGGATTCCTTCCAACGACGTGATCGCGGAAGGAGGTGTGTGTGTGTGTGCGTGTGACGTGGGGGAGGGGTAAAAAAAAGAGGGAAAGAGTGGATTTTGGGCGAAACATTCGCTGTGCACACGTACCGGCGGCTCTTTTATTTCGCCCGAGGCAGAGACCACGTGGTCTCCTGTGTTTGTGTCGAAAAAATAAAAGCAAGGAGAGAGAGAGGGGGGCAGGGCGCCGTTCTTGTTCCGAAAAAATAATGGTGGGAGTGGTGGCCCAGCAACGGACTTCTTTAGTTGCGGCATCACAAAAAAGGTGGAGAGAAAGGTGGGGGCACTGGGGGGGGGGGGGGGGGGGAGTGGACAGTCTCAGAACGGAAGAACAGCAGCAGCTAGGAGTCACGTGTTTCAGAATGTCCTCTGTAGTTGAGCACTGCCCTAAGCCTCCTTCTGTTGTTTTGGTCTGAAAAAGGATTTCGAGGCGTACTACAACGCTTTCTTACGGCCTCGTTAATGTTTTTTTTCTTTTTATTTGTTCGTTGCAGAGTTTTTCGTTGCCTTCACCCTCCTCTCTCTCTCTCTCTCTCTGTATCCATCTGGGCTTATTTCGCATTCATGAGCGTTTCGGCTGTTCTTGTGTGCGTTCTTCACGCCAGGCCAGTTGTACGCGATGCTATATATGCCTTTCTCTACATAACCGGGGGAGTCTCATAACGCTTCCCCCCTCCCCCCCGCTGCGCCACCCCCCCTCTTTTCTTTTTTTCAGTCGCTGGGCATAGACGCACACCTGTGTCTCTTCTGCGAGGAGGACACAATTTCTTACCGGTCTTCTAAAATTTCGCTTCGAGCCTTGCTGGTTCATCACGACATTGAATGGCACACATCTTTGGTGAGAACACTCACAGAATGGAAAGATTACAAGACAAAGCTCTTTCATAGTTCTATGCGCAGAAAGGCGTACGGTTTGACTTAGGCATCGCTGAACTTCGAATTTTATCAAAATGAGAGAGAGAGAGAGAGAGAGAAAGAAAGAAAGGGTTACGTTCGGCTTTTGGGCCTCAAATTTCTTACATTTTTTCCCCCCACATGTCTTTGCACGAGGGAAACAGTGTGCTTGTATAGGTGATCTCTTCTACGCGCAGCAGATGTTTGATTGCGCGGCTTGCATTGGATTGTCTTGTCTTAGGTCTCATCTTCGGCCGTCTGTAACACGCCGGCTTCTTTATTTTTTTCCCTCCTCGTCTGCACCACTTCTGTATCCAGCTTCAGCGGCTCCACCACACTCCTGCCATAAGCTGACTGCACGCGTACATTGGGATGCTCACTCTCTCTCTCTTTCTCTTATATATAAACAAACGATTCGACAACAACGGCAGCACGAGCCGTTTGCTTTCACAGTACACAGGCGGCGTCTGTGCGCGGGGTGGTCTTTTCTGTGGTTACATTTAAAATAAACGGTTCAACAGCGACAACATCAACAACAACGCATGCCGTCTGTTTTCGCAGGAAAGCGTCTGCTTTTCGCGTTTTGGCTTTCTTCTGGCCTCTCTCATGCTCGTTCGGGCCGCGTCAGCGGCTACACTGTCGTCTGCTGCAGTCGTCATCTGCAACGCACCCCCTTCTCCATTATCGCTTGTGTACTCCCGCTCGTTTTGTCAGTTTGTTTGTTTGCGTGCGAAGTATGAATACGAACGAAAATTTCGCGCGCGCTCCTCTCTCCCACCCACACATTCTCCCACTAACCAGCGCGCCATTATTACGGCCCTCCCGCCACCCTCAGATACGCTTCTCAAAAATTTTTAATTTTTTTTTTCATCCTCCTCCACTTCTGGCCGCATCGTCTGCTCGGCAAAGGAGGAACGCCATGTGGGCTCTCATCACACGCTGGCCGCGTGAACAGCAGACGTGCGCGGCCATCCAACCAACGGACCAATCACGAGACGGTTCTCACGTGCTCGGATTACCCTTTCCCCTTCCATCTAGCGTACGCATACAACAGACGCGGCAGGCCTGCTCTATTCACGTTTTTTCCCCCAAATGCGTCGAAAGAAGAAAGGCTTGGCGCGGCGCTGGCCGCAAAAAAAGTGAAAGAACGAACGAAAAAAGAACCGCGAGTAGACAGACGTTCCCGCGTGAGTGTCAGCTTCCGTGGATTATTACGAGGGTGTGGCCATCGCTACCAGTGGCCTCTTCTGCCCGAAACAGCAGCTGTCGGAGCGCGGGCAGATCGCATTCTCTCGTCTTTTAGAATTTTCTTTCTTCATCTTTTTTTTCAAAATCTCTTTCTCCCGAATCTCGCTGTTCAGATCAGCGCAGGTGATGAGATTCACGTGCTGCTACTATTTATATATACTTTGCATACGCCTCGGAGAAGAGACAAAAGGGGTCACCGTCGCCACGCCTCAGGGAAAGGCGTTTCTTGGGAGTGCAGCCTTTTCGTCGAGTTTCGGCTCTTTGTTGGTTGTTTCTTTATTTTTGTCCTTTTTTTTGCATGGCAGCTGCGCCCGCTATGTGTACGTCTGCGAGAACTGTGCTGATAAGGGAGCATACGCCGAAATTGAGACAGTGTGCCCCAGGGAGGAAGACTGCGAGTTCGGTGTTATAGAAATGCGTGTCGAAGCCCACAAAGTATGCGAGTAGTGCGTCATGCACGTTTTCTTCAGTTTTCTCATACGCGTTCGCGTATCATCTTGTGTGTGTCATCTTGTGTAGTTGTGTGCAGTAGCATTGGTCTTCTCGTCTACGAACCTGGGAACTTCTATTCGCATTTCACTTTCTGTACAGGACTCTTCATAAACGTTCTTCGGTTGCTTTAAACGGAGCTCTGCGTAGATAACTAAACAAGATATGTAATAAATGTTGTTGCGCGTTGTTAAGCTTGTCATAACACGTTGTCACGCACATTTCTGGCCACGTTGGACAGGTGATTGTCGTGGCGTTAATTGGTCATCTTGTCCGGCAAATATGTGACTCGATCTCCTGTGTGTGTTCTCGGACTCCATCTGAGTGCTTTCAATTGTTCACGAAACTGCGCATAAATGCTTGTAAACAGAACGCGTCTCGCCTAAACTCCCGCGCGCTAAATATTTTTATATATATGCAGTTATGTGTATAGTTGCGTCGACTGACACGTCTTCCACATCCGTCAACTGCTACGCGTACGCTCCAACACTTTCTTTTATTTCGCTGCTTCTGCCCATTACGGAAGTGCGCGTATAGATAGATAAACAGTGCATGCCCCCTTTTCCCACCGCAACGCTAACATACATCCACGGGTCATACATATGCATCCGAGCCACTCAGTGTACGTGCTTCCCTTAATTAACGTTTAACGATCATCGTATGATCCTACAACGCCGCGCACTGAGGGACCTCTTTAACGCTAAACGCCAGCGAACTCTGCGCATAACGTACATCGCGACGCAACCCGAAGTCACACAAGCTGCGCTCAGCAAACGAACAAAAAAAGAAAAAAAAAACCAAATCGATCTCCGCTTTAGTTCGCACAGCCGCTCCAGCAAAGCGCTTCCAACCTCTCCGAATCGGTATACACACGGCTCATTGGCCACACGTCGAAATGATTCAGCTGTAGCACGATATACACTCCCAATACGCCAGCGCGAGACCAATACCGCACGCACTGCAGGGGCCATATAATATGCCCGTGTAGGAAGCGCATTTGGTATTCACGCCGTATAATGCCGTCGCCTTCGTCGTCCCTGCGCGAGGCGTTTTACATTTTCGCCGAGAAGCGCTCATCGGTCGCGTTTATCCACGTCCGAGGCGAGCGCGGCGCCCTGTATGTACAGCAGCGCGCGCGTTCTCCCCGGTCGTCGCGGACCGTGGGATGACCACGGGGGTCCTTGGACCTTTCCGCACCTCGACCCCGACCCGAAGGGGGGGAAAGAAAAGTCCTAACAAGAACGAAACACTTAAAAAAAGAAAGAAAAGGAAAGGAATACCGCCGCCGCCGCCGCCGTGAAAAGTTCCGAGCGAGAAAAAAAAGAAAACGCTCACCCTGGCAGTTCAGCTCCGCCGTACACCGGCGTGCATATAGGGGAAGGCTCGTTAATTATCCCGCTAAGCGTATCGGCGGCGCTAGCGCGACAGCCTTGAAGGCTTCCGGCCGGGCTACGAGTGCACACCTGTGTGTGTGTGTGTAGCGGAGCGTCGTGTACCGATGGCCAACCAACACGCTCTCGCCGCCAGCCGAGGCGTTCGTCGTGCAAGTTGCGCCGGCGCGTTCTTCAGGTACGCGCGTCGGTGTTGTGTGTGCGCGTCGAAGAAGTCGTGCTCTCTTTTTCTGAACTGTTTTCCGCTCCGGCGGCCAACGATCGGCTTCGAGGGAGAAGCGCCGGCGATAAAGGAGAAGGGTTAGAGTTAGAGAAAGAAAATGGAAGGGGGGTACCGCATGTCATCTTGTAAGAGCCGCGATGCTTTTACCTTATCTTAAGCTGAAAACGTGCTTTTTTTTTTCTCCGTCTGGTCTTTTCCCGTTGCCGTCGCACCAGTTGCTCGTCCACAGATCCACCCTGACCCCACGGCGTAAAGACATCTCTAGCGTATCTGTTTACATTCCTCGAAAAAAACAACAAAAACAAAACAAATTTGTCACTTCATATCGAAGATGGGGAGATGGCAGTGACGTAAAGTCGTATTCGTTCCTCATTGTGCCGTTTGGGGCCACGGACGTGCTATAGCCACTAGGCTATCGTGCAGTTCTCATTACGTGAAAAAAAATTAAGAATAACGGTAGCTCACTAGAACCTATAAGGTTTTGTAAAGGCACAGGCAGACACAGTTAATACTTAGGCAGTCAAACGCATGCATCCCACAAAAAGCCGGATACATTGAGCGGGATACATCACTGCATGCGCGTGTGCGGTTTCCAGCAAAAAAAGAAAAGAAAGAAGAACGACTTCATTGATCGAGGGATTTCTGCATGTCTCTATATATGGCTCATCCTACATTTCCACAGAATATATATGCTTCTTTAAGTTGCATTCAAAGAGCAACCCTCTAAGTTATGATACGTGTTCAGGCGAGATGCTGTGACCATGGCGAACATATTGTCTCTTATGTACCACATGAAGATACTACATAGAACACTGCCTCGCAAAGAGCAGGGACGGTATACGTTATTCTGGTATGTCCTACGAAGAATCCAAAGAAGGAGGGTGACTGTAACCAGTGGCATAGCAACGGGGGGCCCGGGGGGCCGTGGTGGGCCCGGGTGCAAGGGGCCAGTGGGGGGGGGGGGGTGTCATGTATGTCTGAAGACACCCAGAAATTCTTGATATCCTCGCCTTCCTCGACTACACTTGGGGTGGGGGGGGGGAGGGGTGACAGATGACCTATGGGCACCGGGTGCCAGACGATCTAGCTACGCCACTGACTGTAACACCCTTCTCAATTCAGTTTTATGGCTTTCAAAACTCTCGAAGATCCCCCTATGTGACATGTTCGTATACTAACTGATCTACGTAGGTTATAATATAATATAATATGATATAATATAATATAATATATTATAATATAATACATATAAGTTATACTATCGTGCAGCAACTAGAGGAACGTTTTGTGATGTAAGCCAAGCCAATGAGACTGTTATAGTTAGCCCATACGCAACGCACACGTTTGGCGCGCATCTCGGAGGACACGGAAGGCGATGCTTTAGCAGAGGAAGACGAGGCGCACACTAATTGCGTGCATCGCGAATAAGTTTGTCATCGAGTCGGCGCCCGCTATGCGAGAACCTACCGCCGCTGTTGCAGTGAGTTCGAAGCAGGCAGAATCGCTCCCGTTTGTTGATGTCTGTATCTTTTTTTTTTTGCCTTCTTCGCAGCAATATGCCTATTTACACCTTCTGTGACGATGGAGGGAATCTCTGTGTAGTACGTAAAATGACCATGAATACATTTCGTGCGACACGTGTGTAGATTGTGCCGAAAGCTGAAGTTTAGGTGGGGGCTATACTCGAGTCTATGCGGTACAAAAGTGCGTCCTTTGCATATCCGCTTCTTCTTCTTTTTTTCTCCGACTGCACGCGCTGCGATTATGCGCGTGTAAATGCGAGCATCACCCATCCTTGCAGTGTTGCTTCTTCTTCTTCTTCTTCTTTCGGTGCCCCGTTTTATCCTTTTGTTTTACTTGCTTTTCCTAATCGCTCTTGGCTGGTATCGCTTACTGCTCTCCATGGCTGGACTGAATGCCCGTCGCCTTCCATCCCCCCCCCCCCCCCCCCCCGCGAAGAGCATTATACAGACCGTACACACTGCCCCGTTGGCGAGCATGCATGCGTCCGCGTGCTCGGATATTTCGCCGGCTTCGAAATCGATGGTGACCCTGATGGCGGACACATCTCGCAGACGCCGTCGGCGCCGCTTTATTCTTTCTGTTTTACTCGCGGCGCCTGGCAAGCACATCGCACGTCTCGGCTTGGTTGGCTTGCCTCGCTGTACAACGCCCCCCCCCCCCCCCCACGAACGGAGACGCTGTGTCTATGGCTTGCTATCTGGTGCAACGCTGCATATACATATATATATATATATATATATATATATATATATATATATATATATATATATATATATATATATATATATATATACGCAATGCGTGTGTGTGAGAGAGAGTGAAAAGAACGAGAAGAAAGGGAACCGAGGGGACCGATTTTTTGTGAATCCCAACCACTTGGAGCTGTGGCGCGCGCTCTATACCATTTGTTGTCGCTTCGTTCTATATGCATACTCTCTGGCGCACGACAAATTTTCTTCCCTCTCGTACATCAGGACTCCGCATACATGCATTCAAAAGCTGAAGCTCCCTGCAAAACACCGCAAACCCACAGACACACATACAGGGACTTGTAATACACGAGTGCACGCCGATCTGCGGTGCCGCTAAAACACGGCTACGCGCAGACGTATATAATACGTCCGAGCTCGCTTTTCCTTGTCACCGTACATATAGGGTGTACAGAGTGTATATACACCGTCGTTTCCTTGCCGCTCGCGCTATGGTCTATCTCGCCTCCCTTCCGAGAATGATCTGTGGGGGTCTAGGCTGTGTATTGACCGCCAAGCTCGCGGTATATACGCGCAGGCATGACTCTCAGGGCCACTTGGGAGGCTTATAATCGAAGGCGCCGCCGTGCCCGTATGGGTGCCACTTCGGTGGGGTTTGGACAGACGAGGTCGCCGCGCGCCTGGTGTGTGCGTGTATGCGCGTACGTGTGCATACGATATGCGCGATCTTCGGATGCCCCCCCCCTCTAACGGTACCTTAATAAGTGGAGGGCATCTTTGTGCGCAAAGGTTTCGGCGCCTTCGCTTTCGGAGGCGAGGCTGCGTCTCATGACCGCGTGCATATAATGCGCCATCCTTGTGCGTGGAATGACTGTACGCAAACCTGCGCGTGCGGCCCGTGCAAGGCGTGCATTCAAGGACGGTGGTTAGGCTTCGCCGAGCGGCGCCGTGAGCTTGCGGGAAGCCAGGTGGTATGCGTCAGTGTAGTGTTGTATAGTGTGCTGGATGGAGAGGTGGGCTCTGGGAGCTCGTTCGAATACAAGAGCCACGTGACCCCGCGGTGTTTAGCGAAGTGTTTCTGTTGGTGTAATACGTTTGGTCTGTATATAGACACTTGTCTTTCAGGGACGGATGTGTAGTTTTGTACACGCGGTTGCATCTGTTTGGAAGCGGTGTGCAGAGACCTTGCGTGTCGTCGGATGCACTTGCATGTGCACAGCGGCGTATCCCAAGGGCATATCTGCATATAATCAGAGACCTCCCCCGGATGGGTCGCGAATGGTTTTGCGCGTACGTACGCTGCACAGTGCATGCCGGAAGTTTGTTTGCGTGTCGGCGCTGTAATGCGGGTACGGTATGTGTGTGTGTTGGGGGGGATGTTGCGCTCATTTATGCTGAATTTCTAAACGGCGTCTCATTCTGTGTGTGCGAATACGCCCGCGATAATTGTGACTGATTGCTCTCGGAAAGCATATTCACTTACACGCGATGGCTGTATATGCACTGGCGCTAATAAATCTCAGTCGCAGGTCTATACACGTCTGCATCCCGCCTATAATTGAAATCGCGAGAGCTCGAAAGGACAGCGCAAGTAGTTAAGTATATAGTCCGCGTTAACGTGAAGTGTGGGTGTAGTTATAGCCTATGTGTAACAGTCAACGTAACGCGTATATACGAGAAACGTGGTCAGTGCGACGTAGACGGATAGGAGCCTCACAGCTTGGTATGGTTGCGTTATAGGTACACAAGCTCGGAGACCCGACACCTTACAGCTGATCTGTGCTTTCTGTTTGTGGGAGTTTGCAACACACTGTGAAAACGCAATACTTTATTTGTGTGAATGCATATGGTCCCAATACAAGGACGAAAAAAAATGAAAGAAATACAACCGTTCAACCTGACAACCTGGTCGGAAACAATAAGTTCGGCGCCATCCCGTCTACTCTGACCACAACCAACTTCCGATCTATACAAGACAGATTCGGCACCTGTGGATCCCTGAATTTAATAGCGCTACTTACCCTACAAATTTTATTTATTTATTTATTTATTTATTTATTTATTTATTTATTTATTTATTTATTTATTTATTTATTTATTTATTTACAGCTACTGCTATATGCACATATAAATGCTCTTGTACGATTGGTTACTCAATCCGGGTTTTGTGCAGTAGGGAAAACTAGAACCATAGTTATCAGTCACCAAAGAAAAAGAAGTAACAAAGAAGAGAGAGAAGCAATTCAAAGAGGTACAATGCATATCTCTAGCGTAAAAAAATAGTCGTTGCAAGAAAAAAAGCAGTTGCTGAGCTCAGTTCAGGTAAACAGACTAGGACGGCTACTTCTTTCATTTTTAAACGTTCTAAAGCCGTACAGTTTACAGTGACAACGCATTCCACTCATTTCTTTATCGTCCAAACATTTAACCCATAATCTATAACTCAATACCAGCTACCATAGTGTGCACTCAAGGAATAACGTCACCGTCAACTTCGTAACCCATAATCTATAACTCAATACCAGCTACCACGGTGTGCACTGAAGGGACAACGTCACTGTCAACTTCGTGAAGCCGAGGACGCCGGCCTCGGTTCAGACACACAATGCGGAGTCTCCCCGAGAACGAATGACGACGACTCGGGCGAAAAACTGTGCTTGCGCGTTGTATGTGTGTGTGTGTGTGTCACTCCGTCGGTGCCGTTGACACGGGTTGGCGCGACGACGCAAAAGTTCACGGTGGCATTGTTTCTCTCGTGTCGAGGGCGTAAAAGAAGAGTGTGGCGAAGGGTAGAGAGAGAGAGAGAGAGGTGGGTGAAGGTTTGGCTGGGAGAACACGTGACGGTCGACCGCGGCAGCAGAGCAAACGGCGGCGTCGACCGAACGACACAAACGCGCGGGGTCATTGTCACCACCACCGCAACAAACCGTCGGGCGAAAACGCGGCGCTTCTGCGCGAATGGCGCGAAGGGGAGAGCTCTCGTCCTTGGCCGCTGGCAGCAGCGAGCAGGCAGGAGGAGGACCCCGCCCTCCAGAGTTAACCCCCCTCTCCCTCCTCCTTCCCCCCTTACCTCGTCCCCGGCCGCGCCTTCCGCCTCGAGAACGCTCTGGCACTACCTATCGCGCTTTTTGTTTATCCAGCTTCCTTCCTGACTTTTTTTCTTTTCTTTCTCTCTCATTGGCACCCCTTTCCCGCGCGCTTCGAGGGTCCCTCCGGCAAATGCAGGGGCTTTGTTTTTGCGTTTCCCTCCTCCTTTCCTATTCGTGTTTCCTTTCTTTCATTCTTTCTTTCTTTCCTTTTTTCTTTTTTTTTACAGCGCGCCTCTGGCTTCTTTGCAGCGAGAGCAGTGCGGCGAAAACTGCGCTCCGGGCGAAATGGAGGCTGCACCTCCCTAAAGCGGGCCGCACGCAGTGCAGTTGTGTAGAACGGTGAAGCAGCCCGGTGGCGGATCACAGGCGCGCGCTTGTTTTGTTGAATTGGTGCGCGAGTCCTACGTGTGTGTCCTTATTTATCTCTCTATCTCTCTTGCGTACACGTCGGCTCAACCTTAGCTCATGCGTAAGAGTTACCTTTTATCTACCTTACGTAAACGAACACCATTTCTATGCAAGTCTAGCCCCAATTAGTAAGTCGGTTTTTTGGGACCACGCGCAACAGTCCATTTCTTCTAATATGCTACAAGCCTGTGACATACGATGCGATTTCTCTTGAATTCGCACGTGTGACGTCGCATGTGCAGTGGATGACCTCGCCGGCCCCTTCTTGTTCGCAGTACTGCAGCTACCTCTAAAAATCATTCCTATGGCCCAGATGAGGAATATGTGACAAACGTTTGTCGTTAGACACGTCGTAGCGGCCCGGCAAGCTTTGGTTTGTGTTTTGACAATAAGGTGAAACACGGAGAAGCTTCGCGAAGACAGCTTCAATTATGTTTCACTTTGGAGGTTTCACCGAAGTGTACTGAATATACAAACGTGGACAACGTTTCAGTCTCATTCCATTAAGTGCCCGCAAAATTCATACAAAAGAAAAAGAAAGGTGTTAGTCACCGTGATTGTTGCATGTTAAGCAGCACTGCGAAGTCCGCATGTGCGGATATCGCAACGGAATATCGTTTCTCGTGAAAGAGGCTATAGCCGCGCAGGCCAAATAATTTCGTGTTTCTTTTTTACCAATAACAGTTTTAGAGGCCTCTGGCTAAATTAACCCTTACTCACGACAAAACAGCGGTCAAATTATACTAACACACTGCCCGATGCTTAGCTTTTTGAACCCCTAAGTCTGCTACTCCGCAGCTTATACTCACAGTACTGCACATTAACACCAATGTTAGCAGTACGTCATCCTTTAGCTTCCACAAATTGCTGTCTTCTTTCACAACGACATCTCACCAGGACGCTGCATGCACATGGCATCGACGAAGCACTGAATAAAAAAAATAAAAAATAGAAGACAGTAAGGTTAAGTCAGCCTGTAAGAAACAGCAGTCGTACATACTTGTCCCAGGGCCTCGACGTTCTTGCTTTTGTTTCTTAACCTCCACGTATCCGCCGGTTAATTTGCATACTGCCGATTACAGGTGCAGATACGATTCACGCGCATTCACTCTACTTGCATGCGTGCGCGCACGGTTTGGTCTGCAAGCTATACCATTGTACCGGCAGTGCAACGGGGTTCGAATAGATAGGTCTACAACGTGTCGTTTCTATTGACGCGTTTGTATGTATATATATATATACACTACAAGTCTCCAGACACGCGCTGCGCCGATGCTCTGTCGGCACACGCACACCCACACAATGGGATCGTTCATCTTCACCCCCCAACACACGCACGGACAAGCCAAAGGCGCGGCATACGGATGTGTTTGTCGTACATCTATCCGTACCTCGGAGGCCAACTATATAAACGACGCCGCACAGTGTCTGGAGGAGGATTTGCGACACAGTGTTCGAACGCGCCCGCAAGCGTTGGCAACACCGCAACAACCCGTTCGCTCCCCGACAAAAGGGCCGTTTATGGGAGTGAAGTATACAGGAGAAGGTCGGAGGGGGAGACGTCCCCTGGCGGTCGACGCTGGAAGTATACGGGCGGTAAAATATTGCGCCGCCTATTGTGCAGCCGCTGTGGATGTATAGCGCCCGCCGGTTATTCGAAACGTCGCTTAATGCGAACGCGGGAGCGCCGAGTCGCCGGTTAGTATACCGTATAGACAGAGCCCGCTATAGTGACGTCGTGAGGTGGTTGCCCGGACGTAACGTCGACGCCTCCAGCCTTCCGCGTACTTTCGTTTAACTTTGCACCCAAATTAGGCCATGTATTAAACACGCTTATTGTATGATGCGTTTAGTTACTTTTGTCGCAATGCTTTCCCGTGCGTAACGTGAAATTTAAGTTCATTATCGATAAACATGCGATAATTCGATGAACTGTACAGTGTACGCGTTCATGTTGACCGTGTTCTATTGGCGGGGAACCTTTACCGGTTGTGTGTGGAAAGAGACAGCTAACTGCCACTCAGTTTGGGTATATATATCCGCTCAGTTTGGATTTGGATATATATATATATATATATATATATATATATATATATATATATATATATATATATATATATATATATATATATATACACATATATATATATATATATATATATATATATATATATATATATATATATATATATATATATATATATATATATATATATATATATATATATATATATATATATATATGTGTGTGTGTGTGTGTGTGTGTGTGTGTGTGTGTGTGTGTGTGTGTGTGTGTGTGTGTGTGTGTGTGTGTACTTCTGAGTGAGTAAAACATTGCGTTGGTATAGCCCTTTCTACTGCGACTTCGCATTTCTGCCTAAGTGAGGAGGCTTCGAACAGATTCTGCTCCCCCCTCTAACCTTTAGACTCCCCTTACAACTTCTATAGCCCCCTCGCCCATCCTTCCATTCCCACGTATTCACATAATCGAAAACGCACATACGGAGTTTTATGACTGAACTCAGTGTCACAAGATGGCGCTACTATAGCACTGGTTTGTAAGCACGAACTGAGGGTCCAAAAGGTTGACAGAGGTGACGAGCTTGGTGGCATCCGCCACTACCCTGTTTCAACTGGGACGCTCTACTATCCATCCATCCAGCGTTGTGAAGCTAATATACGTCTATATACGTATCGGTGTTTTGGCGTTCCATAAACAGTTATACGCATACCTCGTGTAAACGTATATGTGACTTTACGCGTAGCAAGGAGTTGGTCGCTGGTTAAAAACGATGTTCCTGTGACTCGAGCCAGCTGTGTATAATATCCGAAGTGGCTCGGCGGGGTGTCTCTGGGAACATTAATAACAACTCAGGGTTCCTCCCGGCGAAAACTGCGTCTCCACGTACAAAAAAAAAGAAGTCTTTTGTGTGTAATACCTCTCGCGTGAAGGCTTGCTGTGGTTGATACCCCTTTCTTCCTCCCCTCCCCCCCCCTCCCTTTAATACGTTGTGTCGGCTTTCCTCTGTCTTCGGCGTGCCTTACAGAGGAGCCGCCCGAATCTGGAGCCGCGGTGGGAAGAGGGTTAGAAGAGTGAAGACGGGTGCGAGAGGAGACACTAGAGGGATGACTGGCGTACACAATGACGTCCATTCAACGACAAACAGAAGCGCCCCCCCCCCAACCCCCAGGGGGGCGCGTTATACATAGTCTACCCATGTATCGAATGCCACAGGCGGGCTAAGAATGGCGCGTTTCTCCTTCGATGCCCAAGCATTTCTTACGGGGCAGTCTTCCCTTTCACTGGTCTTCTTTCTTTCTTTCTTTCGTTCAATCGCTCTCCCGTTCACCCCGTGCTCTGCACGTAATCGATATTTGCAAAGTCGATGCTCACTTTGAGTGCACGCGCTTGCACGAAAAAGTGATTGAAGAAGAAAACAAGAAAGTGGAGGAGTTTGTATGGATGCCGGAGTCTGTTTGTTCGGTACAGTCGGTGGCAACGGTGGTGACGGGGTGGGTCGCCTATTGTTGTGCCATTTGGCCGCTCCATTGCCGATGCGCGGTCAATAAAAAGAAAAGGGGGGAGGGAAGTGTGTATTCATGCCGAGACCTTTCGGCGACAGTGATCAACAAAAGAAAAGGGGGGGGGGGGGAGGGCGTGGCGATCGCGTCGTCTTGTACCGCTCTGATGAGGTGGTGCGAGTAATTCCTATTAGGTGTACGCGAAGAATCGGGGGGTGCGGTTTGATTAGGGAAGGGGGGGGGGGGGCACTGTTAGAGCGAGACTGAAAGCAAGCAAGTATTTGAAGAGTCGAGGATATCGAGATGATTGTGCGTTTTTTTTTTTCTTCCTTTCTGCGTCAACCACGCGTCCGATCCAAAAGACGCGTGAATTGAATGGAGTGGTATTTGCGGTTTTCACCCGGGAGGTTTATTTACGCTTGATCGGGGACGGAGGTGCTCTTGTACACTGGCGTCTCCCTGTCTACTCGCCTTCCTTTTTTTTAGGGGGGGGGGGGGGGACGGGGGGAGGCTGCTTGTGATCGGGGTGTCTATTACCTTTTCTATGGCGTTATTTGTTCAGCCGCTGAAAAGAGCCGATTATACGCCTCGCGTTGGCTCATTGGTCTCGCGTGGTCATTGACTGCATGCGTTCGACGACGCTGTTGACTGCTTTGTGTGGTCGCTGTTGCGTATGGCGGCGCGTTCGTCGTCAACAGTGGCAGCCTTTTGTTGCCGAAGCCCTTAAAAAGTACTCTGTGATCGGGTTTCGATCACTGCCTTTCACCTCTACTTGGCGTTCTTTCGGCTGAGGCGTGTCGTTCCGTTGTCAAGGCGCGGGCAAAACACGTGACACCGAAATGTTTCCCATGCGACCACTCGCATGCGCGAAAACTGTACGCTGGTCAAGCCACGTTCGCGGAGAACGTGTAGTAGTATATGAGACAGTAGACAGTTTTAGTTACACGTACGTAGAGGCTTCACGTACGCAAACGTGAAACGCCTACGCACCTTACGTGCACGCCATCTGAAACGCTTTTAGCTACACGTACGCGACGCACGCCAAGAGGGACCCCGTAGCTCCATCTATCGGGAAATGTCAACACGGCGGTAGCCAATTCAATCCTGTCGCCGTGTTTCGATGCGAGTCGTCTGCGCGTGCGCGGCCCGCTATCGCTAGTTCGTGATCTTGCGGAACTCCTGCGTGAAGCTGTCTACGTGCGCAAGAAACGCACGCAAATAATTGAATCTCACGTACGCCCGTAAGACGCGCGCGCACCCGCTACGATCTACGCATGCGCACTGCTCACACGTAGAAGCTATACATACGCAAAGCCTCTACGTACGTGTAACTAAAACTGTCTAGTTTTAGTTACACGTACGTAGAGACTTTGCGTACGTAGAGCTTCTACGTGTGAGCAGTGCGCATGCGTAGAACGCAGCGGGCGCGCGCGCGTCTCACGGACGTACGTGAGATTCAATTATTTGCGTGCGTTTCTTGCGCACGTAGACAGCTTCACGCGGGAGTTTCGCGAAATCACGAACAAGCGATAGCGGGCTGTGCGCGCGCAGACGGCTTGCATCGAAACACGGCGACAGGATTGAATTGGCTACCGCCGTGTTCACATTTCCCGATAGATGGAGCTACGGGGTCCCTCTTGGCGTGCGTACGTGTAGCTAAAAGCGTTTCAGATGGCGTGCGCGTAAGGTACGTAGGCTTTTCACGTTTGCGTACGTGAAGCCTCTACGTACGTGTAACTAAAACTGTCTATTAAAAGCCCGATGCCAGTATTACGTTTTCTGGGATGCTTCGGATCGCTGATGCCAAGTGTGCTTCCAAAATAACTATAAGGTACAGTTCCCACTATCATTTTGATTCTTGTTCTTTTTTTTTCTTTTCCGGAGTGTTTGATCGACAAAGGTGCGCTTGCTTTTCTTCCACGCGCTGCTGTACTTCTCTGGTCTCGAAATTCTACTCAAATGCTAAAAAAAGGTGATAATGTACAGACAAAATAACGAAAAGATAAAAAAATAAAGTGTTAAGTTTAATAGCTACGGCAAAATGGAAAGTATGGTTACTAATTTGCCTATTCCCCAAATCCTGGCAAGAAAAAACAACGCCAAGTCACTAAACAGTGCTTAAATATATAAAAAAAGAAATAACGAATATGTTTCGCAGTGCCTAAACAAAGCTACTAATTAGAAAACTATATGTACTGAGAACGTAATTGGAAACGTTTATATACAATATTATGTTGAAATGATGCAGGGAGATACAAACTTCCTCCATCGCCGAAATAGTCGAGCTCGCAGCAGACTTGTCGCCACACTAACTGCTCCTCATCAGTGACAAATTTTGCGGGCAACTGGTGCCCTCTAGTGGGACCCCTTGCAGTCTTTCGACGCGACTACGCAGACCATGCAATCGTGTTTGTAAAATAAGAGCTATAAAGCTCCAGCGACGGCTCCCTCTAAGTATAACAAAGGCTGATTTCGAAGGCCGTCCTTATTTGCGTACTGCAGGTGCCGGAAGCGATAGCAACCACCGGAAGTGCGTCATAACTGCCACGTTTTTTTTTCTTCTCTGCACCGCCTATTGGACAAAGACAAAATGCCCAGTTTTGGGGCACGGGTTCACGTCACTTTGACCGAAGACAAGTGGCGAGTTGAGTTAAGGAAGCAAAGTATCGAATACAATACCGAATGGTTCATTTAAAACAATACAAGGAATGAACTCACCACTTCTGTACCAGCACACCGAAGTTCACTGACGGATACATCGCTAAATACATATCGTGAAGTCTGCAGACTGCCTAAGAAAGAAAGGATCAGGCAACCATATATCTGCGAGGTATCGCGAAAACAAACAACCAGCCAACCAAACACAAACAGACAATCACACAAATACGCACTGCAATCCAGACGCGCAAGCAGCCTGTGACGTCATTTATTTTTACTTTTTTAAAACTTCACAGGCAAGAACATAGTCATAGAAACAAGTTCATAAAATGACCTGAAATTTTCAGCTACAATTTATGCCGTTAAACGACGCATAATAAACTCCCCCAATTAGGTACTCGCGGTAACTCAAAATTACTGCTAACTGCACGCCATTGTGCTCATTCAAAAGACGCGCTCCTTTCTCCAAAAGTTGAAGAGACTCGAAGAACCCGGCATGACCACGTCGGCCCTATCAACAACACAACTAGCTCGATATGATAGCCACGAAGTTCGGTACGGAAGACAGACCCGCACAAGCACTCAAAATTGGCCCAGAATCGGTGCCAACTCAGACTTTCACACACATTGCACATTATTAGCCAGACCGCGGCCTCACTGAAACGCGAGCGGCCCCACAACGCAGACGACGCCTGGCGGCGTGTGTGTGTGAAGTGACTATATAGAGAACGGAAAAGTGCAGTGCCGTAACTGTCTCTCACAAGACACCTCAACAGCAATGAACGGGGAAAGGGGTGTGTTGGAAAAAATACGAATAGAAACGAAAGAAGAAGCCGGCAAAAAAAAAAGAAACAACATAAGAAGCGAATGCGGGGCTCAGAGCCGCGCTCTTAATTCCGTCGCACTGCAAAAGTCAACTCCTACACACACTGCACGTTACTAGCCAGACCGCGGCCTCACCGGAGCGCGAGCGGCCACACAAAGCAGACGACGCCTGGTGGCGGCCGGCGTCTGCTCTATCGTCTGCACGCCGTCTGCTTGCAGGACACCCGACACCGCGGTTACCAGACGCGGCGCCATTCGTCAAGCGCCGGCTGTGACGCCTGCGGATGCGCGAACAGCAGTTGCCGTCGCACCACGTGAAACGCGAGCTCCAACTTGCGAGAGCACCGCCCTCCCCGCTGGGGTTTCGCTCCGTGATACAAATGGCTTTTGGTCGGATGGCGCTCGTCCAATGAAAGCTCAGCGGGGCGCAAACCCCGGGCGCGCGCACCCCATTGGTCGCTCAGGTTGCAGCTGCTCTGATTAACGCGTCGAATCAGACCAGACCGCGCTGCGACGTGTCATTATCGGGTTGGTGAGTTCGCTGATTCGTTGCGCAAGCCGTCTGCTGTGAATGGCTCGGCGGCTCTGCGAATGGTTGCGCGCAATGGCGTTGAAAGGTTCGCCGGAATAGATTTCCTTCGTTCCCCTGCGTATTAGTGTGGTTTAAAAAGAGCGTTTCTTGAACTTGGATGCTTTCCTCTCTGAAGGGGGAATCCGTATATGGTGTTTCTCCTCTGTGGCTTCCTGCTGCGTCGGTTGCAGGTCAACTTTTATGAACTTCATTTCACGTCAACTTCATTTCACGGCTACCTGCACACCTCCGATGATGTTTGTAAGCTGTAGACTGTACAACTTTGTTTCTTGCGTTATGGCGTATATGTTTTGAATATTGGTTCGTGGATGGTTGTAGTGATTTACAGAGGCTCGGTGACATCATGATACTGATGCTATCGGGAACTTGCCGTGGTTCGACCCCGTTTTTTGCTTACGTCAGTTTTGAAGCGTTTTGCTTCCGCTGCTGGTCTGGCTGTATTACTAAGCTTTTAAAGCTTGATTATACGTGGGGTATGCGCATATTTACGGCGCTTTAATGAATTGCTTCTACATAAGTTCAAGAAATAAGATCGTTTATTACGTCACATCTGCCAAACTTTAGCCGTAAAAGTGCTCGAACTTTTTTTTTTCGTAAAGCAGTTAGCTAGCGGGCACGTAATCTTTGAAATCGGACGTAAAGAGCTGCAGGGGCAATTACCCAGGTGGCACGTCAGGTTGGGCCAACGTTGGAAACATATTGGCACTTCTTGGCCCAATGACGGCCTAAGATTAACAGCGTGGTTCCAATATTGGCAGTGCCATTCTGGTTCTTGGCCCAATGTTGGCCTAAGGTTAACAGCGTGGTGTCAATATTGGCTGTGCCATTCTGATAGAGATCCAACGTTGGCCCACATTACACAGTCAGTAAACAATATTGGCTGTGCCATTCTGATAGAGATCCAATGTTGGCCCACTTTACACAGTCAGTAAACAATATTGGCTGTGCCATTCTGATAGAGATCCAATGTTGGCCCACTTTACACAGTCAGTAAACAATATTGGCACTGCCGTTCAACAAGGCGGGAATTATTGGACCGACTTTCGTATGGATTTGCCAATATGGGTTACTAGTTGGATTTCTTTGGAGGACATTGGCCCGTAATAAGCTAATTTTCGCCTTGTCGGCTTTTAGTGCTCTACGACTTGCTGAGATTGAACAACGTGTTTTGAAAACTAACTCACTGATCACAGGCACACTGCGCAGGAACCAAAAATATGTTCTCCCATGTCAACTCCATGAATGGTACACCGCCATTATTGCACTTCTCCTTTACCGAAATGTGTCCCCTAAAGAGAAAAGCCAGTGTACCACGTAGCAAGCAGGGGAAGTCGCATAAATTTAGCTGCTGCTTTATTGATCGTGAATAAGAACTTGAGCTTAACATAAGAAGCAACGGTATTGCGAATTTGCCTGCGCATTGTGTTTTTTGCATGTACGCTCCGCGGCTTTAGTGGGTCAAGATTCTGAGGAGAATCGAGAATTACAGTGCCTCAGAGCTGATGGAACCGTTTTATATTGCATCGAGAATGAGCGCATATGCATTAGTGAAACTATTGTTTGTTTGTTTAGCATGCATGGCATGTTGCGGCGACATCATGCTCCTATTCTAATATATTTGTTTGTTCATGCATGTGTAGTAAGCTCCTTGTATGAATGCCCCTGACAGAAAAGAAATTAATTGCACGTTTTGGCATTTGCGTGTCAACAACCTCTTGCATTGCCTTTAGTAGGCACGGCGCATTCCGGATTTTTTTTTCGGCCTAGCTTTCCGTCCTTCAGCCCCCCATTACCTCTCCCCCACGCACCCAGGTGAGCCTGGTCAATGCTATCAGTCAAGCGTTCAGACAGCCATAAGCTGCTGTGTCGAATTGGGTGCTCTCGGAAGGATGGGGGAATGCCGCGGGGTCACTATTGTCCTCCTTGTCGCCCTCCATCGCTGCCACCCCAAAACCCGGTCGGGCTAGGTTCAGCGGCGGAAAGTGGCGTTTACGCCGCATTCTTCGTTCACCGTTTCCTTTCGCTCTTTCCTTCTATGCGTCGCTAGCACGCCGACTGGGTGCAACACCGCCTGAGTGCTTGCCGTCCGTTCTTGCCAGCACACTCCTCTCGTGAAAAATGCTCGCTTGCGCTCGTCATTCCTACTGAGACGCCTACATATTGAAATACGCAGCAATATGGCCACGAATTTTTGTGAGTGTTAGAATTATTATAGGCGAAACAACAATTAGAAAAAAAGTCGGCGCTCGTGGCCACCGTCTTCGATGTGGGATGAACTCGGATACAAAGAAGCATGGATCATACAATGGTGAGTGCATTTGTTTTGCGCATGTTATAAGTTTTATCAGAAGCAATATCACCCAAGCTATATCACCCAAGCAATATCACGCGGTATATATATTACTGAAGCAGGCCTGGCTAATGTAGAGTGCCTGTAATTAAATAGCTCTTTTTATTTGCAGTCTTTGAATAGTGCCTGGAGTAGAACCACGTGTAAATCTCTGTGAATTTCACCCAAATTCCAGGACTATGATTTTATCAAACAACGCGTGCGGCCTGATCCTGCTAGTGATACCGAGGAACCGCGCTTCTTCTCACTGGTATAGGTCAAGCATCATTTCCAGCTGACAGTATTTCTTTCTTTTCGTATAATAAATGCTTCTTTTACTAGTGTTTCTTGACGGAACTTCTCGGTTTCCACATGAAAAATTTCGCACAAAGGCCGCATTGTGTCTACAGTCTGAAACTAGGCTTTTTGTGCTGCAGCAGGTTTTGCTGCAATTTTTAATTTTAAAGTGTTACGCTGACTAGGTGTGAGCTGTAAACAAAGCGGACGGATCCTGCGCATTTTATGTCTGTTCTAAATATTACGTTAGACCTTGTACAAGGTATGCCATATATGTCGAAATATCAAGAAGTGTTACCTGACAAATCTCTTGCAAGAAAGTTTCTTGATTCACCCCTTCGAACTCTCTGCTCAGACTTATAATATTGTGGCAGTATGGCGATTTTTCAAATGAAAACTCTCCCACATACATTCCTCATACCAACATCTATGACAATGTTTCTTTTCATTTTACAGTGCAAACATTGCCTCCAAGTAATGGTGAAGTCGCTATGGGATATGGTAGCAATATCAACGAAACCACCGCGTTATCGTGGTCCTCGGGGGCCTGATAAGCCCGCTGTCATCCAAGCACTGACAAACCTGCCTACCGACGTCAGCTCCCTGCCCTGAAACCCCTGGCCAGCCCACCGTCCTCGGCACCTTGCCCAATTCCTATCCTGAGGGCAGTGCCTGTAAATAAACTGTTTGAAGATAACCGAGCGTCACCCATCTAGGTCCACGAAAAATGCCTGTTTGTGAAAATTTATTCGCAAATAAACTGTCATAAACGTCAATATCAGTATTCTTTTATTATTATTTGCAATCATATATGACTTCTGCTTCTTGACATCTTTTTGTCGAGCTTTCCTAGCTACTATTGAGGAAGACGGAAAGGGGACAATTGCTACAAAAAATGCCGCTAGCAAAATGTTTGCGGTTAGAATATGTGCGTGCTCTAAAGCCAACATATCTAGAATATTCGTCATGCAAAGGGCATTGGCTCAAAGCTGGCATTAAGAATGGCAACCATATGGCTCAACACTGGTACTACGCTGGCAGCACGATGGCTGCTGCATTGGCGTAACATCGGCCCAATCTTGGCTTTAACGCTGGTCCTACGATGGCTGCTGCATTGGCATAACATTGGTCCAATCTTGGCTTTAACGCTGGTCCTACGCTGGCAGCACGATGGCTGCTGCATTGGCATAACATTGGCCCAATCGTGGCTTTAACGCTGGTCCTACGATGGCTGCTGCATTGGCATAACATTGGTCCAATCTTGGCTTTAACGCTGGGCCAGCATTGGATTGGGTTGCACTTTGCCAATATGCCAACATTGGTCAAACATTGGTACCAATTTCTGCCAGCATTGGGCCATGGTTGGACCGATGCTGGTGTGCTGCTTGGGTAGCGTTCCAATGTGTGCTGCATGAAAATTATATCTCAGCCGCTGCTAATACAATGCCGCGCTTGCATGCAATTGGTAGCGAAAATATTATTAAAACAACGTTTTATTATGATGAGGGGAGCAAGAAAAATTAGTTGAAAGCGCCGTCACGTTGCAAGTATCCATACGTGGGCAGAAGACGACTTCCTTCCCCGGAAATTCCATGAAAGACCGACGAGATCACAAAAAAAAGGAAAAAAAAAGAAAGAGAACATCAATGCACCAATTTCGAAACAGTGCTGTCCGCCCGCGCGGTTTTTCACGATTTTTCGGAGTGTTTCGCAACAAAGTACACATTCGACTGGCTCGCCCAGTACAAACCCAGCCTTTAGGGTGAGGTGCTGCACGAATGGTCATGCAGCCTTTCTTACCTATAGATGGCGCGCACTTTGTCAGTGCGGCCGTTTCCAAATTGCGTTCTTGGTTATTTCACGCGATACAGCTATAATGGTTTCCAGCCGGCCTATAGAAGCTTATCGTGAGCCGAACGCTTCGCATATTTATGTTTTTACTGCCGCATAAAGAGAGCACGCGTAGAGCGGAGAATTCCACCTTTTTCCTTCGGGGCAAAGTTGTTTCCGGAAGAGAAACGATGCCTTCGGGTAAAAAATAAATAAAAAAGGGAAAAAAATACATGAGAGAACTAAAGGCGGACCTTTCTTTCCTTGCTCACGTGGTACGGAAAGAGGAAAAGAGAAAAGAACGGGGAAATGCGTGCACTGGAGTATTCACGCCACATGGTGGAGGGGGGGGGGGCGCCTTACTTCAGTTCGGTTTTGAAAACGAGTTGATTTATAAGTTGGAGAGCGAAGGATATGATCAAGTCCGCGCTTAAGCCAACGATTAGCAGCGTAACTAGCCGTTTGAGGCAACTTTTTTTTTATATTAGCGAAAACAGAGTTACCAACAATCTCCCGTGACAGTCTAGCGCGATTGTGTCCCCTTTTCACCGATTCTATCACACTTGAGGAGGCAGACATTACTTGTACCAGCAGCGAATCCGTGGTAGCGCAAAAAAAAAGAAGAAGAAGAAAGTGGGCGAGGAGAAGGGAAAAGATGAGGAGGGTGAGCTCACTGCACACTCAAATTTGTCAACGCATAAGTAGTGCATTTTTCGGGGTGTATAGGCCCGAGTGCTCGTAAGCTGACTTGTGCTAGAAGTTGCGGCAGATAAAGTTTGCTATTTAACGAGCCTTAACTAACGACCTCATTAATGATTCACCTTACTAAATCATTCTTCAATCTCTCACTTCATTGCAGATTACCCGATTGTGGTTATGGAATTGGAGCCACGCGGTAATGAATTGATATCCGCTTTGCAGATACATATCTTGTTCAGCTCCATTCTCGATAACTATAGATATATATATATACCCCCTTCAAAGTCTGTAGTGAAATGCATTGATGTTTCAGTTAACTCTTATCGACAGTGTAGCTTACAAGCGGAACTTCCTTCCTGCCGGAGCAGCGACACCTATCGGTCGCAAACGATAAAACTGGCGTGTGCAACTATATAGTTTATTCATGTTGCGGGACTTACTCCAAGAAAATCAGGTTCGCGGTGTATCCATGATCTTGTCACCGTATAAGTCTTATTTGTGTTCCCACTTTCGAAGGAACGTGCACAGGGTGACATTAAAGTTGAATTTGCAGGGCCTTGGACGTTTTGAACTTTTGCATTGTGACGAGGGTGACGGTTACTTCGACACAAATTAAGTGTTGCGTGCAACTTGTAATGTGTAGATGCACAATAAATGCAAATGTCTGCAGCTTTAACGATACGTTGCGTACTCTGATAAGACTCTACATGACATCCGGTTCGCAACTGGCTTATGTAGCAGCTTCCCCATTAAAACAAGTATAACAAATTAAAATCGTATGACGCAGTAATGGCATATATCTAATAATCTCCAGGAGCCCATTAGGTTTATATGACTTCTCATTTGCTAATTTATTGGATATGCGTCGTATCAGATTTCTTTTTTTTTTGGGGGGGGGGGGGGTATGGGCTGAAATGCCATTGTGTGTCGTGGTTTAAGCAATAGCAACCGATCTGGACCCGAATCCACGCAAATCTGCCTACTGTAAATGTGTTCTGGAGAAGATGCCTTACCAATCGGGATACTGTACATATTACTAACCACAGGGCGATCGGCCAATGGAAACGGCACACAGGTACAAAAGGTCAGCTTGGGAATACGACCCCTTGGTTACTAACTTAATTGTAATTGTTTGTTCAGTGACCACAACCTAAAGTCAGCAGCTAGCGACCTCTGTTAAAGAGTCGACACGATCGCGATTTCGTTCGCGGTGCATCAAACGGCTACAGTTCCGTCGTGTCGCCTTGGTTATCGTGTCGCATATATATGTGGCTGCAACGACCGATCACCGCATGGCGTTTTTTTTTCTTTTTTTCTTTTTTTTGCCCATGGGACCCGATGGACACTCAAAGTGATTTTCGTAGATTTGCGCAGCTCCAGGAATTCGACCGCTGGTCTTTCAAGTTTTAAGTAGTTCCTCGGTTACCGCGTTCTTTCAGCGGCAGTCGTTCTTGACCGGCCATATTATAGTATGCAGTGTCGACTCTATAATCGGTGAAAATCCTCAATTGCGTCTCAGCAGCAGCTTTGGTTATTCATCCATCGCGTGAATAGCCGAGGGGTTGCATGTTCCAGAACACTGCATGGTACTTTATATATATATATATGTGTGTGTGTGTGTGTGTGTGTGTGTGTGAGTGAGAGAGAGAGAGAGAGAGAGATAGATAGATAGATAGATAGATAGATAGATAGATAGATAGATAGATAGATAGATAGATAGATAGATAGATAGATAGATAGATAGATAGATAGATAGATAGATAGATAGATAGATAGATAGATAGATAGATAGATAGATAGATAGATAGATAGATAGATAGATAAGCCGCCGTGGTTGCTCAGTGGCTATGGTGTTGGGCTGCTGAGCACGAGGTCGCGGGATCGAATCCCGGCCACGGCGGCCGCATTTCGATGGGGGCGAAATGCGAAAACACCCGTGTGCTTAGATTTAGGTGCACGTTAAAGAACCCCAGGTGGTCAAAAATTTCCGGAGTCCTCCACTACGGCGTGCCTCATAATCAGAAAGTGGTTTTGGCACGTAAAATCCCAACTATTATTATTAGATAGATAGATAGATAGATAGATAGATAGATAGATAGATAGATAGATAGATAGATAGATAGATAGATAGATAGATAGATAGATAGATAGATAGATAGATAGATAGATAGATAGATAGATAGATAGATAGATAGATAGATAGATAGATAGATAGATAGATAGATAGATAGATAGATAGATAGATAGATAGATAGATAGATAGATAGATAGATAGATAGGTCGCAGCGCATACTTCGTGTGCACACGTCTCATTCGCCTATACAGTCCCCGAGACGCCACAGGCCTTATTGAGGCCGAGCGCTAAACGCTGCCCAGCCCCCCCTCCCCCTCCCTCTCTCGGACCGGGCTAAATATATTCGCCGTCCGGGCGTGCTGCACGCGCGTCGTGACGAGCACGTGCCCGCGTTATTATGCACACGCTGCATGCTATTTATGTCTGCCGCCGGACTGTGCATATAGCATAGGCGTGCAGCGTCAGCAGCAGCAGCGGCTTTGCATTGCAGCTCTCCGCCTGACCGGGTGACGTCTCTCGAAGCGCATATAACCACCTTGTCGGTGTGCGCGCGTATATATATATATATATATATATATATATATATATATATATATATATATATATATATATATATATATATATATATATATATATATATATATATATATATGTGTGTGTGTGTGTGTGTGTGTGTGTGTGTGTTTGTGTGTGTGTGTGTGTGTTTGTGTGTGTGTGTGTTTTGTAAGAAGCGGGACATCGAATTAAACGTTTTCGTTATACGTACCGTATACTTCTTACGTCTAATGACTAGCGGCTCAAAAACGCACGAAAGTTGTATATATGTTTGTGTCTGTGCGCTAATGCGAAGATAACAGCATTGATTGGTCGGTACATGCGAGACGCATATAAACCGTGTGTAAAGACCGTGTGCAGTGTTATCAGGCGCACACAAGGCATGCATGCACATGTTTGAGGCGGCGCGATATGGCGTGTTCAAGGCATGCTGCTTTCTCTCGCGTGTTTCCTGTGGCTATGGTGTTAGGCTGCTGTGCACGAGGTCGCGGGATCGAATCCCGGCCGCGGCGGCCGCATTTCGATGGGGGGGCGAAATGCGAAAACACCCGTGTGCTTAGATTTAGGTGCACGTTAAAGAACCCAAGGTGGTCGAAATTTCCGGAGTCCTCCACTACGGCGTGCCTCAATAATCGGAAAGTGGTTTTGCCGCGTAAAACCCCATATTATTTTTTTCTCGTGTTTCCTGCGCTGTATTTTTACCTTTTCTTGCTTTTTTTTTTAAACAGTGTTCTATTTGTGCCTCGTCAGTCATCGGCTTCCCGCGGTATTTAAACGGTGCGGCCGAAGAACTTAAGACCATATGGATATTTAGCGATATGCTTTAATCTAGTATATTAAGGTTGTTTACTTAAAAAAATATGCAGCTCACAGATGGATGTGAGACCTCCGCTGTTCCTCATGATCGTTAATTGACGCTCGTTAGAAAAACAATGAAATTCAAGGATTTGGAAAATCAGGAAAAGTAAACAAGAGAGGGAAAAAGAGCTGCAGAGGAAACAACCAACAAACAAGAAAGCATTGGAAGAAACACTTTATTGCTATAATTCCGTGCATGAAACCGGATATTAACCGCGTTCGCGTCGAGCGTATAATCGTAGGTTCTGCGACCACTGAACAACAAATCATGTTTTATTATCCTTTTTTCTTTCCTCCGGTAATTCCGAGGCAATACACAAGTGCTCCCGTGAACGGGGTATCAAGTGTGCGAACAGCACGAATAATAGTAACGAACATGCCCAGAGCACTACGGAGGCTTGAGACGTTCAAAAAAAAAATAATAAAACAAAGAAAGAAAGGAAAAGAAAAGAGAGCAGAACAATTTAACATTTCTTCCTTTCTCAGTAAACACATCTCGACGAGCCACAAAGCAAGGCGAAAGACGCACTTTTCTTTTCTTTCTCTCTCTCTCTTATTTTATTTTCTTTTGATTTTTTTTCATGGGCACTCCATCATCAACAAAGCTTGCGCGCGCGCGGATAATTTTTCCGCTCGGCCAAAAAAGCCGGTGACCTGTTGCCGCCGCGACGCGGCGGGAGACCATTGCCTACGTCACCAAGTCCACGTGGCTTGTCCCTCTCTCCCCGTAGAGGGAGGAGGGAAGCGTCGAGCAGACGCTGACCTTTCGTGCGCCTTCTCTCCCACCCTCCCCCCTTTCCGCGGTGTTTGCAGCCAATTATCCTTCGGCGACGATGACGACGTCCACGCGGCTTTCCGTATGTGCAGGCCCTTGCCAGTGTTCCGTAGTTGTGTGTTTTGCCGCACGGTCGTCCTGATGAAGGAAGTAATTTTCTTCCGGAGAGGGGGAGAGAGAAAAAAAATGTTTGCGGCGAACGAGGCGGCGAATTACTGTTTGTATACTCGATGGAGCGAAATAGACGCATGTCCCCTCGTTATTATTTCTTTCCCCTTCTTGTTCGCTGTAGCTCCGATGCATTCCGCATTTCTTTCCTTTTTTTTTCCTTTTCTTGCGACACGCCTGCCATTTGCGTGCATATGTCCAGACGAAACGCTTGAAGTCGTCTGCGTGTCGTCTGCTACTGTCCCACCTTCTATCTTGGCTAACTCGCCTCACTGTGGCCCAAGCTACCGACCTAAGCAGACGATTTCGCGAGCTGGTGCATTTTTTAAGGATTAGAGTATAATTATGTGCAAGAAATAAATTGCCAGCTTCAGCCAACGAATGGGAAAGCATTTATGGTGCTACCGAACCTTCTGCTGGTCAGAACAGGAACCAGACGATAGCCATTAGACAGACGATCGTTAGTGCAGACTTCATATTCTGTATGCATATATATATAAAGTCTTGTAGTTGAAAGCAAGAATACTGTATACATGTTCCGTTTGCTTTAATAAGGAAAATTAGCCATCGAAAAGAAAATGAACCAATCGATGGATGCAAAAAGCCAATTGTTACATTTCTTGCACAAGGAGGCAGCAGATGAGTGAGGTGAATATATATTAAAAAAAGGTGTTCAGGCAATTGCGCACGAGTGTGGCTGAGGCAACGAACAGACATGCGCGCCGAGCAACTAGCCATCTTGGGCAATAAGGTGAATTAGCACGTTCGAGCGCGTTGTGTTCGTCTGTGCCGAATACGCGCCGTTCACAGGGTCGTCTGCTAATCGTTGCAGACGATCTGCACGTGCTAGACATTCGGTTACCTAATAAAATTCCAGCGTCTAGAGCAATAACATTAGCGAGCGTATTACAGACTATAAACTACCTCTCTGGGAATTTCGCTATACGTTTGAAACAAACGTGAGGTAACGCTTGAATAAAAAACAACAAAAGAGAACTATTGGAGAACAGAAAATAAAGCATGGATGCGCGTATACAAGAAAAAAAAAAAGAGTTGCAACGAACATAAATTGCATGTATGCGCGGACGAGGTCGTGAAGTAAAGAAGAGAAAAATATGCCGAGCACTGCTCAGACTGCGTCTGAATCGCCGAAGGGCGTACAAAGCTAAAAAAAACGTTATAAACGGTTTCGAAACTCGGATGCTGTTATACAGAATTCTGTGCATATTTCAATTGATCACTCGCTCCACTGCCTGCACTTTTCGCAACGACGCAGCGTTTTAATGAGTGCGCATGCGTACGGAATTACCCAGCGTGCGCCTTTAGCTGTAGTTCTGTCTTTCTTCTCTGCATATCTTACAAATTCAGAGCAAACCGCGCCGACTCGTTTGCGAAACGCTCATAACTGGACCAGCGGCAATCGGTCGGGTTTCTCGGAATCGGGGTGGTTCTGAGCTCCCCCTCGTGGCGTTCTTTCGAGGGCGACGGAAGTTTGCAGCGTGCGTGGCTCGTTCAGTGGTGCAACATATCGCGCAACTACTTCCTGCGTGTAGTATAGTATAGTGGTATTCTAACAACCGCCACATTCGTTGTTGTTATTGGTCATGGCGTTGGCATTAATGCACGCGGCACGCGGCCAAAATGGGCGACTGGCCGATATTTCGTGCTTACCGCAAACAATGGAGAAGCAGCCGCGGTTGGTTAATGATTTGGGCGCTGTCGCATAAGGGGGTCAACTATTTTATAAGTGTGCGAGATATAGAAATTCGAGCAAAATAAGACGATACGCTTTAGCAATTGGCCAATCTCATTGTTTCAGTAATTGAGTGCCTGCAGTGCTATTGCAGACTGGATTTCTGCGAAGTGGTGGTGAACGCCTTTGGACTCTCTGGCTGCGCAACGGCGTGTTGACGCTTTTGGCCATCAATGTTTCGTCTGTCAAAACGACTCAACTTCTACTAAAGCGAAGTTCATGTTGCAGTTTTCTTCTTTTTTTACATTATGACTATATGAGAATTTGTATTCATGCACAATCAGCCCAAACTAAAATGCAGTCAGTGAAGTACGGCAGGCGTGTTGGCAATGTTAAAGAGATGACGAGAAGGTAATGTAGCTATATATTTGTGCGTCGGTGTCAGTCGTATGTGGTGCCATTTTATTGGTTTCTTTGTTTTATTATGTATGTGAGCCCAAATGCAATGTCTGATATATAAGGGAGAACAAAGACTTGTTATGAAGGTTTCCTTCCAGGAAAGCTTTATTCGGGCATCCGTGCTAGATGTTCTGGAATCTATGCCGCCTTCAAGAGAAGCCAATGATTATAATGGCGATGGTGGTCATAAAGTATGACGTGTAAACGCTATGGGGAAAGATTCAAGTGCTTGTAGGGAAATATACGGAGAATATTAAATACAGGAATGAAGTAAAAAAAACTGGAAAAGATAAAATCGTGTGTGAGAGAATAGTCTGTAACTGAGTTCTAAGACAAGATAGAGAAGTGCAATTAAAACATGTATAAAGACAATTACTTGAACGATTCAAAGCAACTATGAATTATATGCGAAACGAAATTATATTTAACGAAATTGGCATAAATGGTGGCGCCAAATTTCTCGCCAAGGCTATATTGTGAGGAACTGAAGGCGATCGCAACTGTTAACTTCACGCGAAAATCAGGAGTCGAACCCAAACAACGTTTCAGTGGGCGCATTTCACAGCGCGCGTTTTCTAATGTACACGCGGCGTGGTATCGCAGCTCGGCTCACCGTCGCGGAATCTCGTCGGCGGTAATGCCGCCCCCGGCAGCGGGCGCTGTTGCCAGCGCCTCCTCGCATCCAGCGCCGAACGGCGTCATTCGTTCTTTCTCTCTCTGTTTTTTTCTTTGTTCGTTTTTTTTTGTTTCTAATTTTCTTTTTGTTACGACGTGGCGCCTCGAACGCGCGCCGCCTCCCGCCGGCGGCCAGGTAATTCCAGGTGCCGGGAAGGAGGTTGACGCCATTTTGAACAGCGCCCTCTCCACGGTCGCCATCTTGGCCGGACGCCGCCGCCTGCATGCATGCACGCATGGCCTCTCCTCGGCGCCACGGCAGCAACCAACGAACAGACGACGACGCACCAGCGGCAGGTGTTCTTTAATTTCTTTTTCTTCACGAACACCGTCGTCTGCTTCGCGATCTAACGTCGTCTGCACGCTCGTCTGTTTTCTTGGCTTGGCTCAGAGCGAAGTGGAAACCGAAATTTATAACGACGTATACAAAATTATACTTTGTTTGGCAACACCGAGTGTATATATTCTTGTGGTTGCTTCGGTGAGAAGTTTGGCCGTTTCCGCTGTAGCAATTATCGCTGTTGTTTTGTGAAATCCGTTCCCGCATGGTTTGCTGCCCGAACATAGTATTTCCCCGGCGTTCTTCGTAATTGCAAGCAGAACTATTAATGCTCACAGTTACCATGTGTCATTCTCCTGGCTCTAGGTCGCGTGGTGTTTTTGTTTTTGCTCGACGAAAGCCTTGTGGTGTCCAACGTTTGAGTAGCTTTGGTTTTTACATTGTGCAGAAGTAAGATGTTTATCTCGAGACATCCGGTTGTCGCGTGTTCATTTTTAGCAGACGCATGAATGTTTACGCCGACGAACGGGTCGGGACAGTGTCGATTGTAAGGCGATTTGGCACGCTGTCCAATTATCCCGCGAGCGCCGTGGAGACTTCCTTTCCGCCAGTGTCTTTGTCTGATGAGCTCACAGAACGTGACCGGTCAAGTGTGCCGACATGCGCGTATATAAGGAAGACACATGACAACCATAGCAGACGACGTCTAAACGTCGTCCAGAAGCAAGCTCGATTTTATGCCGTCTGCGAAATACAGACGCCGCGAGAGATTGTATATTCGAAAGTCGCCAGAAGTCACGAAAGTAAGATTGCACGGGGACGCAATTCAGAGCTGGCCATAGTCCGCATTTTCGTACGTCAGGTCTCTACATTTCGGTAATGCGTTTGACATCTGGGGAATCAATTTCGTTGAACAACCCAATAACTCGAGAAGACGTATTGCGATAGCAGGCATAGTTAGAGCTGAAACAAAGCGTACGAATCTTTTGCCTTCGGGCATGCTTTAGGGTTACACAGCGTCTTGGAGCGTCACCGTTCGCGAATCGTTCGGCAAATCGATAGCGGCATAACTACGAAGCTTAAAAAATCCGTGACGAAACTAAGGTTTTCCCAGTTACATTTCTCCACCGGCTCGCTAGCGTGCGATGAGAAAAAGAGAAAGAAAGAATGTCAGTGGCGCGAGTAGCAGACGACGAGAACGACTTCGGTCAGAGGCACTTCTGTTTGTGTTTTCAGACAGTGACCACCGAGCGGCGTCTGCCTGCCTGTCACGTTCTCATGGTTTATTATTAACCTTTCCTCCTTTCTTGGCACACCTGTAGAGGACGCGGGTTTACCGGATGACCGAATCACTCGTGAATATATACGTTCTTCGCTTCGCGAGACGGAGTCAACGCAAGGAGGAGAGCTAGAGAGAGAGAGCAAAGAAACGCGAAGGAAAACGGGGGGAGACGTGAGGCCAATTTCGGCGCGTGCAGTAAGCGTCGTCTGCTCTCGGCGCTGACGTCATCCCGCCCGCGCGCCGCCATCTTTCCCGAACCCTCGCGCCTCGAGAACGTCACCGCTCGGTCGGGAGAGACGTCGAATCAAGAAGGCAGAGTGCCGAATGCAGAGAAGTGCGTACGCATAAATAAAAGGACAGCGGCGGAAAGAGAGAGATAGAAAAAAAAAAGAAAGAACGTAGCCAAGACGGCGCGAGAAAAGGTTACTTCTGCCAGCGCATAAACAACATTGCGTGACGCTTCCATATAATGTCGCCGCAACGCGTGCTTGGAACAATCGATGCGGAACACTGAAAACACCACGGGCTTTTTTTTTTCTTTTCTGTTTGTTATTTACGTCCTCTCAATCGCGCTCGTTAAATGCGTAAGTGACGACAGGCTAGCGCAAGGTGCGTGAGCAGCTCGCAGAAATAAACACAGAAACGACGCCGCTGCAGCAGACGACGCTCCGGGGACCCACCTGGTCCGAAAAGCCTGCCGTTTTCGGCGTTTTTTTCTGTGTGTGTGTTTCCTTTACTGGCTTCTTTATGCACTTCCTGACGATTATTAGCCGGTCGCACGTATTTCGAGGACAGCGGTCGCGTCGCCGGAGGAAAAAACGCTTCACCTGCGGCCCAGCGTCAACGCCTGACTGCAATGATGATCGCGGGTGCCTAGTCATAGGGGAAGGAAGGACACCCCGCGCGTTCCGGCGCCTTTGATGAAAGCAACATCCGGCTGTCGCCTCGACCAACGGAGGGAACTCGAAGGAATAGACGTTCGCATATAACGAACAGCGCGCAAACAAAACAAAGATTTAGAAGCGAGAATCGATTAAAGGTGGCTGCCGTGAAGACGTCGATCGTTCCGACAGGTAGATTGAGAGAGAGAGAGGAGTCTCTGTGTGTACGGAGTGGGACGGGCTTTTGTCGAGTCTTCTGAGTAAACAGTTTACACCCTTTATTTTTTCTTTTTTAACGGCCCCATCACGCCTGTCTATTGTCGGCGTGGTGTGCGTAGGGGAAAAGAAGAGGGCGCGCGTTGCGGCAGGAGTATAGGCAGAGAGTCGTCGTCACCTCCGCTAGAAGTGCGCGTGTACGGCCACTTCTCGTGCACAAAAGGTAGGAGCTGGTCAAGCGCAAACGCGTTCCTCGTACCTATACACAATAGGTTCGACGAACCGAGCTATCCGGGTACACAAAGCCCCCCACCTCTTTCGCCTCCCCCATCACGCCGGACTCCCTCCCCCGCGAGTAAACGTCGTCTGCTCCTGTCCGTCTGTCTGTCTCTGACGAGAACACTCCACGCGCTAGCAGTGTAGGCTTTCAGACAGACTCGCCCGTCTCGTACGCGGAATCTTTCTTTGGTTGCCGTGCCTGTCGCACGCGGTTGGCACCGAAATCGCGTAGAGCGTGTGACTGCGAAGTATACATGCCGGACGCCTGGTTCGTGCACAAAGGCTGCGACGTTTCGGCTACGAGTTTTCGCTCTCGGCGATGGCAGAAGTGCATACCAGTGTGGCAGTTACCGCGGCTCTCTCTATGAGAAACGATTACACGTAATTACAAATAATACTTGTTACTACTCCACACATGTTCGTCCAAGAGGGGTGTGACGTGACGTTTCGGCAGTGTCCTTCCGCTCTCCGCGGTGACAGAAGTGTATCTACGGAGAAAGTTACCGCACCATTTCCCTGCTTCTCAAGAACTACCATCACTACTAGCGCCATCGCTACTCCTACGAATACTCGTTCGCGCAAAACGGCTGCGATGCGACGTTTCGGCTATGTCCTCTCGCTCTCCACCGTCGTCTGCTTTGTTCCTTTGTGAACGCTGATACTTGAGAACGCTGCCACACGTCACCTGAGAAGCGAGATCAGAGCTAGACAGCTCCCGGGACACTAGATTTGAGGGTTCTGTACCGTTAGGGTTAGAAGACAAAGCAGATGAAGTTTCCTACAACGAATCTGGTGCGTCATTCGATTTTGAAATTGCGTGTTACCTATCTCTACTGTGAAAGTTCGCGATGTTTAGATATACACGCGCAGAAAGCGTGGTTGGGGGCAGTAAGGTTGAAACGTTCTGCGACTGAACGCGGCCACGGTTTTGCAAAGGTGAAGAGCAACAGAAGGTGCACTGTGGACATATACGGAAACAGAACACTGGACGTTAAAGCGACCAGAAGACGCGTTACATCAAACTGTAAACATATGCAAAACAAACAAACAAAAAAATATATTGTGATGAAGCGAGCACATCTCGTTGTTCTACAACGACCATTTCGCACAACACACCACAAATTTTAACGCCAATCGACATCGAAACCACGGAAACTACACAACAGCTGTTACGAGCGCGATGCGGGCGCCCGTTGCTCGCTCCCGATATGCAACCGCTGTATCGACCAGGCTCCTCCAGCCAATCGCAATCCGCACGCGCTAAGCAGGTCGTTAGGCCGAACCAGATCGTATCGTCTGCTACGGAGCACTCCGGCGTCTGCATGCACATTACGGCGCGCGGCCTAGCTCCGGTATCGCGATTTGCACACAAGGGCTGGCGGAGAACGCTCGGCACGGCGAAGGCGGTTGCGTTTCTCCCAAGGTTCGAAAGAAAAAAAAGAACAGATGCGATCTCTGTGCCTACGCCTCGACTTCCACGAAGCGAACGACACGAACCACCTTGCTCGGTGTGCCGGAGCGAGGCCTTTCCTTTCTTTTTGCGTTTCTCTCCCTTGCAGACGACGCGCCGACTTCTGGAACGAAATGGCGCCCCGGAGCCCGCTTCGCAGACGACGACGCGTTCGCAAAGCGTGCTGCACAATCGCGTACACGTCTGGACGCCTCCGCGTCCACGGCCCGGGTCACGAACGAGAACGCGCGCGCGTCCACGTCATCAGAAGTGGCAGAACAAAGCGAAAAAGAAACGTCGCCATCGCCACGGGGCGAAGGCGCGACGACGACGTGTCATAATCCCAGAGACAGGAACGCGGCTTCGGCGGGCGACGTCGTCTTGGTCCGAGGGCCCTCCGTCGATCGATGCCGGACGTGTGTACCACGACGTCGTCCTCCCAGAAGCAGAAGGGCCGCCGAAGACGATGCGGGACACGGCGCACGCGGGACCGAAGCACAGCCCCGTGGCCTTTCTTTTCTGCTAGCGGCGGCGCGCGTCAGATCGTGGCAAGGATGGCGTACGTGGAGGCGACACCACCATAACCGCACGAAGGCACAAGGAACACGCACTTGGGGAACAAAAAAAAGGCCCCGGTGGCCATACATTCAGAGAGCACGGGCAGCAACCCACCTGTGGGCCCCGCGAGCGGCGGCTGACGGTGTCGGTGGTGCTGGCGGGCCGACCCGGTCCTCGCTCGTCGGTTCAGGGCTACCGGCTAAACCCGAAAAACCAGTCTCCTGCTCGTCCGCCATGGCTGCCAACCTGTTTGGCGGGCTCTCGGCGCTTCGCGCGCGCCGTCAGCAAGCCATGCGGCCGTTACGCCTGGCCTGCCGCCGATGCCGGCTGGTGCACCGCCGGTGTGTCGGCGGCTGCGGCGCAGGTGGAAGGGGCGCGCCTCCTCGCCCCCAACCGAGGAGGGCCGCGCGTTCTTCTTCCCCGCACGCCGAACGCCGCGCCGAGCGACACCTGACGGCGCCATCTTGGCCGCGGGGAGACAGGTGCACGCCGCCACTACCACCGCACCAGCAGAGGGCCGGCGAGCCATGGCAGGTAGGGGGCGAGCGAGGAGTCTTCTCCCGCTGGCCTCCTCCTCCTCGCAAGCCGCCTGCTCCGCTCCGTGATGGTGTTTGGGAGGGAGACCTGGCGGGGGAGGGGGGACCCTGAAGAGAGACGCCGAGGGGAGCCTTTGTTGCCCCTCGGTTCGGTCGGTCTGTGGTTCGAAAGCTTGCAGGTAGTGGAGACATGGCCTCGGCTCGCCGGCTCTTGCGAGGGACGTCGCCTGGCGTGGTGCGCGGGAGGGGAAGTTCCACGAGGCGGCACACGCACTCCCGCGCAGGGCTGACACTGACGATGGCCGTGAACGTGCACTGATTGTTTGTAGATGACAGGGTGGGGGAAGGAGGTGGTGGGGGAGGTGTTTGCTTCCTCCGAGACGTTTGCGTAGGCGGTTCCGGAATTTTTGAGTTCTCCCGGAAGGTACAGCCAGCGTTGCTTCGAAAGAGTACACTCGCTGTAAAGTGCTATATAGACAGAAGCTTCCGCTTTCGTCGCGACTAAAGAGAACTCTAACGTAACGTAGGATTAAGTACGCCAGTAAGAAATGTGCAGTAGCGAGTGCAAGTGTGTGTGAGTGGCCACGTTGTGCCACAATGTCGCCGTTCTGGGTAGAAACGACAACCGCGTCCGTTTTGCTTTACGACCTCCGACTGCAGCAAGAAATGCTACCCAGGCAACGAAAAATTTGAAGCGTCCGAGTACCACGCTGTCGTAACGAGAAGACGGACGATTCGAAGAGATAACAACACGCTTCCGACTAGTGGTACAATACGAAGCATAACCCATCAGAGCCATATATACCAATCTCAAACCTTACAGAGGTCTCCTTTGTAATTCCGCTAACGAGAGTTCCGCGCTGCTTGAGATATTAGTAAACAAATATGCGATCTCAAAACGCTGCGGACAGAAGTGATAGTAAGGTGTGCTTTGGCAGGTCCCCGAATCGCTCATAAAACGTCCACTTCTTCCTTCCTCGCGTACACGTCAAAATCAGAGGGACGTGAGAATCATCGCCGGTCCAGTGACGACATCCCGGGATGGGAGTATCGCGCTGAGCTATCAGGATGTTGATATGTCTCCTCCTTTTTTTCCGTGTGCTTCTGGAGGCTCGAGGAAGTGCGCTTGCTATGTAAGAACCTGGAAGCGGATGGCGCTAAACGGCGTGGATCTGGTTCACGGCCGTCGATGCAAGCGACCACGGTGTCTGCGAGGAATCACGCTTAAGGATGATTTCCTTTTTTTTTCCCCGTAACGACGCTCATATATATACGCTTCGGCTTCCGCAAACTGTGTATACGATACACGATAGTACTGGACCAGTTGGACAATCGTCCACTATCAGAACTGAAAGCTTTAGGTCGGCGCTCTGAAAGAACATCCGCGTTGAAGGCCTTACTCGCGTTATTAAGGTTCCTGTGGTCTACGGGGCCTAACGATAAACTTTTAAGAACGCCGCCCCCTACCGCTCTATAGTGTACGCGCTTTGTTGGTGCTCGTCTCGCTTTTTCTCTATCTACCGCTTCCACTCTCTTTCTCTTTTTATCCCCCTTAACCCTTCCCCCCGTGCAGGGTAGCCAACCGGAACTACCTCTGGTTAACCACCCTGCCTTTCTTTGTATCTCTCTCTCTCTACGCTATAGTTTAATATTATTTAGCACCGCGGGTTTCAATCCTCCGGTCTATCGTTTCTTCTTCTTGCCCCTTTGCTGCGCTCTATCTACACGTGTTTGTGAGCTTATGAAGTTAAACGGGGTGCTGTTATAAATGCTGTGGAAACTGCCAATATTCGCCTTATTGACGAATCTGACATCTCGTCAACTCCAACTGGTTTGCAAGACAGTTAGACGGTGCTGGATGGCTCGAAAACGCCAACATGGCGGAATTGGACCGTGTCTTTAATGAGAAACATGTATTGTTCCGCACGATTGTCTATATGCACACTTGCAATGTGAATCGCTTTGCGTCTTATCGATTTCTGTCCTTCGGGGGGGGGGGGGGGGGGGGGAGGGCTAAAAGACGTATGCGTGATATATACAGAGAAAGAAAAAAAAATCTTTGTTGACATGTGCATTAATTTCAGCCTATTTCCGAACGGGCTGTTTGTACAACTCTGTAGACGTGAGTCGCCAGAAAGCTGGGAATGGGAAAGCGTTTAGACTTCCCAAAAGAAAGTCTGCTATATATGGACTTCTTATGAGAAGCGCCTAAACAAACAGGCCTTCCTAGCATATGTCTTGGCTGTATCCGGCGCCAGGGTATACTGTATAACCGGGTTCTCTCCTTTTAGAATTAACCGTAGCGTTCGCATTCATCCCCACCTATCGGACACCGACATCGTTGGAGTCCTTCGAGCGCCGGTATTAGAATGTATAGACAATTCCACGCTTGGATTCGATCGCTCCGCCAATGGGGGTAAGTTTGTTTTTCTTTTTCGAGGCATTAGCTTACGCTGTTATCTGTCGCGGTTCACGGTCGTTTTGCCAAGTTTGACCAGTTAGTGCACTAACTGACGACACGGTTATATGGTGACGGTACAGTTCCCGACGGTATTCGGCGAGACTCACGCGGGACTCTGCGAGAGTGCTTTACTGAAGCTCGGTTCGCAATCAACACCAGCCATCCGAATTTCGCGCTTGACAAATAAAATAAGCAAACAGCGTAAGCCCCCCCCCCCCCCCCCCCCCCCCCCCGCTGTCCAGTATAGATATCATCAGTGCTCTGTATACCACGACAGCGTCACCTAAGTTATACTTGTCTTTAATTTTATCAAAGAGTTGTTTGGGCTTTCGACTGACCGGACCGGTTCTGATTGGGTTCTCTTCGTTGTTCATATTGACCGCCCTTGCTTTTAAGGCATGTTTATCGGGCTCCCACGTGGAGGATCGCGGGTCGTTTTATAAGCCGCATAATACGCCGAGCTTTTTTTTTTTTCGAAGCCAAGCATATAGTACACGCATAGACTTCTCTTCGCAACCCTTACAATGTGTGTATACTTCGATGGGAAGTCGTGAGTCCGTTGACACCACTTCACTGCGACGTCAGCGAGCGAGATCGACGCCGTCGCATTGCCGGGGCGAGTGCTTCAAATAGAAAGAAAGAAAGAAAGAAAGAAAGAAAGAAAGAAAGAAAGAAAGAAAGAAAGAAAGAAAGAAAGAAAGAAAGAAAGAAAGAAAGAAAGAAAGAAAATGCAGCCACAGGATGAAGGAAAAAGTAACACGGCAGCGGCAAGAGCAATGTCGCGGCGACGACCTTGGGCGGCTGCATTTACGCAGAAATCGCGTATGCAAGCTCTCGGGTGCACGCCCTGTTTAAAAAGGGGGCTCGCGTCACTGCCAACTGCAGCAACCGGCATCGCTCGCATTGCAAGGGCGTGCTGTTAAAACACTGGGTGACAATGAATATATATATATATATATATATATATATATATATATATATATAATCAGTGAAGGATAGAATTGAGGATCCGGCACATGAATTGTTCAAGGAATAGAAGCACGTAGGAAAAATAACATGACTTTACCAACGTTTCGGCCGGGGTCCGGCCATCATCAAGAGTCACTCTTGATGATATATAATCATTCCGAACCACGCATACCCAACCTTGCAGACCCTCCATGTAGCGCAATGAAGTTACTGAACTAATGGAATTTCTCAAAGTAAAATACGTCAGCAAAGTCGTAAAGTACGAGTTACACACAACATACACACATGATAGCGTCGGATTGTAATTTGAATATAACAGAAAACATAATATTCTGTTACAAGGAAACTCAAACACAAACCCCTTTTCCAGCGTTTCTACCATTCATAGACCAGCCACGGCGTCCGAGAATTGCGCGCGCGCAAACCTAGGAGGCCATAGAGCGGCGCGCCCGGTTCCTTGCAACACTTCCAGATGGCGCTCGCCTCCGCCGCATCGCGACCCACGCAAGAGGCTGCGTTTCTACCAGAAAGCTGGCCTTCGTGCATAGCGTTCGCCGCCAGCGTTTCCCGGTAAACATTGCGGTTACATGGGCTGCAGTTGCCGGGAATCGTGAGAAGCAGTCAGGGATCTTTCAATGCTATATCTATTTTGGTCTTTCACACTCCTTTCCCAACTCCGCGCCGTACTGACGTCAACACAGGCATACCCGTAAACTGCAGTGAGACGGTCATGAATGTTGACGGGCACACAACCTTCCGCAATTGGAAATTCAATTACAGTCCGCTGTTTCAACCGGAGGAGGAGGAGGAAAAACGTTTATTGAGCTCTAGAAAGTTTTATGAATTCCCCGGAGTCAGATGGTGTCTTCCATCTTCTTGGCAATGGCCGACTTGAGGCAAACGACATTTTATAGCTTAAACATCAGTGCATGAATGATAAAGAGTTCGAAATGTTTGCAGCACTACTGGCAAAGTATAGTGAGCTGGAGACATTACTTTCTGGATCACCTTCGTAGCTCAGGCTGAAAGGTCAGTAAAGTCCTGTTATTTTTCCTACCTTCTCCTATTCCTTGAACTATGTATATAAACGACGAGAAAGAGAACCGAGGGGTGCGATTTTTATTAATCATCTCATAAAAAGCCGACAACCAAAGACATCAAGGAAAACATAGGGGAAATCACTTGTACTTACTAATTGAATTAAGGAATGATGAAATAATGGAAATGAAATGGGGGGATTGAAAAACGGCCTAAGGGCCTTTGTTACGTATCGCCATGCTCCAAGTACTTTCTAACTGCGGTAATCAGCCACTCACAAACTTTCGCGCTGGGGAGAGAGAGAGAGAGAGAGAGAGAGAGAGAGAGAGAGAGAGATGAACGAATTGGGAAAGGCAGGGTGGTTAACCGGCAGAGATACTGGTTTGCTACCCTGCACTGGGGCAAGGTAAAGGGGAAATGAAAGAAGGAAAGAATAGCGGAGAGAAATATGCGGACCCCACGCACAGTTGAAATCGATGTAACCGAAGCTTTCTGTGCTTTTCTTTTTTCGTTTGATTGACGATAATTAGCGGTGATGTTGACGACGGAAGTTAAATTTCTTAACCGTTTAGTCCAACACGATAGTGGTGAGTTGATGTCAAGCGTTACCTTGCGTGCACCACCACTGTTTGTCCGCTTAGTACACAGAAGACGCAGGAGGAGGTGTTTGATTGAGGCGTTGTTGAGCACCATACCTCAAAACCTCTTAGTGGGTTGAGTACATTCATTGCCTCACATGGCACATCTCATCGTGGCAGAATTACTTGATTTACAGGGCTGTACGTGCCAAAACCACAATCAGGTTATGATGCACGCCGTAATGGCGGACACCGTTTCAATTTTGACACCGTGGTCTTCTTCAAGGTGTCCCTAAGTCTAAGTGCACGAGCGCCTTTCTTTTTATTTCGCTCCCGTCGAAATGCGGCTGCGGTGGTTGGGATCAATTCCACGACCTCGGGCAACGCCAGAGCCGCAAAGCTACTGCGGCCGGTACAGAAGTGTTCATTTGACGTGTGAGCGTTCCTGTAGCGTCGCCTAGACCTATACGGTGCGCTTTACTACGGGTCTGCTCCTTCACGTCCTCCGTAAGCTGTCCACTTGACGAACTTGTGTGGTGTTTTATGCGAAGCATATTACGAGAGCTCAACCCAGCTCCTCAGGCGCGGCGGTGTCGCCATGAAACCACGTGACACCGTGACGTCACGACAGAGGAGAAGTGGCTTTGGCTCAACTCTTGCAAGACGGGCTGGGTGGGAATCAAACCAGGGTCTCCGGAGTGTGGGACGGAGACGCTACCACTGAGCCACGAGTACGATGCTTCAAAGCGGTACAAAAGCGCCTCTAGTGAATGCGGTGTTGCCTTAGAAACGAGCTGTTTCTATGGCGTGCGTCTCTTGCTCAGGCGCACATTTCGTTGCCGCGCCGAACGCTGCTTTTCTCGACGCTCACCGCGTCCAATGCGGGGCGCGTAGTCGCTGCCCTGTAGCCCATTGTCTTACACCCCTTGGCGGGTCGACGGGAACGCTGTCGCGTTCCACTCTTGAAGGCGAAGCAGTAATGCATGAGTTGTTTCTTCGTCTAGCCGAACCAAATATAGCCAAGCAACAGCAGTTCACCAGGCTAAACAGTGGTTCAACAACTAAAATAAAGGCTAGTATGCTTCGCATCCTGGGCTTAACCTTACCTAAGCCACAGCCATTTTTTTTTCTGAAATAGCAGAAACTTGGCGTACCGTATACCATACCTTAAGCTTAATTTTATGCCGTTTTCTCGCAACCACTGTCGTGTCTTTAGTAGTAGCGTTTGCTTGCCTCCTCATGTCACTTTTTCCTGTCCCCCCGCCCTCCTTTTGTGGGGACTGCGAGCGAATAGTGACATGGCGGTTATTCAGTCATGCCGCGATTGCGTCGGTTCTATCCATCTTATGCCTCCTCTCCTCCCTCCTCTCTACCATTCTGTTAAGCTTCCTTCTGGACGTTCACGTTAGCAGAAAGATAAGCGCTGCAAATTCAGCAATACTCTTGCGGGCAAAACAGCTGTCAAGAGGCTAATCTGGCGACAGAAAGGGAGCTCCGGAGGGCATTGTGCACATTCGACGTGGTGCAAAGGTCCAAACGAGTTTCTCGCGTCGCCTTTCCTCTCTGCCGCGCTCCTGTCATGTAGACACACGCTCTGAACCACCCCCCGACGCGGTGTGCCAGACAGCAGCAGCTGTGGGAAAGCCGAAGGAAGAGGCAAAGAAATATTCACTTTAAAACAACTGGCTGCAAATGGGATACGAACCCACGTCTTCGCATTACGCGTGCGATATTCTTACCAACGGAGCTACCATGGTATATGTACATATATATATATATATATATATATATATATATATATATATATATATATATATATATATATATATATAGCGTGGGCACTTATTGTGCATTTCTTAATCATCTATATATTATCATCAGCATCATGTGTGTGCCCTTCATCTTCACCGAGCGGGTAGTCGCATGTCGTAGTGGACTGCGCCGAGGTTCCTTCGCCGCGCCTTTGAAGCTCAATAAAAGTCGGCCCTTACTGTGACGTCACAAGTGATGTAGGTGCGGGGTGTTACATATATATATATATATATATATATATATATATATATATATATATATATATATATATATATATATATATATATATATATATATATAATATGTATACACTACGCGTGAAACACGCTTTAGTCATGCATGCAGCGCAAGGCGCGATTCAGCCGGGGCGTTGTTATAAGGTCGTCTCCTCGGACATTTAGCGTGGTCGACTTCCGTCTGGGCGCGTGGACCGCGCCCTTCGGTGTTCTTGAATCGATTGGCCAAGAGCAACAACAACAGCCGGCTGCGGCAGCAACAAACAAGAAAACTTGAAAAAAAAAATAAAGTGATCGAGACACGCGTATACACACCCAGGAGAACGGTCGTGCCGACGACCTTCGCTGGCTTTCTGCACCCAGTTCGCTCGCGTGCACACACCTCTTCTCTCTCTCTCTCTTCCCTTTCTCTCTTTCAATCTTCGCTCTCCCCAGTACCGTGCAGCACACGGTATGTATAGAATGGCGAGTTGGGAATGGCCAGGTCGTGTTGTGGAGCCTCTCTGTTCGTTCCTATACAATACAAGTCGATCCTGTGGTACAGAGTGGTTTAACCTGCAGCCCGCAAACATATTAAGGCGGAGCTTTCCTGCAGCGAACATATCTCCCGGATTCTCCTGACGGTGGCTGGCTGCTATTTTGCTGGGCAGGCGCGTGCCTATAGCGTCGTGTATAACACGCATGCGCGCGAGACCACGCTCGCTGTAGTGGCGAGAGCACGTGGGCGCGCTATTTTCCATTATGCTATGGACGAGCAAATGAAGCCGGGAAACAATAACAGTCAACAAAATTACCCCTGTATTTGGCGTTCTATATATATATATATATATATATGGTATATAGGGTGTGTCCGTAAAGTCATGGTGAACTTTTGACCGGTCACAGGAAATTAACGAAACGAGTTAAAAATGTGACATCTTCGCCAAATATGGGGTGTCGTTTCAGTTGTACTCGCGGCGACATTCACCTTTCACTTTGGTCACAGATTGGAATTTAGCAAGCCACAGAACACACTGAACTTTTCCTCTGTACCCTCCACATCTCGACCCAGTCGTGGGCAGGGGCTGATGCGCCGTTCGTAGTGCTGTGTCATCAGCTGTGTGCCACACACCCTTGCACATCATACCAGGGAGACTTGTAGAGTTTTCCAACCATGACTTTACGGACACACTGTACTTCTTTCAGCATGCATCTATCCGTTCACCGTTCATCTCGGTATAAACGTAGTGTTCGTGACGTCACCGCGTTGATTTCTCGCATATGTGCAATGAACTGCAGCTTAGTGGATAAGCATAAACATTGACATCACATATTAAGGTTATGACGGCCATTGCATGTGCGTAAAGGTAGACATTGCGTGCTCATGTTAGATGACATAATAGAGTTTACCAAATACTGGGGTACAGGTTGTGCGTATACGGTAGCGACAACGCTGGTAACGGCATCTTGCGACGCAGAGTTTATCCAGAGAGAGCACACAGACCTAATGCTGCGGAGAACTACGCCATAATAAACTTAACAGATGCTATAAAGCGTTGGTAGAGACATAATCGCTAGCTCTAGAACTGCCGCCACCGTAGAACAGCAATCACTGTAGAACTGCAGTCGCTGTAAGCCTGGGCCGTCTTCTCAATTTTGCCCAGTTATGTCACTGAGAACACCTGAACTGATCTGATGTTTTCAGCTAAAGAGCAAGAGGGCGCCTGTAGGACAACAGAAGAGGACGAAGAAACGGCGCACTTCGTCCTCTTGTGCTATCCTACGTGCTCTCTCATGCTTTGACTCAAGTCACGCCGTACCAACTATAGCCCACCAATCTGTTCTTTTGAGTTAAATGTTCGTCATTACGTAACACCCGTTAAATAGCTACCATGGACCTGTAAAAAAACAGCTATCGCTGTACAAATTACCGTCGCTGTAAACGCGGAACGTCGTCATAATTTCGTCCAGCGCGGCTTATCCTATTGAGAACACCTTCGTATCACTTCGATCTCTCTTACTGCGCCCAACTGCGCTCTCGCAGCCCCCCCCCCCCCCCCTCCAAAAAAAGAAAGAAAAGGAGGCAGCGTGCAAGTACTAGGCGTTATACCACACGCCACACGGATGGCGACACGGTGTTTGTGCTGCTGCTCCCGCCGTATACAGCGTGCATATACGACGTCGGCAGAGCGGAGAGATTAACTCCCCTCCCCCCCCCCCCCCCGGGCCAACGCCCAGAATCGCAGCGCCATGGTTGCCCGCATGCGTTGGGGAGGACGCCGGATCGGCCCGGCCCCGCGGCCGGCGTTTGCCCCAAGGCGGCGGCCCAACAACGGCCACGACGGCGAGGCTGCAATCACTGCCGCCTAGCCGACAGCGCGTTGGGCAATGCCCAAGGAAACGCGCGCGCGAGTCTGTAGCACGAGCCTTGTAAACGCCGGCCGCTCTGATTGGCGGTGTGTACAACGCGAGCGCGCCGAACGATCGCCTTGTGTGTCGCTCGCTTGCTTGCTACTCGACAGCGTGGCGGAACGTGCATATAACCGGGCTTTGTGTATAGACTGACGCGATACCTGCAATATATATGTATAGTGTGTGCGTGTGTGTGTGTGTGTGTGTGTGAGTGTGTGTGTGTGTGTGTGTGTGTGTGTGTGTGTGTGTGTGTGTGTGTGTGTGTGTGTGTGTGTGTGTGTGTGTGTGTGTGTGTGTGTGTGTGTGTGTGTGTGTGTGTGTGTGTTTTGTTATAGCCGCGATGCGTGAGTCATCACGCGTGTCGTGATGACTCACGTACAAGCTCACATTACTCACATGACTCACATTACAAGCTGTAATGACGAGACCAATCGATGCAAATGGAATACACGCGTGTTCGATCGGGCAGATTGGTCGCCCGATATATCGAATGCCGGAACTGCATCGTTACGCACCTCTGAAAGAGACAGACTCCTTAATGAGGTAGAGATTGCTTCTTTTTCTTTTCCCCCTAGCGTATGTGGTAGGTATACGTGCTGCTTCTGAACGTCAACGATACACGCGTTCTTGCACTACACTGCGCGGTATTGAATAAAGGTGCTCGTTGGACTCAGGCCGTGCGTCCTGTCCTTCCGAATCAGTTCGTATACGCTTTCTTCTCGCTGAAGAGCCTTCCCGCCGTCGTATCTCGCAACATGGTCGTAGCTTAACCGTTGCCTAATGTATCTCGTCTGGTTATACTATTTAACGATTAGTTTTAGCGTTACACTGTAGGTAACGCTACCCATACCCTCTTTCCCCAGTGCAGGGTAGCAAACCGGACGTCCGTTTGGTTAAACTCCCTGCTTTTCCTGTCTTCTATTTCTCTCTCTCTCTCTCTCTCTCTCTCTGTAGGTGACGGAAGAAAGAGCCGAACAGTTAGAAAATAAAGAATAGAAAGAAAGAGAGAAAGAGAAGGCGAGAAGAGGAAAGACAGGGAGGTCAACAACATGAGCGTCCGGTTTGCTACCCTACACTGAGGGAACAGAAAGAGGAGAAGAGGAAGAGCATAGACGCAACTCTGTGCACGTGGGAGGGGGCACAGGAGCTCTATATATAAGCGGTCTCTCAGGCCGGTGCTCTTCAAGTAGTGCACTATACTGCGCGAATCACTCTTTGCGCCAGTGAAAGACGTGGCCACTGTCCGAGTATTTACCCCCGTATGCAGAAATGCAACTTAAGTCGAAGCACATGCTTGACTTGATTTAGATGACGCCTGGCGTTAACGTGCCCAAAGACGCTCACTGCGTTTCCTTCGGCGCGTTCCCGATAGGCGTCACTCGGATCAAGTCAAGCATGTGCTTCGACTTAAGTTGCATTTCTGCATACGGGGGTTAGACTCGGGGAACGCTCCCGAGTCCAGTCGTTTAAGGTTTAAGACGGTGGGAGAGGCGCTGGACGTCGCAACGAGGACAAATACACAATGGTTTTCTCGCACCTATACTGGAAAACGACACAGAAAACTAGAGATATATAGGTTTGACATTTTCATGGTTCGTTACAGTGCGCAGAGACCGCAGTAAATGAGGTACAGGTTAACCGCAGTTAGCGCGTTCGGGGAACGCAAACTACGACTAGAAGGGCGTGGCCTGCGTTGACACGGCTGCAACGCCGATAAACTTTTTTTTTAATCTTTTCGCTATTACGCAACGCCAGCTGAGTGTAGCTGTCGATCCCAAACGATAACGAGGCATACGCCCGCGGACTCCGCAGGTGTTACTAACAACATGCAAGCGCATGGCCTTCAATAGCTGCAGCGCTGTCCGTATACACGACAACCAGCACAGAGATAACGAACGATTAACTAGAGCGCGGGCTTAACGCAATCGACAACGTCGCGTGACCCCGTCGGGCAGGGAACCTTTAATAATTGAATTCTATACTCGATAGCATGTTCCCCAACTAGCCGCAGTCACACGAAAGAAAAAAGGCTAGCCGCATATACAGTGTGTCGCGGCTAATATGGACGTAGTATATCAACAAAAAAGCACCATTTTAGGGAAACGAAACCGATCGGTATCGTGCAAAGTGCAGTTGAGAAGTCACCAGCGATTTATTGTTAGTGAACTTCAATTACTTCATAACAATTAATTATCCAATTCGTTGATCACTGCTGTAGCTCACAGGACATCAATAAAATGGTTGGAAATAGCTGTGAAAAACATTGAACCGGAATATGTTCAGCGGGATACTACGAACGTATACAATTTTTTCACCTGAAGAAGACAACAACAACAGCAAGCCCGCGTAATAACATGAGAAATGCCACGTGATTACGCACCCAACCACCCGAAAGAAACAACGCCCTCAAACAGGTTGACTGGGAAAGCTTATGAAAAGAAAATAACGATAGGTAAAAGCCAATTACCGCTTCTTATGTTGCGCCCCTCCAAACAAAGCGCGTCAACTTGGTGTTAGTATTCAAAATACGTATCGAGCGCCGAAAGCTCTTGCATGGTGCGTCACATATGTAGAAGATTGTGCGCGCAGTCATCGTCTGAGCCGCAGTACACCTTCGTCGATGTCTTTTGTACCGAGTGATCCTGTTTGATGGGCGCTGATAATACGTATATATACTTATACGCATAGTTATGCCTATATATGCGCGTATACTTATAACTACACTGACGCTTATACCTGTACCTATGCGTACGCGTTCAACATAACCTGCCGCGGTAGCGCTCTGTTCTCTCTACTGTCCCCTCTGCTGTCCTTGAGCTGTTATTCAAACTGTAAAGCTCATAGTAGATGTGGCGTTGCGTTCTGCCGAGGATTGAGGTCACGGGCACGGTCTCTCGATCGCGGGCACGGTCCCTCGATCGCGGGCACAATCCCTCTGTCACGGGCACAATCCCTCGGTCACGGGCACAATCCCTCGATCACGGGCACGGTCCCTCGTTCGCAGGCACGATTCCTCGGTCGCGGGCATGGTTTCTCGATCACGGGCACGGTTCCTCGGTCGCAGGGACGATTCCTCGGTTACGGGGACGATTCCTTGGTCGCGGGCACGGTCCCTCGTTCGCAGGCACGATTCCTCGGTCGCGGGGACGATTCCTCGGTCGCGGGCACGTTTCCCGATCACGGGCACGGTCCCTCGTTCGCGGGGACGATTCCTCGGTCGCGGGGATGATTCCTCGGTCGCGGGCACGGTCCCTCGTTCGCAGGCACGATTCCTCGGTCGCGGGGACGATTCCTCGGTCGCGGGGACGGTTTCTCGATCACGGGCACGGTCCCTCGTTTGCAGGCACGATTCCTCGGTCGCGGGGACGATTCCTCGGTCGCGGGGGCGCTTCCTCTGTCGCGGGGACGATTCCTCGGTCGCGGGCACGGTCCCTCGATCACGGGCACGGTCCATCGATCAGGGGCACGGTCCCTCGTTCGCAGACACGATTACTCGTTCGCGGGGACGATTCCTCGGTCGCGGGCACGGTTTCTCGATCACGGGCACGGTCCCACGTTCGCAGGCACGATTCCTCGGTTGCGGGGACGATTCCTCGGTCGCGGGCACGGTCCCTCGATCACGGGCACGGTCCCTCGTTCGCAGGCACGATTCCTCGGTCGCAGGCATGATTCCTCGGTCGCGGGGACGATTCCTCGGTCGCGGGGACGGTTTCTCGATCACGGGCACGGTCCCTCGTTTGCAGGCACGATTCCTCGGTCGCGGGGACGATTCCTCGGTCGCGGGGACGATTCCTCGGTCGCGGGGACGATTCTTCGGTCGCGGGCATGATCCCTCGCTCGCGGGCACGGTTTCTCGATCGTGGGCACGGTCCCTTGTTCACGGACACGATACTTCGTTCGCGGGCATGAGCCATCAGTCGCGGGCACGGTTCCTCGGTCGCGGGCACGATCTCTCGATTGCGGGCACGATCCCAGTTGTGGGACTCCAGCCGATGCGAAACACGCTACTGTAATTCAGGTTTGGGTGCATGCTATGGAGAGCCACAGCTGGTCAAAAGTAACCCGGAGCCCCCCACCCACACCCCTATGGCGGTGTCCTCATGGTCATATATCGAGGTTTCTAACTTGTATAAAACCCCAAGATGTAATGGTTAAAAATGAATTAAGTTCAGTGCGGAGATTTTAACTGCCATGTTGCGCAGATTGGTTTCGTTCTCGAAACCTGTGAGCCGAGTCGTTTGTTGTTGCACGTGACTTAAAGAAACACTAAAGGTTACTATGAAAGTCAACTTAAAGTGATAAAGCAATACTCTAGAACGTCTAAGGCGTCAATATAATCGCGAACAGAGCTTTAGTAACCGAGAAATCGAGGTAAATGCATGACACGATTTGAGGCCCCGCAGCGACATTCTGGCACTACATAGCCCGATGACGAAGGCACTCCTCATTACAATTTATGTCACTAGTACTCAACTACTCGTATTGAAAAGAGTATTTCATTAGGTTATAAGACGGAAGTAACTGCTAGTTGTCTACTTCTGTTCGATTCTAAGAAAAAATAACATTTTGACGTTACCCTTCAGTATACTATGCATGGGTGATCGAAAGGTTTCGTTTTCGCTCGACTCTGCGCCGCGCGCGCTTTGGAGTTTCAGTTGTTTCGTTATCGCGTCGTGCTGCACTGGTTCTTCTGGCTCGCGAAACTTGCATTTGGAACAAGAAGCGAGGATGCCACGTCCATATTATGTCGTGGGATGCGCGAACGGTCCGCAGAACTTGGCCAAGGGCAGTTGCAGCGGCGAATCCAACGTTACTTATCACTGTGTGCCAACGAGTGAACCTCTCCATTCGAAGTGGTTAAGTGCCGTACCTCTGCCCCAGCGCGTTTGAAAAGAGCCGAAAAAACGCATAGTGTGCTTGCCGCACTTTTGTCCAGAGTATTACGAGTTCTACGCCGACTTACTGAAGTCGTGTGGAGTGCCTTTCAAAGCAATGCTTTCGCGTATCGCTGTTCCGTCGGTCTTACCTTCATTCTCCGAAGCGCAAGAACAACTGTAGGTCGAAGACGGGGCGCTGAGTGCGGCATTAGGTTTTCACGAAGGAAAAGCTACAAATGTGCGAATATGTACAACCATGACATATAGTTACCGTCGTAGCAGTACGCAACGACGCCGGCAGCGCGAGCCCTCAGCAGCAGGTCCCGTTCATCAGTGCTTAAATCGCTGAAGTCGAGCCCAGCATCGCGAGCAAATGTGTCGTTGTCAGGGTCGTCCATTGCAACGAGCATCAAAGTTGGCGTCATAAAATGAAGAACCAGCTTACCGTCGCGCGCTTTCCCTTTCGCTAGCCACCATAGTTACGATTTCGCTCTGCTGTCGGCTTTGTCTTGGTTCTTTTTCTGGCCGCGCGTTTGCGTTTTGCGCAGAAAAGCTGTAGCGCCCTCTGCGGGCGCCGTTTTACTCACCGACGGCGTAACGTCACTATGAGACCATGACGTCACCACTCCTCGATCGGAGGGCGGGTGATGTGAACTGCGCTAGAGGTACGCGGACGCTTCAGTACATATTTTCTCTTAAAGTAAGTCTCTTCTACGCATGAAACAAGCGTTTCTAGGTTTCTGGGATGGTATTTCAACAGTCCACTTTGACTTAATATTAACATTTAGGGTCCTCTTAGGAATACATGTCTTCGCACATGGCACGAGCGAAAGTCTGCGTTGGCTGTACACAAGTCTTTAATGTGAGGCTGCACCTGCAAAGCATTCGAGCTTGATTTGCTTTGAAGAAGGGGTATACAGGACCTAGTATTTTCCTTCTAGATCTATAGTCGTTCCTGGGAATCAGAGCCCGTTCTATTGAATACCAGGTTGTCTCTGCAAACCGGA